>NC_044557.1:32478927-32788570 GCF_007565055.1 Rhinopithecus roxellana
AAATCAGGTAGAACTCCCCCAACTCCTTTCAAATAGAGAAAAATCTTCTTTCACTTGTTTAAATAATAATTTATCCTTAAGATGTTGCCAATTTTGGGAAAAGGAGAGTAAATACTGAACTGGTGCTCATGGTAAGTGCTCAATAAACATTTGCATTTTGCTTGTTGGAGGGGAGAAGAGGTTGTTGGAGGGGAAGGGAGGGGAGAAGAGGTTGTTGGAGGGGAGGGGAAGGGAGGTTGTTGCAGGGAAGGGGAAGGGAGGGGAGGGAAGGGAAGGGAAGGGAGGGAGGGAGGGAGGGAGGGAGGGAGGAAGGAAGGAAGGAAGGAAGAAAGGAAGAAAGGAAGGAAGGAAGGAAAGGAGAGAGGGAAGGAAAGAAGGAAGGAAAGTGGGAGGGAAGGAGAGAGGGAAGGAAAGAAGAAAGGAAGGCCAGGTTGTAATAAGTTTGAGAATCCCACATAATATATTATTTCTTTGAGTGTAAAAATTGATATTAGTATATTGAAGGCTCTGATAAGTGGCACAAATAAGAAAAATGTTTAATTTTTTTAACCTGCTACTCCATAAATGTATTTAAAGACTAACCCCTCTCTTTGTTTTTATATTTATCTTTATCAAAAATTATTAAAATCTTGTAGAATTTGTGTTTTTTTAAAGTTTGGTAAATGCTACCTTAGTAGGCCCTACAATAGACACAAATATTCAATAGAGCAAAGAATTGCTGTTACAATATGACTCCTATTCATACATGTCTGGTAGATTCAGTCCAAAGTCATTCTATAATTCAATATACATTACTATTTACCACTGTCTGTCTTCCCTTCTTATACTGGTAGCAGTGAAAGCCACTGGTTAAGTTCTGAAATTTAAATCCTAGCTCTGCCACTTATTAGCAATGGGACTGTGGGCACATTTCTCATTCTCTCTGTCTGTTTCCTCATTTGTAAAACAGATAACATTGAATGCAGTCCCTGAATGTAGGAAATGGGAAGATTTCCAAACTCTATATTTCCTGGGAGCAGCACATAGGTAGATTTCTGAACTCTAGCATGGATTTACGGAATCTATTGCTCTGGAAAAACGATCTGCATCTTACTCTGCCCCAATGATTTTCATGAGGGTAAAGTCAGAAGACATTGAGCATGCAAATGAGGAGCACCACTGCTGCTTCCAAGTGTTAGGAGGGGTAATGCACGAAATCAGAGCATACCTGGTTTTTCTGTGCCCAAAAGACAGAACCAGGACTGTGGCAGAAGTTAGAGGAGGTGAATTTTAGCTCAATATAAAGAAGGACTTTCCAACAAATATGGCCATGCAAAGATTGTGCAGGCTTCTTTGACAATCAGATATCTGCCCTCGTGCTTGGGATCACTTATTTAACTGCAGCTTTTTCCAGGATATTTTAAGGGGGATTCAAGCATGTTTGGGGTTGTTAGACTACCTGACTGCTACATTTCCCTTCCAACCCTGACGTGTTAGGATTCTACCTCTCATGACATCAAACCTGTACTAAGTAATATCCATGTCCAAATGTACTTGTTTCTTCCCCATTTTCACTCTTCATACATTTATTTGAGGAACAGTATTTTCAAAGATTTTGGTATTTGGTATTTTTTGGAAGATAGTTTTAAATACTGCCAATGCAGAACACTAGATCACGTGCGCTAAAAATGCTCTGAAAGCGCAGGTACACCTCTTAGTAAAACACAGGGGATGCAATCCCTGGGGACAGAACCTACCAGGATATGATGGAAGAAAACTTAGGGATTTCCACTGGCTTTCCAGATCCGCTAGTGACCATTCCTTAAGCAGCTAGACAGGCTCACAGCACTCATATAATTAATCCTTGAATCCTAAAGGAACCATTATGTTCCTTCTTACAGCTGCTGCTGGGAGTCACATAAAACATCTTCTAGGTTATAACACCAGAACTTTAATCATATATAAGGACTGAAAACATAGCCTAAAAAGGCATAAATTCCAAATTGTTTCCATACCACTGTAATATTAAAAAAAAGCCTACACACTTTTGTAATATAGATTTGTCAAATGATGGAAATGCTGCTATCATTTATAGTTTCCTTTCAGAATGGACACTTATTTATAAATGAATGGTTCTGTAATAACCCAATGGCACCTTCATAAATCTCTCCAATGTATGGCAGTCTGTAACACATCTGATGAGAAATGTGTTTACTTTCAGGATTAAAAATAGAAAAACACAATAGAACAAGTTCATTGGCAGGTTCAGGTGGCCACTTAGTTTATAATAGAATCAGGAAATGAAAGTGCCCTGTGGTGCAGTAAAAAACTCCACTAGAACCCATTTTAGCTAAGACAAGCAAAGCATGTCAGTGAGTTTCCTCAGTTGTCAGCATTTAAAAAAATTAACTGTATACCTCCTTTCAATCAGCTAAATATTTATTCAAATCTTCAGCTTGTTATTTCTTCATTAGCAAGGTTTCCCCTGCTGCTCAGTAGAATATGTGAGGAGCTTTGCAAATGTCAGAAGCACTCAAGTTGAATCAACCAGGGGAAGTGATAAAAAGACTCATAATCAAGTGGAACTACAATAGGGCCACATTTCAAGCTGGGAAATAATAGATCAATACAGAAGGATCTTTCCCATGGGATAATGCTGCTATTTGTTCTTATTTTGTGACTTGTTTTTACTCATCAAATCACAAGTACAAAGCATTTCTGTGTTAACCTTCAATTTGTAAATGATCATTTGTATTCTAATCCTCAGAACACTGCCACAGAGAAAAGAGGGTGCAATTTTGAAAGAAAAGCTGAGTCTTGTGAACAAAGGAGAGCAAAATAAAATAGCCAAAGTATTTTAGGGAAAGAATTAATGCTTTAGGAGCTCCTGGTTAGCATATGAAAATCTCATTCTAATAGATAAATCAAGCTTAATGATATAGAGTTTTAAACATGGAGAATTATAACAAAGGTCCTCACAGAAAAAAAAAAAAAAAAAAATCTAAAGCTGCAGTTTAATCTGTAGCCAGGAAAGTCTAACCTGTTCATTTGCTTGTTTTGGAAAAAAAAAAAAAAGTTTATGGTCTTGAAGTTGCAGATGTTTTACATTTAATTTTGTGGTTTCATAAGGATCTTAGTTTGGTCAGGATTTTGGTTTGTGAGTGTTTTCCAGCTACTGATACTAGTACAAAACCTTATCACATTAACTTCCTTTATTTAATTCTGTGTTATTTTCAACATCATTGTCCAATAATAAAATATGACCTAATCAATGTATCTTTTAAACCAAGTTGCTCACATTATTTCAGATATATATTACAATCCAACAGCTCCCAATTACTTTTAAAAACTTGTTTATAAACATGGGACAAATCTATAAAGACTGCTGTTTCTTCATGAGAGATAATAATATGATATCAAAATAAAACTTCAAAATATTTTTCCAAAATCACAAAGAATAAAATATATCAATCTGTAGGTAAATAAATGAGCTTCCCCAAATTTTATCATGGCGCACATTTTTCTAGATTAAGAAAGTTCTGTATATGTTTTCCTCTTTCCAAATATAAGCAGGCATTTCTATGCTAGAAGGGTACCATTTGAAAAGGAAGTGTATGACCCAATGTGAGACAGAACTGGTAGCTAGTCACCCAGGTGCTCTTCCTGGTTAACTGGTGACAGCGATTATTATGGGAGAACTTCAACAACCTGCCAAAGGATCCCGGAGCAAGAATGAGAGCTGAACTATTGAGGCTGAGCATTGAAGTGCAGGGGAGGCCCAAAACTCAGCACATTCATGGTTTTGCTGGTTTTTGACCATTGAGAAGAAAAAGAGAGTCAGCAACCAGGGAGCAGGTAAAGATGATACCGTTTAATGCCCAGTTCCCCATTCAGTCCTGGTCCCTCCAGAAGCTACCCTGTCCCCAGGCCTCAGTGTGCTTGCCTTCCTCCTCTGGGAGAGGTTAGAACAACTCAAAAGGGCAAATTTCATAGAAGAAGAATATGAAATGAGAGCAACTTTTTTTATTGCTGCCCCATACTGCCCTCTGAAGACCCTGTCCACTAGTTTTGAACACACCAGACCAATGGTCCCAGGCTAAGGTGGCTGTTGATAAGGCTGTAATCCAGATTGAGGCTGAGGGAGAGGGGGTGGTGTGAGAAGGGGAAGAATGGGTAATAACGAAAAGAAGGGAGAAAGTAATTTAAGGAGCAGAGTTTGGTTACTCTTCAATAGTTTCAAGATGGATTTTCCATATTTACCAAATGAAGTGCTTACACCACAATTAAGAGCAAAATGATTGCAAAGTCATCTGCTAAGGACAGGCTACCTCGAGGGCTGTAGGTAAAATTGGATAATGCTTATATTAACATTATCCTTTTCTTTGCATTCAAACTTTGTCCCAGGATATTCCATAGAAAAGATAACTAGGTGTGTACTTTTTTTTTTTTTTTTTTTTTTTTCCTAATATTTCCTAAGGAAAGCAGAGATGCTTTACTGAATTCCAGTGTCTGGGGAGATCTGCCTTCCCACAATGTCGTGAGTGGTTGTGTAGATGAAGATGCTTTCTTCTACCAAAGAGTTCTACTTCGAGCTGGCTAGGAGTTTATTTTTTACTTTGTATGGAAATTATACAGGGAGTCTAATAGCACAGAATGGAGCCCTGGAATCATGTGTAATATTCAACTGCAACATGGATTGTATTTTATGCCTCCTTCTAAATAAGTGTTTTCTAAATATATTTTTGAGGACTGACGGCACATAAAAGGGAGCTATTAAGGAGAACCATGGGGTGCCTGTGATGGGAAGGACTGATTATCCCTGACAGCCTCCAACTTTGAATTCCTGGAAAGGCAAACCACGAATATTTCAGTGAGCCAAGTATGCAGACACATTTAATGCCACATTGCCCTTTTACCCTTTTCCTCCTTTTTTCCTCTCCCTGGCTTCCCAGCCTCTTCTAAAATGGTGTGTCTATTATGAAGTGTTCTTGGAAGCTTTCTTATGTCATCTGAATCAACATAATATCAGACCTATCAAGATCTATTTTTAAAGGTAAGTTTGTTTGGTCCTCTAGTGGCCCCCTAATTAGAATGTACTATATTTATGTATATGCTTCTTTGCATTGCATTAACAGGATACTCTGGGAAAAGCTTCATGCTTTCAAAACGCTGAATTTCAGGGAGGTCCTTGGCAAAATCATGAAATGAATTTGAATCTTACCCTTCGTTCAGGTTTCAGTCTGTGACCTTGGACCCAAATTCCATGAATAGAACATTGTCCTCGCAGGGCAGAGGCTCAATAACTGGACATTTTCTGGGTCCCTGAATTTGTACAATGAGATATCAACTCCAATCTGTGAGCACAATGCTCCAGTGACTGCCAGGAATGGCTGCAATATTGATGCCTTTCAATGTAGATCACATCATTCACCGAGCAGAGCTCAATAAAATGATACTGTAGTTAACAAGTTTTATAACACAAAGTTACTTTAAAACATGGAACTAATCAGAGAGAAGCCTGTTTATGCATGTCAGAGCCACATTTAATTGTCAATAAATAAACAAAGATTTGCTTCACCTATTGTCATGTATATCAAGTAAGTCATTAATCTAAACTAATGAAGCTTAAGATATATGACAGACAGTTTTTATGGAGCGCCTTCTTAATGATATGTTTGCTTTTCATTTCAATGCCAAGAGAGCCCATTATCAAGAAAGCAGCACATTATGGTCCAAACACATTGAAATCTACAGCACTATTCTTTGTTCGGAGTTCACAATAAGCAGCACTTGCACTTACATATTCATGTATCTTCTGAGATGAAAAGCATTAGTTAGAAATGAATACGGGTGGGGTGGGGGGAGTGGGAGACAATGCATCTAAGGCTCCTGCTCTGTTGGGAAGTTTTCCCCCCTTTGGATTTTTAAGCTCACCTGGAAAGAAAAAGGAGAATAAATCCAGCCCAATTCATGCCTACACCCATTTTGAAAAACGTGAGTGAATATGCATCATAAACACAATGAGCCCTAATCATTAAAGAACATCCTGAATCTCTGAAGAACACAAACCCAGGATGCCAAGCTGCAAACAAATAACTGCTAGATAATAGAAGCAAGAATTCTACAATCATTTTAGTGGGCATGTTAGTTCTCAAGCTTCCACGGTTTTCAAAGATAAAGTAATTATTTATTATTCTACTTCTATTTTGGAGGAGAATAATGCGGACAAGTTAACATCTATCAAATCATGATTCCCAACCTGGTGACATGAAAAACTCAGATTAGTTGACCCTTTGGGCTAATGCCACCGAGAGATTCTGCTGCAGGCGCCAAAGACCAAATGAAAGATTCAGTCATGTTGCAGTTCTATTTACTTAAATCTGGAGAAATATGCCTAGTGTTGGACCAGATTGCAAGAAGACACAATATATTTGTGTGTAAAGCAGGGCAAAAGACTGATTGAATATGGTCAGGGATCTTGGTTATCTTGTTCATCAATGCATTTCCAGAACCTTCCACAGTGTCTGCCTCTTGGTGGGTACATGGTGAATATTTGCTAAGTCTGTGGGAAAAAACAAACAAAAAAAAAACACTATGATATAAAGAACAGAAGGATTTTAAAGAGCTTTCCTAGAAATATCCTGCTCTTCTCTCTCTTCCCATTCTGCTACTTCCTCCAGTATAAACCGGAAGTAAGCTCTCCACTGTCAGACGTTTTCTCCGTCTTCAGAGTCGTGCAAAAGGGGCCCTTCTAAAGTTATAAGTCCATTCCTTCTTGACTTCCCTACTTGGTCAAACCAAAGCAAAATCCAATTCATTCCTTCAAGAAAAAGTCATGGAGTATACAACAAGTCACATGGAAATGTGGGCTCTTGTGGAGCTCAAGGTCCACATCTGGCTAATTGCAAAACCTTGTAACCAGCACTTTAGAGTTGTGTGAGCAAAGTCCAAAGTGTCACAGGAGCACAGACTGGAAGGTTCCAGGGCACATGTCATATGAACTTAGCCCTGAAGGGTGACCCAGCTTCTGACAGGCACATGAGTGGGTGTTCCCAGAAGAGAAGAAAGAGCAAATTAATAGAGCACCAACTGTTCCAGCACTAGCCATCTGTTCCAGTGAGTCTAACCATTGGGTATCATGACATGAGACAAAGGTTATCAGGATAGGTTCTAATTAATTATCATCATAACTATCATTAACATTTATTGAGTACTTACTATATGCTTGGCACAGGCACTGACTTCTCCCCATAAACCTCATTTTCTGAGTAACTGACTTCTCCAAAGTAACAATGCTGTATGTACCCACCTGGACTCAAAGTCATTTTTCTGGGAGTTCAGAGCTCAGGCACTTAATCAAAATTATTTTTACAAATGTATGCCCTGGACACTTTTAGTAAAACTTTCCTAGACTGCCACAAACCTTCTCTTAGGCCCATGTACAGGAAAAGACGAGAATGTTGAGAAGTGAGATAAAAATTAAGGCAGAGCTTATTTTTATACTCACTAGGGTTTTTATGAAGCAAGTTAAAGTAAGAGGTGACCAAGTTGGCTGTATAAGGACAAACTTGGCATCAGGGAAGTGCTATTTTTGTGTTGTTTCCAGAGGAACCATGTATGTCCCAGGGTGCTCAGTGCCATTTCAGGTATTCATGTGAAACCGGGATCCTAAGATTGGAAGTAATAACAAAAAATAAATACTAAAAACATTTAATATCCCCTGATTTCCCTAGCTTAGACTATGCCATGGGTCTCCTGGACAGAGAGAGGCATTCCCTTTCTTAGCGCTCTAGAAAAGTGTCCTATATGCTTTTTCAATCCTTTATTTATTCCAGGTCATCTCAAACTTTGTGATCAATAAGCTATTCCTAAGGTGTAAACCTCAATAACAGTTATTAAACTTATCCTCCAATAAGGTTGCAAAAAAGGATTTCTGGTTAATAAAGTATTGCATGTGGTAGACAGCTTCTGGGTATATACAAAACCATTAATAATTCAAAAAGTTATAATGTATTCAAATATTCTAGACCAGGCGTTCTCAGCTTATAACTACTGACAGTTAGGCTCTCTTATGCACTGTAGGCTGGTTAGCAACATCCCCAGCTTCTACCACTAGATACTAGTTGTAACCCTCAGTTTTGGGAACACCAGAAATGTCTCTTGACAGCACCAAACATCTCCTAGGGGATAGAATCACTCCCAGTTGAGAATCCCTCCTCTAAACATTCATATTTAATGAACATCAGGTAATCTTGTTTTGGTAATTCAAAAAGCACATCAGGATCCACTTGTGACTTAGGGTGGACACCCATAACAAGGAAAAGAGGAGGCAGTTTAGTGCTCTAATTAATGGAACGTCAGATAACAGATAACAAGTAGTAGATATTAGGTTTATGCAGGTTGCAATAACCACCTCTGAGGGAAATGTTCATTATTTATACCATCTTGCAAGTAAAAAACTCAGAACTCAGTGACTCTTCCAATGACATATCAGGAAGTCTTCAATGGGTTTGGGCAAATGTTCTAGGCTCCCCACTGGAATCCTGGGGAACCACGGATCCTACCTCTTTGTATAAACAGCATTAGGGCTTCTTAACCTGCGATTCCCTGGCAATTACATGAACCACCTGATGAAAACACTCACTCATGTTGTCTTAAATTATTTTTCAACTTTTTCTTTGTTATATAACATATTTATAATACCAGAATTTCATCAAACATGAAAGAGCAACTCAAACTCCAAAATGTGTTGATTTTTTGATGCTTTGAGAAAAATAAAGAAAATCAAGATGTCAAGAGCCCATAAAAATGAGAAAATCTTGGACCTCCTCGGGCAATGGGTAAGTGTGTCAGGAGCCAAATGCAAACCAAAATGAAAAATATGTTAGACTATGACAAGGCAAAACTATCACAGCATTGCATTTGGCTTGAGTACTGAGAGAGAATATTATCTTCTTTTATCTCACCAATACATGATGCAGCCCAAATGAATCCCCTCTTGTCTTAACTAGGTGTCTTAGAAATAGCTACCTCCAAATCTCTGCACTACGCATTATCATTGAAATGATTGAAGTCTTGAGTCTGTAATACAGCTCAAATATTAGCCATGGTCCAAGTAAATGTGTGCTACGGACTGAATTATGTCTCCCTCCAAATTTCTATGTTGGTGAAGTCACCCCTATTGTGATGATATCTGGAGATGATGCCTTTGGGAGATAATCTGGTTTAGATAATGTTAGGAGGGTGTGGCCCTCATGATGGGTTTAGGTTCTTAGAAGCTCACTCACTCTCTCACTCTCTCACTCTCTCTGCCATGTGAGGATACAGTGAAAAGGCAGCTATTTCTTGCCAGGAAGAAGTCTCACCTGAACTCAACCATGCTGGCACCCTGATTTTGGACTTCCAGCCTCTAGAATTGTGAGAAAATATGTTTCTGTTGTTTAAAGCATCCAGTATATGGTATTTTGTTATAGCAGTCTGAGCAGACTAAGACCATGTGTCAGCTTCCATGACCAACAGTCAAAGTGATATCAGGAGTGCTTCCAGGTGGACAGGGGGTGGGTCCCCTAGAAACCCTCCCTGATGGCTGCTCCCACAAACAGAAGCCACTCAACCACTTATCTCCTCTAAACACCCTGGTGCTTTCACAACTCAAAACCTACTTTGTAGTAAGTAACCTCCTAGATGAGTTTCTCCCAAGAAATACTGACTGATAATGACTCACACTGCTTCCAGGAGAATTGTGCCTCAAAGAGAATGTACCACCATCTGTAGAACCACTCAAAACAGGGATGCACCAGAGCCCTTCATTTCCAAGGAGGACTCATGATACCCAGGCTCACAGGGTTCCTCTTGGCTGTGGAAGTTGAACTGCCTTTCACATCCAAATAAACACTCCTCCCCAGAGATTTCCACCACCATTCACTTACAAAGGGCACCCTCTACTGAGATCTCCCAAATTACAGTCAGTGGGATGTAAAAAAACAAAACAAAACAAACAAACAAGAGAAAAGAATCCCAGCCACCAGGTCCTCTTTGCACCTAGACTTTGAGGAACTCCCTCATCACAGCTACACTCCAGGGGTTAATCTTACAAGGACCTTAGTGTTCTTTATCCTTCCTGGTCAAGAGAAAAGCTAAACCCTTAGCTGCTAACTTTTATTGTTTTATACTAGCACTTTCAAATTATTTACTCTATATAAACACACCAACTACCTTATATATATTAACTGATTAAAGACAACAGTATTACCATGTGAGTTTTAGTATTATCCTTACCTTACACAGTCAGATGTTAGGTCCATGAGTTTTCACTACTTCGTCGCACAGCTAGTCCAAGCTGGGATTCAAATCCAAGCCATCTGGGCTCAAAGTCCACCGTCATGTATGAGTTTCTCTGCTTTCTTTTCTGGACTTCTGAGAAAGAACCTCAGTGCCATAGGCTTTTCATTTCCCTCAGCAGGAAACTCTTTACGATCTCTTTCCACAAGGCTGGAGGAGACCAGGATATCATTACCATAGGCACATGGCTGAGATTCCCAAGAAGATGAGGAGGGCCACATCTCAAACGCTGCATGCTTCCGACCCTCCTTCCCTTTAATCGTGGATCAGATCTGGGTTCCTCAAATGTTCTCAGGTTGTTTCTCTGTATTCAACCAGCATTCACTAACCCTAAGGCATAGAATCACATCATTTTCCCCTGAAAAAGTAGTACAGTCACACTTTTTAGGTCTACATTATTAAGCATATCTTTGCCTCTCTGTTTTTCAAGGAAAAATAAAATCCTAGACTCTGTACAGAGCCTATGCTCGCTTCAGGTTCTGAAAGGATTAGTAGAGGCAGCTGGTGAGCTCTCTCTCTTGAGATAGTGGATCTTACTTGATCCTCATCATAAAACTGTGAATTTACTTGGATTGTTATCCCATTTTTCAGTGGGTAACTGGAGTTTAAAATGGCTGAGAAGCTGACCCAAGTTCTCTCTGCTGGGGGCAGCAGGTTTTGGACACCGAGCTCACCCTACCAGCCACACAATCCCACCTTCCTGTGGAGCCTGCTGGGTGGAGACAGGACTGTCTTCCTTATAGTGTTCAAGTTCCTCAAAGGCACAAAGTGCCTGATGCTGATTCTGTCTGACATCAAAGTGGCTAAAGCTTAGTAGGTATTTGTTGAATAAAATGGATGAATGAATATTAAAAGGATAAATTTTGTCTTTTCTCAGGAATCCTGGACTCTCAAGTTGACACTTAAATTTCAATCTGTCTCTACTCCACCTCTTACTAGGTAACTCTAGGCGGGTCACTGAATTTCTCTATGCCTCCGGGGTCTTCGTATATGTAAAATTCATGTTGTATAATGGCATCTATCTAATAGAGTTAGTGTGAGACTTAAATGTGAATCCATACAATGCTCAGAACACAAACTAACATGGTATAATACAAACAAAATTGTTGCTTTTTAACTGTTATTCAACTTCCCAATTGTTACTCAAATTGCCTAAATTTTCAAGCATTATATATGTGTGTCTGTTTGTGTATGAAATTAGATTATTACAGTACCTTTTGATTGCAACAAAGAGCATACAAGCATCCACAAACAAAATTCAGTGAGAATTAATACACAAAACTTTTATAGTTAATTTTACGTTTCTGTAGTTAAATTCAAGTTAAGTCAAGTAAGAGCAAGTTCTCAGATGGAAATGGGTCAGTTTAAGGGAAAATGGCCACATTCTTTGCTAGTTTCTTTCTCTTCTTTGATTTCCTCCTTTCTTTACTATTTCCTTCATTGGTCTCCCCTCCCCTCAACAATCAAATTTCACTCTCCAGTGTTCGTTCTCTTATTCACTGTCTAGCATCCTTACTCAAGAATGCTTCTCTCAATCAGATTAGAAAGCCTGGACAGCAGTCAATTATAATTCATCACTTAAGAATTATTCTCCAGCATAAATAATTTTCAATATGTAAGCTTATCCAAACCGTCCATTTCAACTAGTAGAATGAAGATCCTTTTTTTCGGTTACAAAAAAATTCAAAAAATGACACCAATAAAGGAAAAACATAATCAGAAATCTTTCCCCAGAGAAAATAAAGTCATCAAAGAAACTTTGTCCTCCCCCCATAAACAATGCCAGACCAAGACGGTTGAATGACAAATTTTACCATTCTTCAGGATTCAGATGATACCAATGCTTCTTAAAATGTCCAAGGTACAGAAAAAGGATGTTTTCTAAACCTTATCTGTGAAATAAGAATAACATACAGTATATAGCTAACCCTGCCAAAGATAGTATACCTACATAAACCTACAGAACAACTTCACTTATAAATATCAGTGAAGGGGAGGGATTGCATTGGGAGTTATACCTGATGTAAATGACGAGTTGATGGGTGCAGCACACCAACATGGCACAAGTATACATATGTAACAAACCTGTACGTTATGCACATGTACCCTAGAAATTAAAGTATAATAACAAATAAATAAATAAATAAATAAATAAATAAATAAATAAATAAATATCAGTGAAAAATTCCTAAATAAAATACTAGCAAATAAAATTCAAAAGTGCATATAAAAATAATAATACATTATGACCAAGTAAAATTTATTTCAGGAATATAAGAAATCATGTTAATGTAATTCACAATATTAATAAATCCAATTTAAAAGTATATAATTATTTCTATAAGGGCTAATAGATCTTCAACAAAATTCAACACCCATTTTAAATATCTATTATATATGCCTTTTATAATAAATCACCGGATGCCTTTACATTAAGTCAGGAATAATGCCCTCTACCACCACTACTATTTACAGCCTCACTGGAGACATGAGCCATGGCCATCTGATAAAGGAAAATACTTAAAAGCATAAAAATTGTGGCAGGAATGAAGTAAAATTATCTCTGTTTTGCAGATTATACTATAGTGGACCTTCAAAACCTAGAAAACCAATGATAAAGCTGACACAAACAGTAAAGGAATTCAATAATGTATCAGAATATAAAATCAGCTTACAAAAGTAAATAGCCTTCATAAGCACAGCTGATAACCAGTTAGAATATATATTGAAAGAGAAAAACCCACTTATAATAGCAACAGTAAAAGATACTTAAACTTTAAAAAGAAAACTTTAAAACTCTCCTGAAAGACACCAAAATAGAGAAGACTAGAAAAATACAATTATATTCCTCCTTCTTGGATAGGGCAATTTAGTATCGTAATTGTGGCAATTCTATCCAAGTTAGCATATCAATTTAATGTAATTTTAAGAAAAATCCCAACAATTTAATTTTTTCTGTAGCTATATGAGTTAATTCTAAAGTGCATATGCAAAAGAAACCCCCAATGTTTAATGACTAGGAAAATCTACCTAAATAAGAGTTATGATAGGGGACTACCACTACTAGATAAAACTATAAAGATCAATAATTAAAACAATGTGGTACAGGCATATCAATAGACAAACCACTGGGAAATGGAAATTACCAGTGAAAACTGGAACATCCTGGTAACATAAAACAAGCAAGTACTTAAATACAAATGAGAGATGAAAACAGCAAGGAAATCAGCTTACAAATGTTACTACTGGCTGACTTTTCTAATGATTTGAACATAGAAAAGAAAAACGACCCTAATGGATGAGTCCATAAATGTATTAAAAGGATAAAGAGGAGATTAAGGAAAGATCTTCTTTACAGAAGAATGCAAACTAATACATTCAGAAAAAAAAAATGGTAGAATAAAGCTGCCATTTTCAAAAAAATTGTAATCATTTGTTTAGGCAAGGCTCATTAATGGGTGCTAAAATCACTATGTAAAATATTATATTCACATGTTCTCAATGTATTTACTTACAATGAACTTAATCATTACAAAGGAAAAAAGTACTTTTACACTGAAGAGCTCTGATAGATTTCATCTTAACCAAGTTATAAAACTTAGTGTCACCAATAATTAAGTGGCCATATCCCAGTTTACCTGGGTCATACCCTTGTTTCACCTGTTGTCTCAGAGTACTTACTTATTAACAGTACACCCTTTCATCCCCAAAAGTATACCAGGTTGAGTGATAAATGATAGGGTCATTATCCTAATAATATACCTTCTAAAAGAATGCAATCAGAATTATACAAGATGATTTATATATTATTCTTGTCAAAATTTTTAATTTAATCAGCAGGAAACACAATCAGAGAAATCTAAATCATGGGACATTTTATAAGACAATTACTTTGAGCTTTTAAAAAATGTCATTGTTGGCCGGGCGCGGTGGCTCAAGCCTGTAATCCCAGCACTTTGGGAGGCCGAGACGGGCGGATCACGAGGTCAGGAGATCGAGACCATCCTGGCTAACACCGTGAAACCCCGTCTCTACTAAAAACTACAAAAAACTAGCCGGGCGACGTGGCGGCGCCTGTAGTCCCAGCTACCCAGGAGGCTGAGACAGGAGAATGGCGTGAACCCGGGAGGCGGAGCTTGCAGTGAGCTGAGATCCGGCCACAGCACTCCAGCCTGGGTGACAGAGTGAGACTCCGTCTCAAAAAAAAAAAAAAAAAAATGTCATTGTTACCAAATAAAAAAATCTTTGAGTGTACTAATCATATTATGGGTAGGTAGGATAAAATCCTCATTTCTTATGGGGAAAGGATTCCCTATTTAATAAATGGTGCTGGGAAAATTGGCTAGCCATAAGTAGAAAGCTGAAACTGGATCCTTTCCTTACTCCTTATACGAAAATTAATTCAAGATGGATTAGAGACTTAAATGTTAGACCTAATACCATAAAAACCCTAGAAGAAAACCTAGGTAGCACCATTCAGGACATGGGCATGGGCAAGGACTTCATGTCTGAAACACCAAAAGCAACGGCAACAAAAGCCAAAATTGACAAATGGAATCTCATTAAACTAAAGAGCTTCTGCACAGCAAAAGAAACTACCATCAGAGTTAACAGGCAACCTACAGAATGGGAGAAAATTTTTGCAATCTACTCATCTGACAAAGGGCTAATATCCAGAACCTACGAAGAACTCAAACAAATTTACAAGAAAAAAATAAACAACCCCATCAAAAAGTGGGGAAAGGATATGAACAGACATTTCTCAAAAGAAGACATTCATGCAGCCAACAGACACATGAAAGAATGCTCATCATCACTTGCCATCAGAGAAATGCAAATCAAAACCACAATGAGATACCATCTCACACCAGTTAGAATGGCAATCATTCAAAAGTCAGGAAACAACAGGTGCTGGAGAGGATGTGGAGAAATAGGAACACTATTACATTGTTGGTGGGATTGTAAACTAGTTCAACCATTATGGAAAACAGTATGGCAATTCCTCAAGGATCTAGAACTAGATGTACCATATGACCCAGTCATCCCACTACTGGGTATATACCCAAAGGATTATAAATCATGCTGCTATAAAGACACATGCACACGTATGTTTATTGCGGCACTATTCACAATAGCAAAGACTTGGAATCAACCCAAATGTCCATCTGTGACAGACTGAATTAAGAAAATGTGGCACATATACACCATGGAATACTATGCAGCCATAAAAAAGGATGAGTTTGCGTCCTTTGTAGGGACATGGATGCAGCTGGAAACCATCATTCTTAGCAAAGTATCACAAGAACAGAAAACCAAACACCGCATGTTCTCACTCATAGGTGGGAACTGAACAATGAGATCACCTGGACTCGGGAAGGGGAACATCACACACCGGGGCCTATCATGGGGAGGGGGGAAGGGGGAGGGATTGCATTGGGAGTTATGCCTGATATAAATGACGAATTGATGGGTGCTGATGAGTTGTTGGGTGCAGCACACCAACACGGCACAAGTATACGTATGTAACAAACCTGCACGTTATGCACATGTACCCTAGAACTTAAAGTATAATAATAAAAAAAAGAAAAAAAAAGGAAAAAAATCTTCATTTCTTAAGAGAGAAATGCTGGTGTGTTTAGATAACAAAGAGCTGAGTCTTGCTTTTTTACCCAGTCTGATATTTTCTATCTTTAAATTGGAGTATTTGGACCATTTATATTTAACATAATTATCAATGTATTTGGGTTCAAAGGTATTATTTTGCTGTGAGTTTTTTATTTACTCCTCTCTTCTTTGTTCTCTTATTCCTCTTTTCCTCCTGGTTTTAGATTGACTGAGTATTTTTTTATGTTTCATTTAACTCTCTATCCTGAATTAATAATATGTCTTTGTTTATTTATTTTACTTGTCACTCTATGGTTTTCAATATGCATACTTAACTTATCCCAGGATACCACTTCATGTCTAATACATACACCCACCTGTTCCTCCCTTCCTTTGTCCTATTCTTATTAATATCACAATACACTATTATTTTGCTTCAAAAAGTCAAGGACAATTTTTAAACATGAAAATAGTGAGTGCTAAAAGTCTTTTCTATTTACTTACATGTTGATCATTTCTGGTGTTTTATTACTTCTTTATAAAAATATGTTTCCATTTGATATCCTTTTCCTTTAGCCAGAAGGGTTTTTTTTTAACACTTCTTGTAGTGCAAGATTGTTGGTAACAAATTCTCTCAGCTTTGGTTTTATTCAAATAAAAAGCTTTTTAAAGGATTTTTTTCAAGAATACAGAATTCTAGTTTGGCAGGTTTTCTCTTTTTTTTTCTTTCGGTACCATTGTTTTCTGGCTTGCAATTTTCTGGTAAGAAGTCTGCAATCATTTTCATCTTTGTTCCTATACACAGTGATTCTCAATGTGAGGAAACTGTCCCCCCAAGGGACATTTGACAATGTCCATAGACATTTTTTATTGTCACTTGATGGGGTGTGGTCACAGCCATTTAGTGGGTAGAGAATAAGGATGCTGCTGAACATCCTACAATGAACAGGACAGATTCTACAACAAAGAATTACCCAGCTCAAATTCTCAATTCTGCTGAGATCAAGAAACCCTGCTCCGTACAAAGTGTGTCTATTTTAATTAGGCCAATTTTGATATTTTTCTCTTTATCCCTAATTGTCAGCTATTTGATTAGGATTGGCCTTGATGTGTTTTGTGTCAGCATGCATGTGGGCCCTGCTTGGGATTTGTTGAGCTTCTTAGATACTCCCAAAGTGTCTAAGAAGCTCCCCAAGTATACGTCTAAGAATACTCCCCAAGTATTTCCTCTGCCACCTCTTTTTTCTATTTTTCGGCAACTCCAATTGTACATATGTTAGACCATTTAATATTATCCTACAAGTACCTGATAATCCATTTTTTTCCTCTATGTACTTCCTTTTAGATTTTGTTTCTGTGGATTAGGTTCACTGTATCTGTTCTTTAGCAAAACAGGACCTGCTTGCTTTTCATACTATCCATTTTACTCTACTTGCTTTGTGCTGTACTCACTGCAAGTCTATTTACTGTTCCATGGTATAAATAAACCACAGTCTCCCACATATTTCCCTATGGGCAAAATAGTTAGCTATGCATTATAAACAATGCATCAATGTATATTTCTCTTTTCACAACATATAGGCAAGACTTTCTCTCAAGTATATAACCCAAACTACACTACAAGTTTATAGAACATACAGAGCTTCAACTCTACTAATAATGTTGCCTCATTGCTACCAAAACATAAACTGGAGCATCATTTTATACAGCAAATAACTGTAAACTATGTGTTTCTCAAAACGACAAAATTAAGTGAAGTTTTGTACATTGATAGGATAAAATACCATGTAGCCATTGTAGGTCTTGTTGAGCAATATTTATCATATAATTTTATATTTAAAAAGCAGAAAAAGAAATAACACCATAAGATATATGATTAAGAGACTAATATTTTTAGTGTGCTTTGCATAGAAAAATGACTGAAAGTAAATATCGCCTATCTTTTAACAATCATTATTTCTGGATGAAGAGATAATGAGTAGCAATTTTTTTTCTATTTTTATTTTTCTGGGTACCCTACATTTTTACACAAACACGTGTCCTTAAATAAAGCTAAAGTGTTGGTATCAATATTAAAAGAACTTTACCATAAATATTAAAACCTTGAAGAATGAAAAATACATATTAAGGCTTGTGATAAGAAAAATATCAATAAAAGTATTTGGACTCTTTTTTCTTAAAAAATCTTATCAGTACTTTCACCTACCTGCTTCCACTACCTCAGGGAGCCCCCATCCTACTGCACTGGGTACAGATAGTATAGCCAGTCAGCCTCAAGATTTCACAATATGAGAGAATATCACCCAAATGTCATCTAAGAAATTAAAATGCAGCTTTTTCTCCAGTACATGAAAACTATCTACCTCAACTCACAACTGTACTATATATGCAGCTGCTAATTCTTTCTGTTGCAAGTGATTCCCCAACATATCAAAAATTCAGAAAACATGCTAGGATTTCTTACTAGAAAATGGGAGCTGGTCAAAGCATCGCTGATCCAAGGGGACTGGAAAACACTGGATGCTAATACTGCCCGAATGACATCATGAGGCCCCTTTCTTCAGAATCAAGGAATTGAGCTTTCATTCAGACCTCAACAAAACAACATCTAAATATGAAATGATACCAAGAAATCAGTGTAGTTCAGCTGTTTTATTAACTCTATTTAAAAGTATTCTGTCCATTAGTCATTTATGGAAATGTCATACAAATTTGCCACCTAGGAAAGTAGCAAATGTTGCAATTTGTATAGCAATTCTATTTTAGATATATAGAATTTAAACTATTTTAAAAATCATCTTTGTTTTGTCTGGTAGTTTTCTTCCTTTACCTTTATTTCCCAAATTCCATGAAGTAATAAAATGAAAAACCTATTTTTAATGAGAGCATTTACATACAATCAGCAAGCGGAAAAGAAGACCGCAAAGTCTATTTCCATTAGTGCAAGAAACAAAGAGGGGCTTTCAACCTAGAAATGTCAGGCACCATTACTTCCTGTATGGTATGAAAATGCTACATCTGTTGATGTCAAAGATGGCAATATGTCTATCTACATATGAACACTGATGACTGTGGGATGCTTCAACAGATTCCTGGCAGATCACAGATAATAACTGTTTTCATAAATAGCCAACATAAAAACCAATGCATGATAAAAACAAAAGTTGGATTTTCTATGACAAAAAAATCTAAACTGACTTTTTAAAACTTTACCAGTGAGCTTGCCTTTATCATTAGAATATTTTGCAAAGAGTCAGCGATCAGAAGAGAGATGGCCTTAGTTTCAGTAATGGCAAATTGCATGATATGGGTTTCGTTGCAGGCATGTTTGTGTGTGTGTGTGTGTGTGTGTGTGTGTGTTGATACATATTTTATGTTACTACATAATAACAAATATATGTGGCACAATAAAAGTGCTCGGTACAAGTTCAAATCCTTGTTGGATATCAGAGCAGAAAATTATATTTATAAAGATAAAGTTATATATAATAAGAACTAGCAAAACAAAGATATACACTAAAAAATGTAAAGGTTGTATTTTAAGCTACATTCCATACAACCTCTTTCTTCATAATTTCAACTTCTAAGATGTCTACTATGTATGCAGGACATTTATTTGCATCTGAGTGAAAGACAAAAATCAATAAGGTATTTTAAAGCATCATTAATAAACACAAATATGCAATTTAAATATTAGACTCAACCTGAAAAGATAAAGCTATCTTTGAGTTTTCCAAAATTTTTAAATAAATGTGAAAAGTATTGTCTGGCCTCTGCAGTCAGAGATACAATATGATAAAGATCAAGGACGTTTGCCTTACTTATGCCTAATCTCAGCCAAAAGGACAGCACCAGTTTCAACTACCTGAAAGAACATGGATAGCATCACATCTCAAGTACAACCAGAACCAGGGGCTAGTTCAAGTTCAGGACTCACTCTGTTTCTCCTGTCTGCTGATTATTCACCTCCTTGTCTCTTACGCAACCCTACCTCTTCCACACAGGACACACAGTTTCCCACACCTCCTAGCCTCCAAGAGGGACAGCTATTTTTTACTAGCTCCATAAAGAAAAAAAAAAATGGAGAAAGACTGATTTAGGTCAGTTTGGGCCATATGTGCCTATTGTGGGACTGGGTAACAGGGCTATCCTAACCTGGAATAGTTGCCTGCTCCTCACCCAGTCACTTTGGCAGGGAAGAAAAAGTCCTGTAAAAAGATAATGGTATCCACTGAATTCCACGGCAAAGAATTGAAGGAAGGGGCACTTTCCTAATGAGGAGAGTGCTCTTACCAGAGGCTGGGAAGGTTGCTGATCTACTTAATAATATATGTAAATAGACTAATACATTCTTCCCAATTTCAGCTCATCAAAATAAATGTTCATACAATATGCTGAAGTCTATTTCCTTCCAATTACTCAGGCTTTTAGCAAAAAGAAAGGAAAGTAAAAAATATGTAAAATTCATTGAACACAAATTGGTCTCACCTAGGTAACCCTTAAAGGACCAGTTTTCATGGAGTCTAATTTAAATTGAGTCACATCATAATTATCTGGTCTGGAAAAATATAACTCTTCTATATTCCCTGGTCCTTAATCTTACTGACTTCAATTTTCTTTTTTATCAATCTATTTTGACAAATCTCATTCTCACAGTTACCTTGAAAATGTAAAAAATCATCATGGTATTAGAAATTCTATATGATATTTTATAGACATTACTGATAAATGTGTTTATTTCAAAAAAGTAAACCGTGATTTCAGGGATGTTTACTCCCATTCGTTGCAAACACATTTGATGAATATATTATAATTGCCACCATGACCATAAGTCATGTCATAAAAAGATTGCTTAGAGCTGTGACATTTATCCTCTTCAACTGAATTATAGATTTTTCATTTTAAATACACTCTGCAGTCTGAAAATTCTGGTGACATAGTTGTGACCAAATAGTCAATAGATCTTACTGTTTTGTGAGTGAGGAAGATGATGAGAAAAAAACAAAGGTGCTTTAAAAATGAAATAAGGTGTGATGGTTAAGTTTATGTGTTAACTTGACTGGGCCATAGGATGCCCACATATCTGATTAAACATTACTTCTGCATGTGTCAGTAAGAGTGTTTCCAGAAGAGGTTAGCATTGAATTGGTGGACTGAGTAAAGAAGTTAGCCCTCTCCAATGTAGATGGGTATCATCCAATCTATTGACAGCCTCAACAGAACAAAAGGGCAGAGGAAAGTTGGATTCTTTCTCTGCCTGACTGCTTGAGCTGTAGCATCCCTCTTCTCCTGCCCTTGAACTAGGACTTACATCATTGGTGCCTTTGGTTCTCAGGGCTTTGTACTCAGACTGGAATTTATACCAGTGACTTTCCTGGGTCTCCAGCTTTCAGACAGCAGATCATAGGACTTCTCAGCACAATCCCCAATCCCATGGGCCAACTCCTTATAATAAATCTCACTTATATGACATCATATATTTGAAATATATTATATATAATGAAATTTATTTTTTTCTCACCGTGTGTGTGTGTGTGTGTGTGTGTGTGTGCATGTGTCATGTCTGTGAGTGCATATCTCCTGTTGGTTCTGTTTCTCTGAAGAACCTTGAGTAACACATAGACTATTAATGGACACATTCGTAAATAATGAACTAAATTAAATTCTGGCTTAGTAGCTTGAACACTCATCAACCAGTAAGGCTCGGAACTAACAAGTGTTTGTTAAATGCCTTCCTAAACAAATAAAAGGAAAAACAGGAATGCCACATTTTACTGCACAGCTGTTTTTTTTTTGTTTGCTTACTCTATCAAGGGAGTTTTTAAAATTATTGTTTTGAATAGCAAGTGCTCATTTGTGCACATCTCTAACCTTAATTTTCTGATTTTCTTAAGGATGAGTGGATCTGGTTCAGAACATCTGTGAACACAGAGGGAGTGGAAACTTCACTTTCAACATCATCAGCCAACTTCCCTCCCATTACAATTCTATCTCAAGATCAAGGTCATGCAAGTAAACCAGCAGGTGTGATTCTTTCTCTCTGATCAATTCACTTTGTTTTTCTATTCTTATGCTCTGTTGAGCACTGTATAATTAACTTCCATAATGGCTCTAAAACTACTAGGAAAACATATTTAACAAGCTTCTATCTATATTGATAGAGAACAGATATCAGAGAGGAAATATGTTAATTATTCTGGGACATACAACAATACTAACGGGTTATTGGTAGAAATATCAATCGATTGCCCAAATCAAAGATTTAGAATCAAAGATTCTAAGCCAGCTTTGGCCACCCTGTTCTTTGAAGGAAATGATGACAGTGATAAAAAAGCAGCAAGCTCCTGCAGGCATTCCTAAGAAATTCAGAGGGACTTCCTGTACTCTGCAAAGACCATGACACAATGTGGTCATGATCCTAACTCTCATGCTGCTGCTGAAAGTGGAAGCAGAAGGATACAAACAAACCAAACCCTTGGTTCAACCAGCAAGCATTTATTGAACACCCGCTGTGTGCCAGGACTAGTCTAGGCACGTTCAAGGCAATTGATGCAGGACTCTCCCATAGCTTCCCATCTTACTCAAAGTAAAGGCCAAATACATTGCAGGGACCTAGAAAGATTGTCCATGATCTCTCCCCCTCCTCACTCCATTCTAGCCACAATGATGTCCATGCTGTTCCTCCAATACATTGTGCATAGTGTCTCCTCAAAACCTTGCCTCATGTGGTTCTCTCCACCTAGGAAGCTCCAGTCCCAGATACCTGCATGGCTTGACCTCTCCTCCCAACTAATCTTTACCCAAATATAGCCTCCTCAGAGAGGTCTTCCTGAGCCACGTTTCCAAAGTTAAAGCACCCCTATGCAGTTCCTAATCTGTTCCTCTGCTTTACTTCCTTCCTTAACACTTGTCATTCTCTCACATAGTTTATATCTCACCCATGATAATCTGTCTCTATAATTAGACTATACAATTTAGGTAAGTGGGGATTTGGGGTTTTGTTTTGTTCACTGCTAAATCCCAAAAACAGAGCTTTGCACATAATAGCCATTCAATAAATATTTTTGCATTAATTGACTAATAGAATTTTGTTACAAGGTTGGTATTATTTCTTCATTCCACTGCAGAGGCCCAGAGATTAATTTATGTAAGTTTCTAAAACAAGTAAATGGCAAAGCCCTTGTTATCTCCAGATTTATAGTCTAGGACATAATCTTCTCTGCCACAGTGCGACAGCTACCTAGAAAGCACAGTCCAAAGTCAAAGTGCGGTAGGGTGAAGAAAGATGTTAGAAATGGACATTGGAGGCAACCCCCATGTCCTAATGAGCAGGGGGAGCTTAATGGAACACACATTATGTGATGTGATGCATAATTCATGAGACTCCTGGACTTTGACTCAGATCCTGTGCATATTGGTAAGGGGCTGCAAATGGCTTCAGGTTGCTATCTTAACATTGAAAAAACATTTTAAAAATTATAAATATCCTTTCTCTAACTGATTAGTAAATACATACAGACAATCTAGGATTTTTCCCTGGCAAAGACCTGCTTTGCTTCTCATCTGCTTTGTGTAGTATGAATCCCACTATGATATGAAATGAAGGTTTGAGTGGCATGTGGTTGCATACAAATTCTTTGAGTTTCATCCCAGTGGAGGACCTCCATGTTGCAGAATAGGGAAGAGAGAAAGCTAAAATGAACAAAATATTCATCTTATACACATGGAAAGCTTTTTAATTTACTATTTTTCTTGATCCCACACAATAGATTCATGTAGACACTAATCAGGTTTTAGTCACAGTCTTGCTGTGGATCTAATACTTCATACAGTAGCACCCCACTCAAACAGGGGAACCAACATTTTTTAGTAAAGTCAGCTTCTTTAGTGTAACAGAACCAACTTGCTTTTGCTATTCTGTAAACAACTTTCCCTGGTTTATAATTTTCAGGTTCTATGATTCAAGACTTTTTTATTTGAAAGTAGTAGAAAACCAATGCAACAGCTTGAGCAAAGAGGAATTTATCACAATTCTGAACATGTAAAAATAAAAAGGCCTAAGTACAGATAGATCTTAGTTACAACTGAAAACAGGAATTTGTAATCTCTGAGACTTTCTATCTCCTATCCGTGCTTCTCTCTACTCAGTATGTTGTTCCCTCTGAACAGCTTCTTCCAGATGTTAAAAATATGGCCACCAGCTGCTTCTATATTTTATTTTATTTTATTTATTTTTATTATTATACTTTGTTACGGGATACATGTGCAGAACATACAGGTTTGTTACATAGGTATACACGTGCCTTGATGGTTTGCTATACCCATCAACCTGTCATCTACATTAGGTATTTCTCCTAATGCTGTCTCTCTCCTAGACCCCCACCCCCTGACAGGTCCCAGTGTGTGCTGTTCCCCTCCCTGTGTCCATGCGTTCTCATTGTTCAAATCCCACTTATCAGTGAGAATATGCGGTGTTTGGTTTTCTGTTCCTGTGCTACTTTGCTGAGAACGATGGTTTACAGCTTCATCCATGTCCCCACAAAGGGCATGAACTCATTCTTTTTTATGGCTGTATAGTATTCCATGGTGTATATATGTCACATTTTCTTTATCCAGTCTATCATTGATGGGCATTTGGGTTGGTTCCAAGTCTTTGCTATTGCGAATAGTGCTGCAATAAATATACATTTGCATGTGTCTTTATAGTAGAATGATTTATAATATTTTGGGTGTATACCCAGTAATGGGATTGCTGGGTCAAATGGTATTTCTGGTTCTAGATCCTTGAGGAATCATCACACTGGCTTCCACAATGGTTGAACTCATTTACTATCCCACCAACAGTGTAAAAGTGTTCCTATTTCTCCACATCCTCTCCAGCACCTACTGTTTCCTGACTTTTTAATGAT
This sequence comes from Rhinopithecus roxellana, assembly GCF_007565055.1. Taxonomy (NCBI): domain Eukaryota; kingdom Metazoa; phylum Chordata; class Mammalia; order Primates; family Cercopithecidae; genus Rhinopithecus; species Rhinopithecus roxellana. Next base: position 32,503,761 of record NC_044557.1, read on the forward strand.
CACCATTCTAACTGGCATGAGATGGTATCCCATTGTGGTTTCGATTTGCATTTCTCTAATGACCATTGATGATGAACTATTTTTCATATGTTGTTGGCTGCATAAATGTCTTCTTTAGAGAAGTATCTGTTCATATACTTTGCCAACTTTTTGATGGGGTTGTTTGCTTTTTTCTTGTAAATTTGTTTAAGTTCCTTGTAGATTCTGTATATTAAAACTTTGTCAGATTGATAAGTTGCAAAATTTTCTCCCATTCTGTAGGTTGCTTGTTCACTCTGATGATAGTTTCTTTTGCTCTGCAAAAGCTCTTTCATTTACTTAGATCCCATTTGTCAATTTTGGCTTTTGTTGCCATCCCTGTTGGTGTTTTCATCACAAAGTTTTTGCCCATGCCTGTGTCCTGAATGGTATCACCTAGGTTTTCTTCTAAGGTTTTTATGGTGTTAGCTCTTCCATTTAAGTCTTTTATCTATCTTCAGTTAATTTTTGTGTAAGGTGTAAGGAAGGGTCCAGTTTCAGTTTTCTGCATATGGCTAGCCAGTTTTCCTAACACCATTTATTAAATAGGGAATCCTTTCCCCATTGCTTATTTTTGTCAGGTTTGTCAAAGATCAGATGGTTGTAGATGTGTGGAGATATTTCGGAGGCTTCTGTTCTGTGTCATTGGTATATATACTTGTTTTGGTAGCAGTGCCATGCTCTTTTGGTTACTGTAGCCTTGTAGTATAGTGTGAAGTCAGGTAGCATGATGCCTCCAGCTTTGTTCTTTTTGTTTAGGATTGTCTTAGCTTTAAGAGTTCTTTTTTGGTTCCATATAAAATTTAAAGTAGCTTTTTTCTAATTCTGTGAAGAAAGTCAATGGTAGCTTGATGAAGACAGCATTGAATCTATAAATTACTTTGGTCAGTGTGGCCATTTTCATGATATTGATTCTTCCTATCCATGAGCATGGAATGTTTTTCCATTTGTTTGTGTCTTCTCTCATTTCCTTGAGCAGTGGTTTGTAGTTCTCCTTGAAGAGGTCCTTCACATCCCTTGTAACTTGTATTCCTAGGTATTCTGTTACCTTTATAGCAATTGTGAATGGGAGTTCACTCATGATTTGGCTCTCTGTCTGTTATTGTTATATAGGAATGCTTGTGATTTTTGCACATGATTTGTATCCTGAGACTTTGCTGAAGTTGCTTATCAGCTTAAGGAGATTTTGGGCTGAGACGATGGGATTTTCTAAATATACAATCATGTCATCTGCAAACAGAGACAACTTGACTTCCTCTCTTCCTATTTGAATACCCTTTATGTCTTTCTCTTCCCTGATTGCCCTAACCAGAACTTCCAATACTACATTGAATAGGAGTGGTGAGAGAGGGCATCCTTGTCTTGTGCCAGTTTTCAAAGGGAATGCTTCCAGCTTTTGCCCATTCAATATGACATTGACTGTAGGTTTGTCATAAATAGCTGTTATTATTTTGACATACATTCCATCTATATCTAGTTTATTAAGAGTTTTTAGCAAGAAGGGTGTTGAATTTTATTGAAGGTCTTTTCTGCATCTATTGAGATAATCATGTGTTTTTTGTCTTTGGTTCTGTTTATGTGAGGGGTTATGTTTATTGATTTGCATATATTGAACCAGCCTTGCATCCCAGGGATGAAGCTGACTTGTTCATGGTGGAGTAGCTTTTTGATGTGCTGCTGGATTCAGTTTCCCAGTATTGCATTGAGGATTTTCACATCGACGTTTATCAGGGATATTGGCCTGAAATTTTTTTGTTGTTGTTGTGTCTCTGCCAGGTTTTGGTATCAGGATGATGCTGGCCTCATAAAATAAGTTAAGGAGCAGTCCCTCTTTTCCTATTGCTTGGAATAGTTTTAGAAGGAATGGTATAAGCTCCTCTTTGTACCTCTGGTAGAATTTGGCTATGAATTTGTCTGGTCCTGGGCTTTTTTTCATTGGTAGACTATTAATTACTGCCTAAATTTCAGAACTTGTTATTGGTCTATTCAGGGATTTGGCTTCTTCCTGGCATAGTCTTGCAAGGGTGTATGTGTCTATGAATTTATCCATTTTCTCTAGACTTTCAAGTTTATTTGTGTAGAGGTGTTTATAGTATTCTCTAACGGTAGTTTGTATTTCTGTGGGATCAGTGATGATATCCCCTTTATCATTTTTATTGTGTCAATTTGATTATTCTCTCTTTTCTTATTTATTAGTCTAGCTAGTGGTCTATTTTGTTAATCTTTTCAAAAAACCAGATCCTGGATTCATTGATTTTTTGGAGGGTTGTTTGTGTCTCTATTTCCTTCAGTTCTGCTCTGATATTAGTTATTTCTTGTCTTCTGCTAGCTTTTGAATTTGTTTGCTCTTGCTTCTCTAGTTCCTTTAATTGTGATGTTAGGATGTCAATTTTACGTCTTTCCCACTTTCTCCAGTGGGCATTTAGGGCTATAAATTTCCCTCTAAATACTGCTTTAGCTCTGTCCCAGAGATTCTGGTACATTGTGTCTTTGTTCTCATTAGTTTCAAATAACTTACTTATTTCTGCCTTAATTTTGTTATTTATCCAGTAGTCATTGAGGAGCAAGTTGTTCAGTTTCCACATAGTTGTGTGGTTTTGAATGAGTTTCTTAATCCTGAGTTCTAATTTGATTACACTGTGGTCTGAGAGACTGTTATGATTTCCATTCTTTTGCATTTGCTGAGGAGTGTTTCACTTCCAATTATGTGGTCAATTTTAGAATAAGTGTGATGTGGTGCTAAGAAGAATGTATATTCTGTTGATTTGTGTGGAGAGTTCTGCAGATGTCTATTAAGTCCACTTGGTCCAGAGCTGAGTTCAAGTCCTGAATATCCTTTGTAATTTCCTGTCTCATTGATCTGTCTAATACTAACAGTGGGGTGTTAAAGTCTCCCACTATTATTGTGTGAGAGTCTAAGTCTCTTTGTAGGTCCCTAAGAACTTGCTTTATGAATCTGAGTGCTCCTTTATTGGGTGCATATATATTTAGGATAGTTAGCTCTTCTTGTTGCATTGATGCCTTTACCATTATGTTACACCCTTCTTTTTTGTCCTTCTTTTTTGACCTTTGTTGGTTTAAAGTCTGTTTTATCAGAGACTAGGATTGCAACCCCTGGTTTTTTTTTTTGTTTGTTTGTTTGTTTTTTTTTCTTTCCATTTGCTTGGTAAATCATCCTTCATCCCTTTATTTTGAGCATGTGTGTGTCCTAGCATGTGAGATGGGTCTCCTGAATGAGATGGGTCTCCTGAATGCAGCACACTGAGGGGTATTGACTCTTTATCCAATTTGCCAGTCTGTGTTTTTTATTTGGGCATTTAGCCCATTTACATTTAAGGTTAATATAATTACATGTGAATTTGATCCTGTAATTTTGATGCTAGCTGGTTATTTTGCCTATTAGGTGATGCAGTTTCTCCACGGTGTCGAAGGTTTTTACAATTCGGTATGTTTTCGCAGGGGCTAGTACCGATTTTTCCTCTCCATATTTAGTGTTTCCTTCAGGAGCTCTTGTAAGGCAGGCCTGGTGGTGACAAAATCTCTCAGCATTTGCCTGTATGTAAATAATTTTATTTCTCTGTTTATGAAGCTTAGTTTGGCTGGATATGAAATTCTGGGTTGGAAATTCTTTTCTATAAGAATGTTGAATATTGTTAAAGAGTGCCCTCACTCTCTTCTGGCTTGTAGCATTTCTGCAGAGAGATCCACTGTTTGTCTGATGGGCTTCCCTTTCTGGGTAACCTAATCTTTCTCTCTGGCTGCCCTTAACATTTGTTCCTTCATCTCAACCTTGGTGAATCTGATAATTATGTGTCTTGGGGTTGCTCTTCTTGGGGTTGATACTTCTCGAGAAGTATCTTTGTGGTGTTCTCTGTATTCACTGAATTTGAATGCTGGCCTGCCTTGCTGGTTTGGGGACGTTCTCCTGGACAATATCCTGAAGAGTGTTTTCCAACTTGGTTCCATTCTCCTCATCACCTTCAGGTACACCAATCAAACATAGGTTTGGTCTTTTCACGTAGTCCCATATTTCTTGGAGGCTTTGTTCATTCCTTTTCATTCTTTTTTCTCTAATCTTTTCTTCACAGTTTGTTTCATTAAGTTGATCTTCAATTGCTGCTATCCTTTCTTCCACTTGATTAATTCGGCTATTGATACTTGCATATGCCTCACGAAGTTCTTGTGCTTCTTTTTTCAGCTCCATTGGGTCATTTATGTTCTTCTCTACACAGGTTATCCTAGATAGCAATTTGTCTAACCTTTTATCAAAGTTCTCAGCTTCCTTCCTTTGGGTTAGAACATGCTCCTTTAACTTGGAGGAGTTTGTTATTACCCACCTTCTGCAGCCTCTGTTGGTGATACCCAGGCAAACAGGGTCTGGAGTGGATTTCCAGCAAACTCCAGCAGACTTGCAGCAGAGGGACCTGACTGTTAGAAGGAAACCTAACAAACAGAAAGGACTAGCATGTCCACTCAAAGACCCCATCTGAAGATCACCAACATCAAAGACCAAAGACAGATAAATCCACAAAGATGGCGTGAAACCAGCACAAAAAGCCTGAAAATTCCAAAAACCAGAATGCCTCTTCTCTTCTAAAGGATCACAACTCTTCACCAGCAAGGGAACAAAATTGGATGGAGAATGAGTTTGATTAACTGACACAAGTAGGCTGCTGCCTGTCCCTTCTTCTGGAAGCTTTGTCCAGAGGGCACCTGCCAGATGCCAGCCAGAGCTCTCCTGTATGAGGTGTCTGTCAACCCCTGCTGGGAAGTGTCTCCCAGTCAGGAGCCACAGGGGTCAGGGACCCATTTGATGAGGCAGTCTGTCCCTTAGCAGAGCTCAAGCACCATGCTGGGAGATCCACTGCTCTCTTCAAAACTGGCAGGCAGGAACATTTAAGTCTGCTGAAGCTGCACCCACAGCCGCCCCTTCCCCCAGGTGCTCCATCCCAGGGTGACGGGAGTTTTATCTATAAGTCCCTGACTGGGGCTGCTGCCTTTCTTTCAGAGGTCCCTGTCCAGAGAGAAGGAATCTAGAGGGGCAGTCTAGCTACAGTGGCTTTACCGAACTCTGCTGGGCTCCACCCAGTTTGAATTTCCCGGAGGCTTTGTTTACACTGTGAGGGGAAAAAACACCTACTCAAGCCTCAGTAATGATAGATGTCCTTCCCCCCCACCAAGCTGGAGCATCCCAAGTCAACTTCAGACTGCTGTACTAGCAGCAAGAATTTCAAACCACTGGATCTTAGCTTGCTGGGCTCCGAGGGATTGGGACCTGCTGAGTTAGACCACTTGGCTCCCTGGCTTCAGTCCCCTTTCCAGGGCAGTGAACAGTTCTGTCTCACTGGTGTTCCAGATGCCACTGGGATACAAAGAAAAACTCCTGCAGCTAGCTCGGTGTCTGCCCAAATGGTCACCCAGTTTTGTGCTAGAAACCCAGGGCCCTCCTGGTGTAGGCACTGGAGGGAATAGCCTGGTCTGTGGGTTGTAAAGACCATGAGAGAAGCGTGGTATCTGGGCCAGAATGCACTGTTCCTCATGGCATGGTCCCTCACGGTTTCCCTTGGCTAAGGGAAGGAGTTCCCCAATCTCTTATGCTTTGCAAGAGAGGCAATGCTCCACTCTACTTCTGCTTGCCCTCTGTGGGCTGCACCCACTGTCTCACCAGTCCCAGTGAAATGAGCCCAGTATCTCAGTTGGAAATGCAGAAATCTCCCTCCTTCTCTGTTGATCTCACTAGGAACTGCAGACCGGAGCTGTTCCTGTTCAGCCATCTTGCCAGCCACCCCAATCTCTGCTTCTATATTTTATATCTCACAGCTTGGCCATTGTTTGGGGACTCTGTCTCTTCCCCATTCTTCAGTTTGCAAATTCCAAGGAAGGATTCTGATTGGGCTGGTTTGAAAGCCCACTCTTGGATCCCAATCATCTGTGGCCAAACTGGAGTCAACAGTGAAATGGCCACTCCAATCAAATTTCACACGTGGAGCTTGTAAAATAACATTTCCTAGAGGAAGGGGTGTTGCTGTTACCACAGATCTCAAGAGCAGAAAGAGAGGCAGGGATGGGGGCTGAATAACAAAAAAAACTGATGTTTCCCACACAGGCCTGCTTTTCACAACCCCAGCATCTACCACGCACCCTCTCCTGTTAAACTTTCCCTCCAAATTTCTTCCAGTCCACTAAACGACTTGTCTTAGTCCATTTGGGCTTCTATAATAAAATACCTTAGATTCATAATTTATAAAGGAGAGAAATGCATTGCTCACAGTTCTAGAGACAGAGAAGTCCAAACTCAAGATGCCAGCAGATTCAGTGTCTGGTGAGGGCTTTCTCTCTGCTTCAAAGATGGCACCCTCTCATATTGGAAAACAGCAAATGAGCTGCTTCAAGCCTCTTTAATAATGGCATCAATCCCATTCATGAAGGTGGAGCCCCCATGACCTAACTGCCTCCCAAAGGCCCCACCTCTGATACTATCCCATTGGAGATTACATTTTAAACATATGAATTTTGGGGAGGCAATCATTCAGACCACAGCACTACCTTTCTATTAAAATACAAAAAAAGACTTCATCAAAGACCTAGACATAAATAGCCCATTTTCATCAATAAATTAAATGAGTTCCTATGAAGGTTTCCAACAGCTGATATTTAGATACATCAGTTTTACTTGAGCCCTTTTAGTCCTTTTTTGTCAACCCTCAGGGGAAGTTAACTGCAATGAAGTGACATGACTGAATCTAAAGTTCTTACTGAAACAATCTTTTTATGTAATAATTTCACCAGGATGTCTATCCATGATACTTGTTTGTGCTCTCTGCCCCCCATGTACACTAAAACAGACACAGTAGGTCTCCTGTCATTTCACAGCACGGGGTGCCAGTGCCTTTGGTTCATGCATTTGTTTCTCCAGTGTACCTGCTGTAGGCTGATATTCACTAGTGTTGCATCTAATGATCATCACAGCTTTGGAAATTTATCAACTTGTAATAATCGACCCTAGCCTTAACATCACTTTCCTTTGTGATTTATGTGGACAATATGTGATCCAGGAAAAATTAAAAGACATACAAAATTGTATCTATATTTTGCCAGAAATAAGTCACAAAGTAAATTACAATCACATACACTTACACACACTCACACAGACTCTCTCATACACACAGAGAGATACACACTTATCTCTCTCTCTCTGCTTCACAATAACTGCATTAAGGAATTTGGGATTATCTTGGAAGAAAATATTTTTTTCTAAACAGAAGCTTTAAGAAATTTTTACTGATTTTTTTTACAAGAGGGTCTATAAACATGCTCAGCTTCTAATAAAGCTAGTGTTAATTCTATTCAACCACATGATTTACTTCATCCTAGTACATATGAGAAAAATCAGAGTCTAATGATACTACAGATTTATAGAAGATGGTATAGCACACCTACAGAAAAACTGCACTTGCTTTACTACAAATGACTGCTCTTCAAAATACAGTAACTTTCCTAATAATAGCCATAGAACAAAGCAAGCAAAATTCCATCTGTTAAGTAATACCCAAAGAGTGAAATTCATTTTCATCTCAACCACAGAAATCCCTCTATTAAAAAGAGACACAGCCATGGTCATTGGCAAACGCATCTTTGTGCATCAGTTTCATTATTTGCAGTTCATTAGCCTCCAGAGGTGACACATTTGCTAGGAACCATGCAAAGGAAAGTCTGACATGGTTCCCACACCATGGGGCTTACAATCAAGAAGAAACAGCTAGGAAATATTCAGCAAGACCAAAAATAGGAGTAAAGAGATGGCACAGAGAGGAGAGAAATTCCAAAAGGAAATTTAAGCCATGGAGAGAAAGGGCATTGAAATTTGAATTCCTCTTCAGGGTTAAATTCATCATCCAATATTAGAAAGCAGCTCAAATGCTTGAGGAAATACAATATTCCAGTGGACCTGAAGGAAAAGGTGGAAATAAAAGAAATGGTAAATTCCTTCATGTCAGAGGTAGTAGTTTAATCTCCACAGTCTTTAACCGAAGAGTAGCAACATGAAACACAAAGTAGGCTCATAATAATTGTCAAATAAAAGGATTAGTGAAACCACTCTTTAGAGCTGTATTGCTTAAAGATTTTTCTGAAGCACATTGTGCAAGCTAAGTGGTCTGTAGACAGGGGTCTTTGTGGTCAAGTAAGTTCACTAGTGCTGTCCAATGTCACTTACAAGATGCATGAAGCCCGTTGGCATATTAAAGCCTCAGAAAAATCCAGCAGTAGAGAAAGTTTGTAAATGTATTGACCTATTTCTCTCAACTCATATGACCTCAGAATCTTTCTGGAGTTTTTTGTTTTTTGTGTTTTGTTTTTCATTTATCATCTGTTGGCAACACAAGACTCTATTCTAAGGCACAGACTTTGAGAAATATTGCCTTTAAAAGCCTTAAAAACCAAGGGTAGAGAACATGAGAAACAGTTTTTTTAAAAGACTGTTAACTTCAAGAAGTCAAAGACTGTGTCTGTTTGACTTGCTGGTTGTATCTCTGGAGCCTAAAATAATAGCCAGACAAAAAATAGTCAGTAAACATTGATGAGTGAACGAATGGAGGAAGAAGGAGAAAAGGTTAGGATAGTTGGTTAACCTAATGGATCCTGGTCTGTTAGTCGAGATAAGGGAGATAATTAGTCTGGCAATTGACAAGTTGAGGTTGCAGCAACTGTAGAAAATCTAGATGGAAATTTCCAATTGGATGGATGGCACTCATACCAAACTCAAGATCTGAGATAGAGCTAATCAATTTGGATTATTATCTATCTTAGTCCAATCGGGCTGCTATAACAAATATATCATAGACAGTGTGGTTTAAACAACAAATATTTATTTCCCACAGTTCTGGAGGCTACAGAGTGCTGGCATGGTTGAGTTCTGGTGAGGGCCTGCTTCCTGGTTCACAGATGGCCGTCTTCTCACTGTGCCTTCACACAGTGGAGAGACAAGAGAGCTCTCTGCAGTCTCTTTTATAAGAGCACTAATTCCACTCAAGAAGGCTTAGCCCTCGTGACCTAATCACCCCCCAAAGTCTCTACCTCCTAATACCATCACAGTGGAGATTAGGTTTCAACATATGAGTTCTGAAGAGACGCAAATATTCAGGCTTAAACAGTGTCCTTTAAAATAGAAAAGAAAAATGAACCAAGGATACATGCCTGGAAAAAACAGCTCGTGGCCAAGGAGTAGTTAATGTCGTTGGAAGGGGTTCATCCACTGTCCTCCCACATATTTTCCCACCCTAGCCCCAATCTCCCCTCTGCTCTTTGTCTTGTTTTCCCTACCTGAGAAAATGGCACACAACTATCCTGCCCCACAGTGAGGAAACCTGAGGCTCATCCTCCGTTACAAGGCCTCCCTCATCAACACTTTTTGACTCCAGCCGGAAACCTGACTTCTGCTGGATGTTGAATGATTAGCACCAAAACACGGAATACATAATACCAATGACAATATTATTGTCTCTTTAGATAGCACTCTACAGCACATTTTCAAATATACTGTCTCTAGTTCTGAAAAGAATCCTGTATCTTACATCATTATCTCTCAGAGGAGAAAACTGAAAATACGTAACTTTACTCAGTGCACACAACCAGTGAAAAACAGATCAAGGAATGGAAATAAGGGGACAGTGTGCTGTCTCTTTCATAATCAATTAAAAGATATGCACGTAGCACTTAAGCCCTAGAAACTCTATGGAATCAAAGAAATGTGAGGCGTAACCATTTTCAAATTCTGGCTCCCTGAAAATATCAGCAAACCAACTTGAAGATATGCAGAGCAGAGATTATTACTTATCACAGTAAGGCAGAACTCTCCCTTGATGCAGTCTTAATATCACATTGGAGAGGACAGGTGAAGTTGGGATATTTATAAGGTTTTGGAGTCATGACACTAAGACATTTTTCAGTGTTGGGGCTTAACTGGGATTGAGCAAAGATCATGGTACAATAGTCTAGGATCAGTGGGCAAAGCAATTAGAAAGCTTTGATGCACAAGAAGAACAGGGGAGTAAACAGTCCCTTAAGGCTATGTATTCCACAATGCTCATTTAAGTGGATTTTTGCAGAATGGCCCTGGTATAAACAATAAAATTATTTTCATCTCCCTGGGCAAGAATCTCGTAGAATGGTAAAGACATGTTGATGAAAACAGTGGAATAGTAAAATTAGTAAAGACAAACAAATAATACAATCATGTTAGTATAGACAACAAGTGCGTGAGTAGAAATAATTTTAGTTCTCACTACCAAAGTGGTATTGTATGGAAGAAAGAACAGAAATCCAGACCTAGATTTGAAAAAAACACGTCCTACATACTACCTTTGTAAGCTTGGCCAAGTTACTTAACCTCTCTGAATACCATCACACAATGTAATCTTATTTGAGATGCTTTGTAAAAATAGTAATAATAAATAAATGCAATCCATTAGACCCTAAGAACGAAAATAACCTAAATCAGGAGTATTTTGAGGCAATGGTGGAATAATACACAGGTGGATCTAATTTCACACTCTGGTGAGAAAACATGATAAAGGAAAATATCTTTATCAGTAAGCTAACATTTTCTAGGATCCATCCCTCTACATTTTTTCCCCTTTGAATGTTACTTTTTGATGGAATGGAATGGCAAAGAATCTTTTAGCTATATCAAAGGGAAGGAGGGAAAGGGTGAGGGAATTCATCACAACTTATTAATAAACAAATTTTACCCTGCTTAGCAAGATTATATTTTAAATCAAATGTTTGAGCTAATTGTAATCATACTAAGCTCTACTTAAGTTCTTCTAGTGTGCTGGCCCTTTACCCTGTTGAACGTCAGCTAGTGCCAGGCCCTAAAGCAGATATACCAGCACTACCTCCTTTAAAGTGTTAACTGAGCTAGAACAAAACTCCCTTTTACAGAAGTACTGATTTTCTTATTGCTTTCAAATACGGAAAATACATGGCAGATCAAATATGAATTCCATGATCCCCAATTGAAACATGAGACTCCTAGAAATATAAGAGACCAACTCAATGAAAATGATGCAAGCAAATGAATGAGAAAATATTTCCTTTTTGAGTGACAAAACACTATAAAGAAAATGTTAAGGAAGCTAGTTGTTCAATAATTGAAATGGTATAACTTGTGACACAAAAGAATTTGAACCAAAAAATCCTGCCATCCTTTGGAGAAGGAAAAAAGCAATAAATAAAGTGGTTTTGCATGATGTGGTAGCCTATCCCCAGATCTGAATCAAAAATAGAGACTTTACAAAATGAAGGCTCTGTTACCATTGACAATACTGAAAGGTTAGACATTGAAACTCATTATACTGACTTTGACAAAATTCACATACTTTGTTATGACAATAAATTCATTACATTAAAACCAAAATTCGAATTGAAATAGTGCAGACACCAAGAACCAAAAAACGTTATAGAAACTAAGGACCCAAATTTCTCCCTATGGGAGGTAGAATTGAAAATGATTGGGGCTGAGCAAGATGACCGAATAGGAACAGCTCCAGTCTCCAGCTCCCAGCGTGAGCAACACAGAAGACAGGTGATTTCTGCATTTTCAACTGAGGTACTGGGTTTGTCTCACTAGGGAGTGCCGGACAATCGGTGCTTGTCAGCCGTTGCAGCCCGACCAGGGAGAGCTGAAGCAGGGCGAGGCACTGCCTCACCTGGGAAGCGCAAGGGGGAAGGGAATCCCTTTTCCTAGCCAGGGGAACTGAGACACACAACACCTGGAAAATCCGGTAACCCCCACCCCAATACTGTGCTTTAAGCAAATGGGCACACCAGGAGATTATATCCCACACCTGGCCGGGAGGGTCCCACGCCCACAGAACCTTCCTCATTGCTAGCACAGCAGTCTGTGATCTAACTGCAAGGCAGCAGCCAGGCTGGGGGAGGGGAGCCTGCCATTGCTGAGGCTTAAGTAGGTAAACAAAGCCCTGGGAAGATCTAACTGGGTGGAGCTCACAGCAGCTCAAGGAGGCCTGCCAGTCTCTGTAGACTCCACCTCTGGGGACAGGGCACAGCTACACAACAACAACAACAACAAAAAAAAAAAGCAGCAGAAACCTCTGCAGACGCAATGACTCTGTCTGACAGCTTTGAAGAGAGCAGTGGATCTCCTAACACGGAGGTTGAGATCTGAGAACGGACAGACTGCCTGCTCAAGTGGGTCCCTGACCCCTGAGTAGCCTAACTGGGAGACATCCTCCACTAGGGGCAGACCAATAGCCCACACCTCACACGGTGGAGTACACCCCTGAGAGGAAGCTTCCAAAGCAAGAATCAGACAGGTACACTCACTGTTCAGCAGCATTCTATCTTCTGCAGGCTCTGCTGCTGACACCCAGGCAAACAGGGTCTGGAGTGGACCTCAAGCAATCTCCAACAGACCTACAGCTGAGGGTCCTGACTGTTAGAAGGAAAACTAACAAACAGGAAGGACGCACACACCAAAACCCCATCAGTACATCACCATCAACTACCAGAGGCAGATAAAACCACAAAGATGGGGAAAAAGCAGGGCAGAAAAGCTGGAAATTCAAAGAATAAAAGTGCATCTCCCCCTCCAAAGGAACGCAGCTCATTGCCAGCAACGGATCAAAGCTGGACAGAGAATGACTTTGACGAGATGAGAGAAGAAGGCTTCAGACCATCAAACTTCTCAGAGCTAAAGGAGGAATTATGTACCCAGCGCAAAGAAACTAAAAATCTTGAAAAAAGAGTGGAAGAATTGATAACCAGAATAACTAATGCAGAGAAGGACATAAAAAAAAAGAACTGACAGAGATGAAAACCATGACACGAGAAATACGTGACAAATGCACAAACTTCAGTAACCAACTCGATCAACTAGAAGAAAGAGTATCAGCGATTGAGGATCAAATGAATGAAATGAAGCAAGAAGAGAAGTCTAAAGAAAAAAGAAGAAAAAGAAATGAACAAAGCCTGCAAGAAGTATGGGATCATGTAAAAAGACCAAATCTACGTCTGATTGGGGTGCCTGAAAGTGAGGGAGAAAATGGAACCAAGTTGAAAAACACTCTTCAGGATATCATCCAGGAGAGCTTCCCCAACCTAGTAGGGCAGGCCAACATTCAAATTCAGGAAATACAGAGAACACCACAAAGATACTCCTCGAGAAGAGCAACTCCAAGATACATAATTGCCAGATTCACCAAAGTTGAAATGAAAGAAAAAATCTTAAGGGCAGCCAGAGAGAAAGGTCGGGTTACCCACAAAGGGAAGCCCATCAGACTAACAGCAGATCTCTCGGCAGAAACTCTACAAGCCAGAAGAGAGTGGGGGCCAATATTCAACTTTTTAAAGAAAAGAATTTTAAACCCAGAATTTCATATCCAGCCAAACTAAGTTTCATAAGTGAAGGAGAAATAAAATCCTTTACAGATAAGCAAATGCTTAGAGATTTTGTCACCACCAGGCCTGCCTTACAAGAGACCCTGAAGGAAGCCCTAAACATGGAAAGGCACAACTGGTACCAGCCATTGCAAAAACATGCCAAAATGTAAAGACCATCGAGGCTAGGAAGAAACTGCATCAACGAGCAAAATAAGCAGTTAATATCATAATGGCAGGATCAAGTTCACACATAACAATATTAACCTTAAATGTAAATGGACTAAATGCTCCAATTAAAAGACACAGACTGGCAAACTGGATAAAGAGTCAAGACCCATCAGTCTGCTGTATTCAGGAGACCCATCTCACATGCAGAGACATATATAGGCTCAAAATAAAGGGATGGAGGAAGATCTACCAAGCAAATGGAGAACAAAAAAAAGCAGGGGTTGCAATCCTAGTTTCTGATAAAACAGACTTTAAACCATCAAAGATCAAAAGAGACAAAGAAGGCCATTACATAATGGTAAAGGGATCAATTCAACAGGAAGAGCTAACTATCCTAAATATATGTGCACCCAATACAGGAGCACCCAGATTCATAAAGCAAGTCCTTAGAGACTTACAAAGAGACTTAGACTCCCATACAATAATAATGGGAGACTTCAACACCCCACTGTCAACATTAGACAGATCAACGAGACAGAAAGTTAACAAGGATACCCAGGAATTGAACTCATCTCTGCAGCAAGCAGACCTAATAGACATCTACAGAACTCTCCACCCCAAATCAACAGAATATACATTCTTCTCAGCACCACATCACACTGATTCCAAAATTGACCACATAATTGGAAGTAAAGCACTCCTCAGCAAATGTACAAAAACAGAAACTATAACAAACTGTCTCTCAGACCACAGTGCAATCAAACTAGAACTCAGGACTAAGAAACTCCATCAAAACCACTCAACTACATGGAAACTGAATAACCTGCTCCTGAATGACTACTGGGTACATAATGAAATGAAGGCAGAAATAAAGATGTTCTTTGATACCAATGAGAACAAAGATACAACATACCAGAATCTCCAGGACACATTTAAAGCAGTGTGTAGAGGGAAATTTATAGCACTAAATGCCCACAAGAGAACGCTGGAAAGATCTAAAATTGACACTCTAACATCACAATTAAAAGAACTAGAGAAGCAAGAGCAAACACATTCAAAAGCTAGCAGAAGGCAAGAAATAACTAAGAACAGAGCAGAATTGAAGGAGATGGAGACACAAAAAACCCTCCAAAAAATCAATGAATCCAGGAGTTGGTTTTTTGAAAAGATCAACAAAATTGATCGACCGCTAGCAAGACTAACAAGAAAAGAGAGAAGAATCAAATAGATGCAATAAAAAATGATAAAGGGGATATCACCACCGACCCCACAGAAATACAAACTACCATCAGAGAATACTATAAACACCTCTACACAAATCAACTAGAAAATCTAGAAGAAATGCATAATTTCCTCGACACTTACACTCTCCCAAGACTAAACCAGGAAGAAGTTGAATCCCTGAATAGACCAATAGCAGACTCTGAAATCGAGGCAATAATTAATAGCCTACCAACCAAAAAAAGTCCAGGACCAGATGGATTCACAGCTGAATTCTACCAGAGGTACAAGGAGGAGCTGGTACCATTACTTCTGAAAGTATTCCAATCAACAGAAAAAGAGGGAATCCTCCCTAACTCATTTTATGAGGCCAACATCATCCTGATACCAAAGCCTGGCAGAGACACAACAAAACAAGAGAATTTTAGACCAATATCCCTGATGAACATCGATGCAAAAATCCTCAATAAAATACTGGCAAACTGGATCCAGCAGCACATCAAAAAGCTTATCCACCATGATCAAGTGGGCTTCATCCCTGGGATGCAAGACTGGTTCAACATATGCAAATCAATAAATGTAATCTGGCATATAAACAGAACCAAAGACAAGAACCACATGATTATCTCAAGATGCAGAAAAGGCCTTTGACAAAATTCAACAGCCCTTCATGCTAAAAACGCTCAATAAATTTGTTATTGATGGAACGTATCTCAAAATAATAAGAGCTATTTATGACAAACCTACAGCCAATATCATACTGAATGGGCAAAAACTGGAAGCATTCCCTTTGAAAACTGGCATAAGACAGGGATGTCCTCTCTCACCACTCCTATTCAACATAGTGTTGGAAGTTCTGGCTAGGGCAATCAGGCAAGAGAAAGAAATCAAGGGTATTCAGTTAGGAAAAGAAGAAGTCAAATTGTCCCTGTTTGCAGATGACATGAGTGTATATTTAGAAAACCCCATCATCTCAGCCCAAAATCTCCTTAAGCTGATAAGCAACTTCAGCAAATCTCAGGATACAAAATTAATGTGCAAAAATCACAAGCATTGTTATACACCAGTAACAGACAAACAGAGAGCCAAATCGTGAATGAACTTCCATTCACAATTGCTTCAAAGAGAATAAAATACCTAGGAATCCAACTTACAAGGGATGTAAAGGACCTCTTCAAGGAGAACTACAAACCACTGCTCAGTGAAATAAAAGAGGGCACAAACAAATGGAAGAACATACCATGCTCATGGATAGGAAGAATCAATATCATGAAAATGGCCATACTGTCCAAGGTTATTTATAGATTCATTGCCATCCTCATCAAGCTACCAATGAGTTTCTTCACAGAATTGGAAAAAACTGCTTTAAAGTTCATATGGAACCAAAAAAGAGCCCGCATTGCCAAGACAATCCTAAGTCAAAAGAACAAAGCTGGAGGCATCATGCTACCTGACTTCAAACTATACTACAAGGCTACAGTAACCAAAACAGCATGGTACTGCTACCAAAACAGAGATATAGACCAATGGAACAGAACAGAGTCCTCAGAAATAATACCACACATCTACAGCCATCTGATCTTTAACAAATCTGAGAAAAACAAGAAATGGGGAAAGGATTCCCTATTTAATAAATGGTGCTGGGAAAATTGGCTAGCCATAAGTAGAAAGCTGAAACTGGATCCTTTCCTTACTCCTTATACGAAAATTAATTCAAGATGGATTAGAGACTTAAATGTTAGACCTAATACCATAAAAACCCTAGAAGAAAACCTAGGGAATACCATTCAGGACATAGGCATGGCAAGGACTTCATGTCTAAAACACCAAAAGCAACAGCAACAAAAGCCAAAATTGACAAATGGAATCTAATTAAACTAAAGAGCTTCTGCACAGCAAAAGAAACTACCATTAGAGTGAACAGGCAACCCACAGAATGGGAGAAAATTTTTGCAATCTACTCATCCGACAAAGGGCTAATATCCAGAACCTACAAAGAACTCAAACAAATTTACAAGAGAAAAAAAAACACCCCCATCAAAAAGTGGGCAAAGGATATGAACAGACATTTCTCAAAAGAAGACATTCATACAGCCAACAGACACATGAAAAAATGCTCATCATCCCTTGCCATCAGAGAAATGCAAATCAAAACCACAATGAGATACCATCTCACACCAGTTAGAATGGCAATCTTTAAAAAGTCAGGAAACAACAGGTGCTGGAGAGGATGTGGATAAATAGGAACCCTTTTACAATGTTGGTGGGATTGTAAACTAGTTCAACCATTATGGAAAACAGTATGGCGATTCCTCAAGGATCTAGAAGTAGAAGTACCATATGACCCAGCCATCCCATTACTGGGTATATACCCAAAGGATTACAAATCATGCTGCTATAAAGACACATGCACACGTATGTTTATTGTGGCACTATTCACAATAGCAAAGACTTGGAATCAACCCAAATGTCCATCAGTGACAGACTGGATTAAGAAAATGTGGCACATATACACCATGGAATACTATGCAGCCATAAAAACGGATGTGTTTGAGTCCTTTTTAGGGACATGGATGCAGCTGGAAACCATCATTCTCAGCAAACTATCGCAAGAACAGAATACCAAACACCGCATGTTCTCACTCATAGGTGGGAACTGAACAATGACATCACTTGGGCTCTGGAAGGGGAACATCACACACCGGGGCCTATCACGGGGAGGGGGGAGGGGGGAGGGGGAGGGATTGCATTGGGAGTTATACCTGATGTAAATGACGAGTTGATGGGTGCTGATGAGTTGATAGGTGCAGCACACCAACATGGCACAAGTATACATATGTAACAAACCTGCACATTATACACATGTACCCTAGAACTTAAAGTATAATTTAAAAAAAAAAAAAAGAATTGAAAATGATTGCTGCAATGGAACATAAAGTTTGAAGTTTGGGAATACATCAAAAAACGTTTTTTAATTTAAAAGACGGTTTAATAGAATACAAATATCAATGTCTTGGAAGGAGATACTTTCTGGCTAATCAAAACATTGTGTTCATGACAATCAAATGCTAATTAGAATTAAGGGGTAAGAGGTAAACATCTGAAAAAAAAGTTTTAAAACTTAAGTCAAGCAAAGTTTCAACGGACTTGAGAGTGTTAACTTACTTCCCATGCTCTGCTGTTTAAAAATACTGTAATCACTTTTTACTCATGAAATTATTAGGTCAGTGCGAAAGTAACTGCAGTAATTGGCAAATGCTGCAATAACTTTTTACCAACGTACTACATTGGGCAGAGTCAGGCCTACAGTAGCAAAATTGCTGTGCCATCATGTGATCTCATCTGAAGAATATCAAAACCCACCAGCCAAAATATAGCCCTGCCAGTCTGCCATTGCCTTATTCTCCCATTCTCTTTGGCGTGCAATTCACTCAATAAACTCATCGACTACAAGGCTTTTGGGGGCACCTGGGATCATCTCATGTATGTAACTCCAGCAGAAGAGCTGAATGTAGAAATTGAGAAATATTCAAAGTAAGACCAATTATCTCGGTAAGTAATCGTTCTTGTCTACAGTAGTTAACAACCTGAATATCTTATGTTTGGAAATAAAATGTTCCCTTCTTCTTCATCCTTCCCATGTTACTTTCCCATATGCTAGCAATCTCTCCACTCCTTGATAACTGTCACACTCTCTCCTCTCTCTTCAAATCTCCAACACAGAACATGCTTCAGAGTTGTTCTAGATTTTGAAATTGGCTGTGGTAAGATTCCAAAATATTGAAAAATATGATTCCAGACTTTCTACCCTGGCAAATTTATGGAAAGCAATTTGACTACCACTATTATATCATCAGACAATGACAATGTTTTACAGTCCCCCTAGAGAGGTGATTTGTAAGAATTTCTTCACTGTTATTTAGAAGGTATAGTCTTCACCTTTACAAATGTTTTACATTTGGTTTTACAAAATGTTCCACTTTACTGAGCTTATGCTGCAATGGTTTGAATGTCCAACTCATCACCAGCTAACAGCAGGGAACACAATGGTAGTCAAACAGAGATCTCAGACATCACTATAAACACACTGAAAAGCTCTGGTCAATTCTTAAGATGTCATTATAATATAATACATTTACTTCAACTTAAGAACCATCTGAGAATTGGTTGTGGCAAATAAAATCAAACTGTAGGGACTCCCATGTTAGATAAACCTTCAAATCTTTAACTAGGACAAAGTAAGGATTATTTAAAATTGCCATTTCTCTAGCAAATTTTTTAAATTAAGCACCAGTGAAACAACACTATATATATGAAATCACAGCGGTGCCAAGGGAAGCTATTTTCTTGGCAATTGAACATAAAGAATTTATTTCGAAAATTTTATCTGTAGAAAGTATACATCTATCTGATATGGATAGCATAAATGAAGTCCTGTGAATAACTTCTTAAATTGTACACTTAGAAAAATTAAGGGGAAATGCATAGAATTATTTCCTAGCAAGCTAAATGTATGAATATCAGGAACAGTGAGGATAGGAATAGAAATATGGTAGGTAAATACATGCAATAAAGCTATATAAAATATAGCTTTAGGTAAACCAAATCACTTGGTTATAAAATTGAATTCTTCTATTAAGAAATAGTTATCTCCTAAATTTGTGGAAATAAATTTAAGTAGCAGAAGAAAGTCAAAGTGGAAGTAACTAAATCCAGATCTTTGAGAAATGTAGGTAATCAAATTTCCAGCAAAAAATATTTACTGACTAGTCCCAATTTTAGGCACTTGGAAAGAACAAAAAGGATAGCATTTTAATGTACGGGTTACCAGCTCTCAAGGGCCTTATCCATGGAACTGCTTAAAATTTTGCCTTTACTTGTTTCCACCTTTATTTCTAATTTATTCTCAAACTGTTTTTTTCTTCCAGTAAGAGAAGAAATTTCTAGGAGAAAAACCTGACTTAATGTTAGCAGCTCACCATTTTAAATATGTCATCTCTAATACTTTTTATAGTTCACAGCAAATCAGTATGCATTGGTCAACAAAAACTAATATTTTTTATGAAAACATTTGAGAAATGGTAGTGCAAATCTCAAGGAACTGGCTTGGTAACACAATGCGTTTGGTTACCATGTGCATGTCATAATAAAAACAAAGTTTTCAATGTACTTGACATTGCACAAAGCATATGAAATATTTTTTCTTAGTTATGCCAGCAATGAATATGTAGTAAGTGGCTCATTTAGCCCAAGATTTGGAGAACTTCTTTTTTTAATTTCAAGTTTTGTGATTTTACGTATTCTTTGGAATTCTCTTCACTGGCTTGGAAGTCAGCAAAAAGTATAAAACTTAGAAGCAAACAGCAAAGTTGGCGCTGTGAAACCAGTAGCCACTCACTCTGATACTTGATGGATGCAGAATCTTTATATAAAGTCATCTGCATACGTATTGCTGTGAAAGGAACCAATTAGAAGAAAAACATAAACTAAAAGAAAATTCTCAATTGATGTTCTCATTCACATCAACTAGGGTGAAGGTCCATTAAGCAAATGAACCATTGTTTTTCTCTGTCTGTAGAAATAGCTTCCCAGGTACCAAAAGAGAAAGAAAGAGCTATGGAGCAACTGATGGGTTGTAGAGCTCATTGCATGTGCTACCTCAGCCCAGGCCGTGACTTCTCAGGCTTGCTGGATGAGTCTCACAGGACAGGCAAACCAATGGCCTAGAGTGAGTGGGAGCTTAGAGGCTGAAATACTGATCCTTAGCCCTTCACTCAAGGGATGCTGGAGCAATAGCAAATTCAGGTAGGAAGCAATTCACCCAACCAAGATGAAAACAAATGATGAATCAATGTACATTAAGGCCATTTTTTTAACAGACTGATAGCATTCATGAGAGAACCTTTGTGAGAAGCAGCAAAAGAACTTTCTGTAACTAAGGAGACATTGAAAGAAATACTATTCACAGCATTAGCCAGAGAAAAACAACACATAACCAGATCAGATGCATTCATGTATTCAAGAATTTATTACAGACACCTGGCACCTAGTAGATAATTAGTGAATGTTAACTCTTTCCACACCAAGATGAAAAATATACATAACTGAAAGTTGATATAAGATTAAGGACAGTTTTTTTCAACCCTTACTTACTTGTTATCACTGTTCTATTCATCTAAATCTTACTTTTAAAACAAAATCTTGGAAGAAATACATGTTCTCATCATAACTCATTCAGAGTTTAATTTGCATTGGATTAAAAGCCCATTGCCAGTTACGATACAGTTCTAGAAAATAAGCCAGTTCTAAACAGATACTATTGAATATGAGACATACCAAATGTGACTCCAAATTATCATGAGTATTACATTATGAAGGTGATCTTTCTTTGCTCACTCGTTTATTCATTCAACAGGATACATATATTGCATACTCATGACTAAGTAGTAGAAACTAAAATGTGTAAACATGGAGCACATAATGTGATAATATATGTAAAAATTCTTTGAAAAGTACAAAATGCCATAGAAATGCCAAAGTTGAAGATCATGGTGATGTAATCATATCCTTCTGGGAGAGGCAACATAGTCTCTTTAAATAAAGGAAAAGCTTGTCTGTTTATTAATTATATAAAAGGAATAATTGATATTCATAATTTATTTAGATTTCTAAGTAGCTAGAGAATGGTTCCATAAAAAGTCGATTGTTCTGTTTCAAATTAGTTAACATAGGATTATGGGGAATGTTTTATTTGAACGAGACAATGGTTAAAAGAAGACCTGTCTTGGCATAGAGAAGCATTAATTACAATCATCTTATTGGACAGTTTTATAAATCACTCAAAAGAAACTTCTGAGTGAAGTCTTCCTATTTGCAGACAATGCTCAGCTTCCAGGCTTCTAAATAACAAGCTGCCTGGCATCAATTAAATCTCAAGAGACTGTGGCATGAAAATCGACAAATGAGTTTAACTATCATGAATAAAAGGAAAATAATGAAACAGTGGCTTTTGAGAGGATGGGCTCCAATGAAAAAACAGAAGAGAACCTGTTGTGACATTATTGTTATTGCCTGTTTGTGCATGAATATTGTTGTTGCTGTTCATACTGTCCTCTCTTCAATTGAGTTATATACATTGTTGTTTTGACAGGTGTCAGGACATTTTAAGATGTTGTCAATTTGCCATGGAAATGAAAGATTGTTGTGAATATGGAAAGATGTGAAAACAATGGAGTACTAGTTTTGGTATTAGTGAGGCAGATATTTGTCATTGGAGGAAATACTACAATTCCATATTTTCTTTGAAAGCAAATACAAAATTCATTTTGCAACATAAGAAAGGAAGGTGCTTACAAGTGACAGAGCTGTGATGGCTTGTTACTGAGCAATGTGCAAAATGTTGGCTTATCACACACTACATAATGCGACTGAGGGCAGGAAACACTGCCAACCCCTTCAAATACAAGAAAGAAGTTTGAATGCAAAAATAGGCTAAGGAGGCCTAATTTTGCATTACTCGGGGTTAGTGGTAAGACATTGAGTCATGGTCTAATTGGCAGCTTTTTTTCCTTTTATGTGAAAATAAGATTTTTTTTTTACAACTAATAGTGTATTAAAGCTAACAAAATGCAGTCAGTCCATATTTGGGGATGGGTGTTGTGTATATGAAGAGAGAAGGGCAAGCCAGATGGACCTGAGGCCTCCGGGGATGAACCAACAAAGGGAGGGACATATATCCAGCCATGCAGGGTCACATCAGAGCTGTGTTTTTATTCTAAGAGCAAAGAGAATCCATAAAACATTCTAGTGGGACTGGGGCTAGGGTCAGGGTGGGGAGAGGAGACTTGTCATTTTAAAGTTCAGTCTGACTGTGCTGTGGAGAAATGGCCCCAAGTGGGTCCTGAACGAATGCTCCACACACTGGACAGAAGTCAGTCATGGTACTTCAAGCCAGAGCTACAGTAATAAGGACCTGGGAGGTGACAGACAGTAAGGAGACATTGTCATGAAATATTTGAAAGTATTTTAATAGGTATATGCAATATGGTTTTCAAACTTTTACCTGGAACCAGTTTTAAGGTCTTCGCTAGGAATCAGTCAATTCCCCTGACTGAGCAACTGATTAAGTTCACACCCTCAACTACCTCCCTTACTGGGTTCTCACACTGTGGGCCACAACACACCTGTCCTAATCACCCCAAGACTAGGTACCAGACAACCAGGAGCAGCCCCTATGCCCAGAGCCTGCTGAAAATACTCAAACCAGCCATCTAAACCTGTGCACCTTGCCTCACCCATTTCTTCCAACGAAAAACACAATAAAGGCTCTAGCCCACATTTTCTCCTCACTCCTTCAGTCTTTTGACCAACTCTGGTGCTTCCTCCTGTGGCCCTGCCTAGGGTAGGGTGCTGTGTTAAAAACGTGTGAATCTTTCTCATTTCTCTCTCTTGATCTGCATCTGGCCTTACCACACTTCACCAAGGGTAATGTGGTTAAAATAGTATAACCCTGTTAAAATCTAAAAGGTAAATCTGAATTTAGTAAAATTTTAATTAACCAAATTATTAGATGACACAGGAAAAAGAATGTAGAAATCCAAATGTTGCTCAAACATTTAGTCACTCAAAGACCAAACTTAATGAAAACTCATAAGACAGAGCAAACCAAAAAAAAAAGTTACAATGTCCTTTTCTACCAAGTTTGCAGACAAGTAGCAGAATTGTTTGATCTGATTTTTATTTCATTTTATTTCTCCTGTCCATCATCTGGCAGAGATGCTAAAGAACAATGAACAATTACATGTTCAAAAAGCAAGCAGAAAACGAAGAATGAGGAATAAAAGGCCTGTTTAATCTTAAAATTAGATAAGTAATATTTGAATAATTGTGCTTTGACTAGAATAATAGCATAGCTTCTGCCCATAACAGACCCTTGATAAATGTTTGCTTGAGTGAATAAAAGAACTGACAGGATTCTTTAATTGCAAAAATGTCATTAAATTAATATTAATTATAAAATGAAAATCTCAGATAAAATATATACCTCAAAAATATATTACATTCAAGAGAATAAGACGTGTCCCTTGACACGTGTTTATCTGCTAAGAATCCTAGAGTTGCATTCACAGTTTAATCCAACTGTCTTTATAGATCTACATATATGTATGTTCATATATTTGAATAACTTTGCACATATTCAGTTTGAGACATAATTATTCAGCTTAATCATAATGCAGAGTTTGAGGTATTAGATGAGTACAAATACAACCACCACCCATGGAGCATAAAGCCCATATTTCTAAATCTGTTTGCAAGTCTAAGAAACTCTAGTTAGTTCAAAAGAGATACTTTTGTTGACAGGGATCCAACTGGGGTTTAAGATATTATGACATATACACTCTTAACAGATAAAAGTAGAAAGTAAGAGACCAGAGCTAAATAAGAATTTCAGGATGAATTGCACACCATCCTTTAGGATAAAAATTTTTTGTTACCTGTGGGGAACCATCTCTAATGTACAAGGCAAGAGAGATATAATTTCAGATTTTAAACTTGAACTTCTGTACATGAAAGGAAATATAATTAAAAATGAAGTCATCATGTTTTAAAAGGAACTTGAAAATGGCACACTTAGCCAAGTTTCTTTGATAAATTTTTGGTAGTAATTGGTACCGACAGTGTTTGTGCAAGGGGCACATGTAACCGTAACCACACCTGATTATAAAATCTGCTTTCACTTTCATCACAAAAGTTGATTATGGATACCTGTTAGCTGATATTCTGCGTGTCCATCTCTGGATGACTCAGTTGCATGGATTAGGCTTTTAATAAGCACCACATGGCAGGATTTATTTCTCTTATACCATTTTGCCTTGCATTGGTCTTGCCACTGACTACACATATCCCATAAATTCATGTCTTTAGCCATAACCTAGACTGGCTAAAGGGCGTGGATACTACTCTACCAACCAATTATAAAAGTAGCCCAGAGTTTGTCCCTACTGACAACAATAGCGTCATCTAACCTGTGAAAGACAGGCCTTGACATATACTCTTGCCGTCCATCTTCCAGCCCTCTGCCCCAGAAACTTCTCAAAAGATAAATCAGATCAAACCCTGCTTTAAATCTCAGACAAATTTCTCATCGCTCTTCAGATGAAACTACATTTATCACAGCCCCCAAGTCCCTGCATGTTATACTCTCAGCCTTATTTTCTACCATTTCTTCCTAATTCCTTTTGACTCCCACTCCCCTCCTTTCCTTCCCACCTCTATGGCTAGCATTGAGTGCCTGCAGCTTTTCTAGGTGCACAGTGCAAGCTGTCAGTGGATCTACCATTCTGGGGTCTGGAGGATGATGGCCCACTTGTCACAGCTCCACTATCTCAGCCATAATAATCTCTCTGTACTCCTTAAACACAACAACCCCGCTCTTTGTCTTCCAGTGATCCTCCCATCCACCTGAAAATCCAGAATCCTATTTGCAGGTTAATCATTGTATAATATGGGTTTGATGTTAGTTTCCCTGAGTAGTCTATAACTCCATGAGAGCAGAGACGGTGTCAATAGCTGTCTCTAATGTCCAGGACTAAGCAAAGTTCTAGGAATTTAGTAGGAATTTAATAAATATTTGTTGACTGAATGAATGAATGACAACAGTTTCTTTTATAAATAAGCACATCATAATTAAAGCCCTGTTTCTCCATGAGCCATGTCTCCTTGGGTGCTATTTCAGGGCACCATTTTTAACATGCAACAATGCCACAAAGGCCTCCTGCTCTTGTGTTCTCCAGCCTCATTTCTCACCACTCTGCATATTCGCCACTCACTCCCCTTTAAACTTAGCAGCTTTTCTTTCATTCCGGGTGCTCATTTAATTTACCTGTTATTCCTTTCTCTCAATTCCACTGCTACTTCACTTCTGTATTAGTCCATTCTTATGCTGCTAATAAAGACATGCCCAAGACTGGGTAATTTATAAAGGAAAGAGGTTTAATTGACTTACAGTTCCGTGTGACTGGGGAGGCATCACAATCAGGGTAGAAGGCAAAGGAGGAGCAAAGTCACATCTTACATGGCAGCAGGCAAGAGGGCATGTGCAGGGGAACTCCCTTTTATAAAACCATCAAATCCCATGAAACATATTCACGATCACATGATCACAAGAACAACATGGGAAAAACCTGCTCCCATGATTCAATTACCTCCCACTGGGTCCTTCCCATGACACATGGGGATTATTACAATTCAAGGTGAGATCTGCTTGGGAACACAGAGCCAAACCATATCAACTTCCTTCACTTGGCTGTTCTTTCCTTATTTTTCAGGCCCCATAAAAAATGTTTCTTCCTTGAAAGAGTCTTCTTGGACAATCCAAGGGATCCTCTAGCAGCTTCTGTACTAGAGCAGATACTTATTTTACCACGTTTCAAATATTGTTTAGTTGAATTAATTTCAAAGTATAATCTTAGTTACTTGAGGGGTAGGGATATATCTTATGTCCCATATAAATATTTAGTAGACTCTCAATATTTAAATAGCTCTTAGTAGAAATTTTTAAAAATATTTTACAAGTATATTCTCATAGTCTAAAATATACTAAAATATAAAACACATCCTGTAGCAATATAAAATCTAAACAATTGACTAAGATTGGTCCTATTTTCTAATGGTATTTTATTATGTTGGTAAAGAAATTACATAAAAAGTACTATATTGACATTAACATAACCAATCACAGCCAGTAAAGCTTACTGAAACCCAGTAAGTATCAAGATTATCTGTCAATAGCTATCAGTAATCAAAATTTTACTTCATTTGATAAAGACCTAAATGGTTCCCGCCATTTCTGTAAAAATTACATTAGATACACAACAATATCTCACATGCTGGCATTTGCTCAAGTTAATTCTCAAGTGATGTTTTTGGTTTCTGTACTAAATGACATAGGAATGATCTGGAGTAACAGTTTTCATAGCTTTTCAATAAAGCCAGAAAAACAATGCTCATGTTTTTTATTACTAGTCCAATTAAAAGTGTTTGTGTACAACAAATATTAAGGTAATCAGCAAAGATAGTAATGCATTCAAGAGTATATTCTCTATGTTTCCAAAATACATAGACTATAGATCTCTCTAAGGAAAGTTTTGCTTCAAAAGCTCAAATGTATTATTAATAGAGACAGAATTATAGTTATCCTGGGAAATGTTGAGGAGAAGCATTCATCCTGAGGGTCTCCTGGGTTACTCAGGTTAAAGTCTGTAGTGTAAGAGGATTCAACATTAACAGAAAAAGTAAGTGCATTAGTCCATTCTCACATTGCTATAAAGAAGTACCTGTGGCTGGATAATTTATAAAGAAAAGAGGTTTATTTGACTCACAGTTCCACAGGCTGTACAGTAGACATGTCTAGGGGAGCCTCAGGAAACTTACAATCATTGCAGAAAGGGAACAAGGTACACCTTCACATGGTGGCAAGAGAGATAGCGTGAAGGAGGTAGTGCTACAGACTTTTAAACAACAACCAGATCTTGTGAGAACTAACTTACTGTCATGAGAACAGCAAAGGGGAAATATGTCCACAGGATCCAGTCACCTCCCACCAGGTCCCACCTCCAACACTCGGGATCATAATTCAACATGAGATTAGGTGGGGATACAGAAACAAACCACATCATTCTGCCCCTAGCCTCTCCCAAATCTCAGGTTCTTCTCACATTTTAAAACATGATCATGCCTTCCCAACAGTCCCCCCAAAGTCTTAACACATTTCAGCATTAACTCAAAAGTCCAAGTCCAAAGTCTCATCTGAGACAAGGCAAGTCCCTTCTGCCTATGAGCTTGTAAAATTTTTTTAAAAGTTAGTTACTTTCAAGATATAATGGAGCTACAGGCATTGGGTAAATCCTCTCATTCCAAAAGGGAGAAATTGGCCAAAACAAAGGGGTGACAGGACCTGTACATGTCCGAAACCCAGCAGGCTAGTCATTAGATCTCAAAGCTCCGGAATAATCTCTTTTGACTCCATGTCTCACATCTAGGTCACACTGTCATAAGGGGTGGGCTCCCAAGGCCTTGGGCAGCTCCACCTCTGTGGCTCTGCAGGGTACAGCCCCCATGGCTGCTTTCAGGGGCTAGTGTTGAGTACCTGTAGCTTTTCCAGGTACACAGTGCAAGCTGTCAGTGGAGCTACCATGCTGGTGTCTGGAGAACGATGACCCTCTTCTCACAGTTCCACTAGACAGTGCTCCAGTGGAGACTTTATGTTGGGGCTCCAATCCCATGTTTCCCCTCTGCACTGCCCCAGTAGAGTTTCTCCATAAGGGCTCCACCCCTGCAGCAAACATCTGCCTGGACATCCAGGCACTTCCATACATCCTTTGAAATCTAGAAAGAAATTCCCAAACCTTAAATCTTGCCTCTATGCACCCACAGGCCCAACACCACATGGAAGCCACCAAGACCTGGGGCTTGAACCTTCTGAAGTAACAACCTGAGCTGTACTTTGACCTCTTTAAGGCACAGCTGGAGCTGGAGCAACTGAGATGCAGGGTGCCATGTCCTGAGGCTGCACAGAGAAGCAGGGCCCTAGGCCTGGCCCATAAAGCCATTTTTCTCTCTTAGACTTCTGGGCCTGTGTTAGGAGGGGCTGCTGCAAAGGTCTCTGACATGGCCTGGAAACATTTTCACCATTGTCTTGGCTATTAACATTTGGCTTCTCTTTACTTATGCAAATTTCTGCAGCTGACTTGAATTTCTCCTCAGAAAATAGGTTTTCCTTTCTACCACATGGATGGGCTGCAAATTTTCCAAACTTTTATGTTCTGTTTCCATTTTAAATATAAGTTTCAGTTTCAGATAATCTTTTTGTTCATGAATATGAGCATACACTTTTAGAAACAGCCAGGTTATCTTTTGAATGCTTTGCTGCTTGGAAATTTCTTCTGCCAGATACCCTAAATTATCGCTCTCAAGTTCAAAGTTCTGCAGATCTCTAGGGAAGGGGCAAAATGCCACCAGTCTCTTTGCTAAAGCATAGCAAGAGTGACCTTTACTCCAATCCTTAATAAATTCTTCGTCTCCATCTGGGACCACCTCAGCCTGGACTTCATTGTGCATATCACTATCAGCATTTTTGTCACAATAATTCAACAAGTCTCTAGGAAGTTCCAAACTTTTTCACATCTTTCCATCTTTCTCTGAGCCCCCCAAACTCTTCCAGCCTCTGCTCATTACCCAGTTCCAAAGTTGCTTCCACATTTTCAGGTATCTTTATAGCTATGCTCCACTCTTCTGGTACCAATTTTCTGTATTATTTCATTCTCACACTGCTATAAAGCACTACCTGAGACTGGGTAATTTATAAAGAAAAGAGGTTTAATTGACTCACAGTTCCACAGGCTGTACAGAAGGCATGGCTGGG
The DNA here is from genome assembly GCF_007565055.1 of Rhinopithecus roxellana. NCBI lineage: Eukaryota > Metazoa > Chordata > Mammalia > Primates > Cercopithecidae > Rhinopithecus > Rhinopithecus roxellana. The sequence continues at coordinate 32,532,991 of NC_044557.1, forward strand.
GAGGCCTCAGGAAACTTACAGTCATGGCAGAAGGGCACATCCTCACATAGTGGCAGGAGAGCAAGAGAGTAAAGGGGGAAGTGCTACACACTTTTAAACAACCAGATCTCATGAGAACTCACTCACTATCATGAGAATAGCAAAGGGAAAATCTGCCCCCATGGTCCAATCACCTCCCACCAGATCCCACCTTCAACACTCAGGATCACAATTCAATATGAGATTGAGTGAAGACACAGAGCCAACCATATCAATAGGTATGTTCCAGAGTGTGCAAATGACAGCTCAGGCCACACTAAAGAAAAAACCATTCCTTTTCCTTTGCTCAGAATTGCTCCTGACATAGAGATTCTCATTATTTCTGTTCTTCCTGAAACTTACAAAATAAGGAGAATAGAAACTTCATAGAGGTCAAAAACAAAAACAAAAAAAGAAAGAAATTACAATCAATAAAAATGTCTAAAGTAGTGCAAACAGCAACAAAATGGTTAAAATAGTGAAATAAAAAGTAGCCTGCAATAAAAATAATTATTAAATATAATTTAACAATTTTAAATAGTGAAATAAAATTGTAAATTGCTTTAATGTTTAAAATAAAGATTAGTGAATTTTAAAATAAGTAGCATCAAATAAGATAATAAGTGACAGATGATATTAGACACCTAGACCAACATACTTTCTCGTTTTCTACTTAGTAACAGACCCCTAATTTTCTCTGAGCACAGTGTCCCCCTTCTTCCATAATCTAAAACTACATTTACCAGCCCACCTTATAGCTAGGTACAGTTAAGAGCTGGGTAGGACTTCTGGAAGGTTACTTAAAATGGGTAATCAGCTGGAAGGAGCTCCTTTTTGACCTTCTAATTTCATTTCTTTTCCAGGTTGGACCACTTGAGGCCCAGCCAAGTGGTCCAGCCACCTTGGACCCTAGTTGACCAGGAACATGGAGGCACACATTATGCTACACATTAGAAAAACTGAACCCTGGTCCTTGATGACAGTAGGATTGCCTGGCCAGCTCTCAAATGCTGCCTATGAGTCTTTTATATGAGGGAGAAGTCAGCTCAGCTTGAATCTTCTTTCTGCCCCTATTATTTAGGATTTTCTGTTTTGTGTCCCTGAACATAATCCTAACTAAAACAGATAAATTGGATTTAATCAGTAAAAATTAAAGCTGAAAATTTTAATTTAGCTTGAAAATAAAATAAAAAGAAAAAGTCCAAAACTATAAAACAATCATATATATTAATATGATGTAAGTTAAGAGCCATAAAGATGAAGAAAATAATACAAATTTTAGTGTATGGAAACAGTTGAATGTAAAATAAAATGTTAAACAAACTAAGACAAACAAAATTTAACAACTAAAGGCAGTAGTCTAAGACAAATGCACTGAGTAGACATTATTGAAACTAACCCAGATAGCCAACAGGTATCACATTTTCCCTGCAAATATTCTTTCAAAAGGATCTCTGTTACTTGAGGTTCACACACACACATAACCTTCAAAACAAAGTTATATAATTTCATGCAGCTTGCAAGTAAACATGGTTATATTCACTCTTCAAAGGGAAGACATCCCATTGTCTATGAAACAAGGGGATGTGATCAGAAATAGAATTGCTCCAACCAAGAACATATGAGTATAAAAGAATCATATCTCTAACCAACAGCAGTGGGCTGAGGATACAAGAAAAATTCCAGGTACACACTTGAAATTAATCTCACATTTTTTTTTTCATGGATGCTAATGTTAATAGCTATAATTTTGTAATACAAGAAATAATACCTGTAAGAAACTCAAATTTTTATTGGCTTTTTATTTGGAAGCAAAATAATACATTTGATAAAGGTTCCAGAATAGCGTGTTTTTTAAAGCCTTAGTTTGTTTCAAAGTTCGGGGCTTAAGAAAGTTTTAAGTAAGTAAAATTCAGCCTTTGAGTGACTTTTCTTTCCATTTTGTAGTCTGTAGATTTTCAGCAAAATTGCCTTTTCATGAGGGCAAGAAATTGATGGATCCTAACCTGAACTTGAGCTGGCAGGGCTCAGAGCTGCCTGAACTTATCTGAAGGTTCAGGCTCCCCACCCAGTAGATCTGGCTTCCTCCCCAACCCTCCACCGGATATGATGGGCAACATTTCCAAAAATCCAGTATCTTTTTAAAATGTCATTTCTTTCTCTATGTATCTCGGGGTCATAATGCAAAGAAATATACATCAGTAAATTTCACTTAGTAGCCTATTTCAAATCAAGATGATCATTTTTAGAAAAAATGCACAATAATTGCTGTGTAATTACTCTCCTGTTTAAGATTATCAAAACAATGTTCCCAGCAGTTCATTATTAAATGTGTGTAGCTACATCAGTAGTTGAAAAAACAATTCTGAACATAAGATTTATTTGCCATCTTCCAGACTCTTTTAATTCAACCTTTAACTTACATGATATTAATGACACTGAAGGTTTGTTTTGTTCTTAAGAGGAAAAATAAAGACATAAAATTAAAAACACCAGTTTTTGATAAAGCTACCAGAAGCCTTCATTCAATGCCTGTAGCTCCAGTTCTTGCTGGTTTTGGCTACTGCCCCTTCTTCCACATGTATCCCTCCACCCTGCCTCACCCAGGCCAGATGGCCCCAGGTGCCAGCGTGCATCGTACCCCACTGAATTAGGCCATCATAATATGGAATGACAGCCCCCTTCCACTGATACATCTGGACAGAGAGGCAGAGGACCCAGCCAGGTGGTCTGTGTGTGTGAGGGGGGTAGGATTAAAGAACAAGGTAAAGGGACATCAAAAACACAGACAAGTAGCAGCTAGAAGTTAACCGGTCACTAGAAACTGTGAATTGGAAGTCAAAGTAGTATAATCCCCAAGATAAATGGGATGAGAAATGAAACTTCTCCAAATGAAATGCTCAAGATCCAACAAAGGTATTTCCTTGTCAGAATGTAGATTGACATGTGTTGGTGCAGTGCACAAGGGGTGAACATGGGCATGTCCAGTTTTAGGCAGTGATCTGTTCTTTGTAAGTGCCTTCTCTAAATAACAGAAGTTCTATCTCTTAGTGTAAAAAAAAAAAGTGTGTCTGTTTAAGTATTAATCACTTAAATAAAAATCTTTGTAAAAACATATTACACTTTGTTATCATTTTCAACAAAGGGTGTTGAAATACAAGCCCTTCTCTTCTGAGGATGTAGGGCGATAGATAATACAATTGGACCTCTTTCTCTGATAGTAAAGCAACTGAGACCCCATTCATGTTTGCACCTGATGTGCCCCATGCTCAAGCCCATCCTGCCTTGCCTCTTCTATCCCCCTGACTCCATCCATTCTGCCCTGTGGCTACCTGGACTCACGGCTGCTAGCTACACCATTATCTTGTGCCTGAATCTACATCCTTGGCTCTGATAGTGGTTCTGGCCTAATATATGATAAACACCAACGTGATTTTGACAGCTTTGTCTCACTGTTGCTGAGCATTTGCTCTTACCTCTGAGATCACTACTGTGTTCAAGACATAGTTCAGGAAATTCCTAAAGCTCCAGATGAGTCTGTCTATAAACTGTGGTAGTCCCAGTTTGCAAAGCCACCAATAATTGGGCTTTAAGAGAAGAAAAATAGCATGTTGTCAAAAAATAGTTTTCCAGTGGACTAAACAGACTCCTAAAAATTCCATCCTTAGGGACACTCATCTAAGCTAACCCATTTTCTTGGATTAGGTAATTCGATCAAGGGACCACATTGTCAGAGAACCAGGCTCTGAAGGACAGCTGAGTTTTGGTGGGAGGGCCAATAGTGTCTTGGAAGAGAAAGGGCAGATTGAGGGAGAACATTGGAACATGAACTTTAGGGGGCCAGGGCAGGGCAAGGCTGGCAAGCTCTAGAATCAATAGGAGGGTGACCCCTTCCAGTCGCTGTGCACCTGGGCAGGGTCAGCCCTAACCAGGAGGAGCAGGCACAGGGAGGGGACTTCAAAGAGGAAGCCAGACCACTCCTCACACAGAGGCTCTGACATACACACAGAGAGATTGTGTGTGTGTAAACACAAAGATATCGAAAATGGGTTAAAAAATGGTGGGGATGCTTAAGTCTATGCTTGTGTTACCCCTGATGGACCAGCGGCAGGTGCGATAAGAACTGAAGAGCTGAAACATCACTATCTAATAGTTCACTTTAGAAGGAATTATTGCTTAATTTCAGTTACAGTTTATTATTTTAAAAAATCCAATTCACTCACGGTATATAAAGTCGTATATTGGGCCTTGTAAACAGCTAGACTGGTGAATGTTGAGGGAGTGCTGGCAGCAAGAACTTACCTTCAATATTTTGATTAGCTCCACTTGGCTTGTGCAAAATTGCACACATTAAATAGAGCAATGCCTTCACAGTGACTTAGCAATTATTCTGCCATTATATTGGTCCCCCAAACCTGCAGAATCTACCAAATAGATGTTTTAAAGAGATCATCATTAAATCCTAACAATTTCATTCCCAATGAATGCTATGAGTTCAGTGCCATGCATATACCTCTAAAAACATCACATGGCTAGAATCCACAAGCAATATAATTGTTCTTAGGCTCCGAGAGTAGAGGTTTTCCCCTGAAGATCATACTAATTCAAGCAGGCGTGAAACAAAATAATTTCAAACTAAAAAGTGGAAATTGATATGTTCAAAAATAAACCCAGATATGGGAACAAGCCTGCTGGAAGTGGAATAAAATTAAAATTTGAAAATTGCAGTCAGACATCAGAAACAAGATCAAAAGATCTATTGTACATAATATGCTGACAGTAGTCAATAAAAATCTATTTTAAACCTGAAAATTGCTAAGAGCATAGATTTTATGTGTTCTCACCACAAAATATAAGTATTTGAGGTAATGCATATGTTAATTAGCTTGATGCAGCCAATCCACAATGTATACATATATCAAAACCTCATCTTTTACATAGTAAACATATATAATGTTGCCAATTAAAATTAAAATATATAAATATAAAGAAATATAAGAAAGTGAAAAAAATGAAAACCTAATAGATGCAGACAAATGGAATAAAGATAATATCAGGGAAGTGAGGGAAAGTATCACTATGAACGTCTGCACACAGTTTATCATTTTCTGGTCTCTCAATGATGAGCATACAAACTACCTGAGTGTCTTAGTCACTACTGCTCTGTAACAAACCTTCCCAAAGCTTAGTGGCTTAAAACCATGTGGACAATTTAACTGGATTCTCTGTGACCTGGGTGAATCTTTGGCTACATTTGATGTAGCCTGCTGTCACCATGGACTACAAGGCCCAAGAAGACTGAGGCCCCCCTATGTGGCATCTTTCCCTTCACAGCTTCTTCAAGTGGACTCTCTCTCCAGAAAGATCGTCTGGGCTTTTTTACAGTATGGCAATTGGGTTCCTGAAGAACAAAAGCAGAACTTTCCAAACCCTTAAAGGGCTAGGTCTGGAGCTGCACAGCTTCACATCTGTCACGTGGTATTGGCCAAAGAAAGTGACCAGGGCACTCCAAATTCAAGGGAAGGGGAAAACAGATTCCACCTTTGACTGGAGGAATAGCATGACAGCATCATGAGGGGAGAAGTTGATGGTCCTCCTTGAAAACTACCTAACACATTGGGTAACATTTAGCAGTGTCTCATTTTCCCATTGGCAGGAATCGCTCACTATTTCGTGACTTACAGTCACAAGTAAAAAGTACTGCCAATAGCTTTGTTCTTACCAAAGAATGGAGTGGCTGAGCACATGAAAAATAGCATATCACCTAAATGTATACAAATCAATACCCATAGTGCCTTTATCTCTGTATTATTACTATGGTCTTTGGATAAACAAAAATACATGTTTTTAAATGCATAAGTGATTGCTTGAAGAGAATAATTACATTAATTAGGGTAATCTATAATTAGGTCAAAAATTCTCAAATAGTAGTGGAAATCCCATTCCAGAAATATGAAAGCAACATACTAAAGTAGACAGATTCTGCAAGCAGCAGGTTCCCGAATAACATCGTTTCATTCAATGTGCTTTCATTATAATTTTGATGGGGTAAAAAAAAAATCCAATTCCTGTCCAGAGGTACTGTCTGAATGCAGTTTGCATGTTCTCTGCACTTCTGTGTGGATTTTTCTCTGGGTCCTCCCATTTCCTCTCACATCCCAAAGTTGTGCCCATTAGGTCTATTGGTGCGTCTGCATGGTCCCAGTGTAAGTGCGTATGGGTGCCCATTAGATTCATTGGTGTGTCTGCATGGTCTTGGTGTGAGTACATATGGCTGTGTGTTGAGTGCATCCTGTGATGGAACAGCTTCCTGTCCATGGTTGGTTCTGCCTTGTGCCCTGAGCTGCCAGGATCGGTCCCAGCTACCTGACACCCTGAACTGGAATAAGCAGTTCAACAGAACTGGAAAATGAATTAATACAAATTATTATAAAATAAAAATCTTAAAGTCTATGATAATCATACAGATGCATAATAATAAACAGTGCAAGAGGAAAGTGCTCAGTGAGCCTGCCATGTTTGTGATGAATTGGTTTTGAACTGTGTGGTAGGAGGAAGTGCTCCTGAAAATTTTCTCCTCGAAAACATTTATTCCTTTTTTAATCTTTTAATTGAAAAAAATAATTGTACATATTTATGGGGTATATAGTGACGTTTCAATACATATAATGTATAGTGATTAGGCCAGAGGAATTAGCATATCCATCATGTCAAACATTTATCGTTTTTTGTGTTGAGAATGTTCAATATCCTCTTCTTGTTATATTCCTTGATTTAACCCCACCACCATGACCACCAAAATTCACTGATTTACCAAAAATTGAGTAAGTCATTATCTTATTTATTTTTTTTTATTTTTTTATTTTTTTTATTATACTTTAAGTTCTAGGGTACATGTGCATAACATGCAGGTTTGTTACATATGTATACTTATGCCATGTTGGTGTGCTGCACCCATCAACTCGTCAGCACCCATCAATTCATCATTTATATCATGTATAACTCCCCAGTGCAATCCCTCCCTCCTCCCCCCTCCCCATGATAGGCCCCAGTGTGTGATGTTCCCCTTCCCGAGTCCAAGTGATCTCATTGTTCAGTTCCCACCTATGAGTGAGAACATGCGGTGTTTGGTTTTCTCTTCTTGTGATAGTTTGCTAAGAATGATGGTTTCCAGCTGCATCCATGTCCCTACAAAGGACGCAAACTCATCCTTTTTTATGGCCGCATAGTATTCCATGGTGTATATGTGCCACATTTTCTTAATCCAGTCTGTCACAGATGGACATTTGGGTTGATTCCAAGTCTTTGCTATTGTGAATAGTGCCGCAATAAACATACGTGTGCATGTGTCTTTGTAGTAGAATAATTTATAATCCTTTGGGTATATACCCAGTAGTGGGATGGCTGGGTCATATGGTACATCTAGTTCTAGATCCTTGAGGAATTGCCATACTGTTTTCCATAATGGTTGAACTAGTTTACAATCCCACCAACAGTGTAAAAGTGTTCCTATTTCTCCACATCCTCTCCAACACCTGTTGTTTCCTGACTTCTTAATGATTGCCATTCTAACTGGTGTGAGATGGTATCTCATTGTGGTTTTGATTTGCATTTCTCTGATGGCGAGTGATGATGAGCATTTTTTCATGTGTCTGTTGGCTGTATGAATGTCTTCTTTTGAGAAATGTCTGTTCATATCCTTTGCCCACTTTTTGATGGGGTTGTTTGTTTTTTTCTTGTATATTTGTTTGAGTTCTTTGTAGATTCTGGATATTAGCCCTTTGTCAGATGAGTAGGTTGCAAAAATTTTCTCCCATTCTGTAGGTTGCCTGTTCACTCTGATGGTAGTTTCTTTTGCTGTGCAAAAGCTCTTTAGTTTAATAAGATCCCATTTGTCAATTTTGGCTTTTGCTGCCGTTGCTTTTGGTGTTTTAGACATGAAGTCCTTGCCCATGCCTATGTCCTGAATGGTACTACCTAGATTTTCTTCTAGGGTTTTTATGGTATTAGGTCTAACATTTAAGTCTCTAATCCATCTTGAATTAATCTTCGTATAAGGGGTAAGGAAAGGATCCAGTTTCAGCTTTCTACTTAATGGCCATACTGCCCAAGGTTATTTATAGATTCAATGCCATCCCCATCAAGCTACCAATGAGTTTCTTCACAGAATTGGAAAAAACGGCTTTAAAGTTCATATGGAACCAAAAAAGAGCCCGCATTGCCAAGACAATCCTAAGTAAAAAGGACAAAGCTGGAGGCGTCACGCTACCTGACTTCAAACTATACTACAAGGCTACAGTAACCAAAACAGTATGGTACTGCTACCAAAACAGAGATATAGACCAATGGAACAGAACAGAGTCCTCAGAAATAATACCACACATCTACAACCATCTGATCTTTGACAAACCTGAGAGAAACAAGAAATGGGGAAAGGATTCCCTATTTAATAAATGGTGCTGGGAAAATTGGCTAGCCATAAGTAGAAATCTTATTTATTTTTATTAATCTTTCTTAAATGTATATATAATACACAGTTATTTCAAAAGTTAATGTTAGAAGGGTTTTGAGTATTGATTTATATGTTTGGTGATGGTTTTGTTACTAGGAATACACCATAGGAACTTAATTTTTGTTTATATCAACTAGTCTATGGTAGAATTGATTTCATTATACTGATTCCACTTAGAGTCACAGTTTCCAAGAACCTATGGATGATATTTAATAAGGATTTATGGCACTGGCACCTAAATTCAGCATGTGCACGATTGAGCTCATCTTTGTGTCATCCCGTGTTTCCTAGCTCTGGAAAGAGACTGGTGTCTCAGTCAACCAGGTGAAAAATGTGAGGTCGTTCCTTTTAACAATCTATTGAATGTTCATCATGATCCAGCCAAATTCACCTGGTTTCCAGTTCAGTGGATTCTACCCTACAAATGTATTTGGTGTTCATTCTTTCCCTGTGATTGCTCTGCTTTCTATCTAGCTCAGGTCCTCAATCCTGGTCTATTCTTCCCAATAATGCCAGCTACCTTCCCTGTCTCTGGCCTTGTTCCATCAATCCATAATTCATATTTCTGCCAGCACATACTAAATTCAACACACACTATGTGACTTCTTTTTAAAAAACAATGCCTTCAAAGGAACTTCCAGATTAGAATGCAGATGAATTAACAAATTCAAAGAAATGCCTCATCCAGATCAGATCTCTTTTCATATCCAAGAAAGCATACAAGTGAAAGTTGACAATCCAATGAGCTTACATCAGAGTCAAGGAAGGGTTGCGGAATGTCAATGGGAGGAGATGAAAAAATGACATTAATAGCTGATGCACATTCTACCTCCGAAGTCAAAATGATGAGACAGGGAAAGGACAGAGATACCAGTTCTTGGTACCAACTCCAGATATGGGGACAAGAAAGCTGCACTAAACTAGAAATGATAAGTACAAAAACAAGAGGGTGGAGAGAGGAAAAGAGTTAAGTCTAGCGAAGAGGCATATTAAGCAAACAAAAACAAAAGACTTCCCTTTTGTTTTCTATTGTCTTTCTCTGTGCCAAATTTTTATGCTGCACCAAGCACATGATATGTGGATCCAGAGTATGGAGTCATGGGATGCATACATATTACTTGGGATGGCACCCAAGATCAGCGGGGCAAGGCTGGGGCAGGGAAGGCCTGCCATGGGGTGCTGAAGACTCTCTGCTTGATTTTTTAGGCACTGCAAATCATCCTGAGAAAGACAGATGAATTGAAGCAGAGGACTTGACATGGAGTGGAAGGGAATCATGTTAGAAATATTCATAAGGAGAATCCACAAAACTGAGTATGTGCCTGTAGGAACAGGTGTATTGCTACAAGCATTCATTATCATCACAGCCACAATGGCAGCTAACAGTAAGTATTGTCTGTGTAGCCCCATTTCAAAGATGAAGAAACAGAGGCACGGGGAGATTAAATAACTAGTTTCTGTTTAGATGGTGTAAAAGGCAGAGCCAGGATTTGAATCCAGATGGTGCAGATTCTGCTTTCTTAAGCATCTCATAACCCTACATGTATTTACATGGTTTTGATCTTGGCATGCGCTCCAGCTACACTGAATTACTGACATTGGTTTCTATTCACATCAGGTGTTGTCATGCTCCATGTACTTTGGCTGTGGTCTTCTTCTGCTGGAATCCCCTCACTGCCCAGACAATCTCATCCATCTTGCAGGTCAGCTGCACAGTCCGCTTCTCAGAAACCTTCCAAGTGCTAAGCAGAGGTTTCCTGCTTTCTCTACACATTGCTGTTACAGCAATTACTAAACTGTTGCAACTATTTTGGAGAAAGGAGCTTCTGCTGTTTTAAGATGAAATGTTTTTGCTTTTTGAAAAGTAAAGGAAATAAGTAACAACAAGCCAGGAAGCTCACGAATATAGTTGAGAACTCCTGAGTACATCTCCCTGACCCCCCATCCTACAGTGATGTTTCCTTTTACCATGTGTGTCCTTACACTTTAGTCTTCATACTCACTTATAAAATAATCAGATAAGTTTACATGTTTGTGCCTTCATATAACCAGTATACTATATGGACACTTTTGCATCTTAATCCTTTTGTTTTGTTTTGTTTTGTTTTGTTTTGTTTTGTTGGGTTTTTGTTGTTGTTGTTGTTGTTGTTGTTGAGATGGAGTTTCACTCTTGTTGCCCAGACTGGAGTGCAATGGTGTGATTTTGGCTCACTGCAACCTCTGCCTCCTGGGTTCAAGAGATTCTCCTGTCCCAGTCTCTCAAGTAGCTGGGATTACAGGCACATGCCAGCATGCCCAGTTAATTTTTGTATATATTTTTTTTTTAGTAGGATGGAGTTTCATCATATTGGTCAGGCTGGTCTCAAACTCCTGATCTCAGGTGATCCACCCACCTCGGCCTCCCAAAGTGCTGGGATTACACGTGTGAGCCACCACGCCCGACCGCATCTTGCTCCTTTTTAATCTGCATTTTGTTTTGACATTTAATCCATGATGTAGTTCTGCTTCACTCACTTTAATTACTGTTCCACTGTATTACTATGCATAATGTATTTTCTCTTCTACTGATGGATATTTTGGGTGGATCCAGTATTTCATTCTTCCAAAGAATGTTGACATGACATTTTTTTATGTTTGGGTTTGCTTGTGTGAGTGTCCCTGGATTGCATACCAAATCTCAGAGCATTATCAGATCTTGTTTAATGTGCACTAGTAGTACACTTAGCAGTATATAGGACTCCCCATTACTTCACATACTTGTCAGTTCTTTGGACTGTAGAACTGATTTTTTTTTCAAAGTGATGAATATGAAATTGTATTTCAAGGTTACTTTTATTTTCATTTCTATAAAAATTATTAAGGTTGAGCAACTTTTCACTGGTTTGTTGGCCAATTGCATTTCCTATTCTGTGATAACCTGTTTTTTATCCTTTGCCAACTATTTAATATAGTTGTTTGATTTTTGCTTACTGATTTGAAAGAGGCCTTTATATTTCCTGGGTAGTAATCCATGAGTTTATATATTCTGTCAATATCTTCTGGCAGTCTTAGACTTTTTTTTCTGATATGGTCTTCATGAACATAATTTTTTAAATGTTTATATGGTAAGTTTTATTAATATTTTCACTCATAATTTTTATAAATTTTATTTCTAACTTGTTTTAAAAAGACTCTCCAACTTCATCTGTAAAACTGTTGTCCTATATAATTGGTATTTACATATGACACATAATACTGTTTCTTTTTTTCACCACTGATTTTTGAGAATGTTCATTACATCAAGCTTTATAATTATGCTTTTTTTTTTTTTTAGACATAGTCTCACCCTGTTACCCAGGCTGAAGTGAGAGTTCAGTGGCATGATCTCGGCTCACTGCAACCTCCACCTCCCAGGTTCAAGCGATTCTCCTGCCTCCCTAGTAGCTACAGGTGCATGCCACCACGCCTGGCTAATTTTTGTATTTTTAGTAGAGACAGGGTTTCACCATGTTGGCCAGGCTGGTCTTGAACTCCTAACCTCAGGTGATCTGCCCGCCTTGGCTTCCCAAAGTGCTGGAATTACAGGCATGAGCCACTGCACCCGGCCTATAATTATGCTGCTCAAAGATCATATTATTACCCATCAGGTATTTATTTATTCAAATTTTAGTTTATTGATACATAATATTTTACATGTTTATGAAGTACGTGTGAGTATGTCTTACATGCATAGAATGTGTGATGACCATTTTGAGTGTTTATCATTTCTATGTGTTGTGAACATTTCAAGTTCTTTCTTCTAGCTACTTTTACAGATACAATACATTGTTGCCAACTGGTAAAACTTCTCCTTAAGTGTTATTTAACAAATATTTATATTTTGTTAACTATGTACCAGATATTGTTCTAAACATGTAAAAAATGTTAACTCCTTGAGTCCTCATTCGAGTGAGAAAAACCTAGAATGGGAGAAGTTAATTGACTTATCCTACATAACATAGCTAATAAGTGGCAGAAACAGGATTCAAACCCAGTCTAGCATCAGAATCCATGCTCTTAACCATCACGATATTTATGATGGTATACTACACAGGCTTGTTTTTGCTCAAGTCTGTCAAGTTATTTGTTCAATGTTCCTTTCTTCTTGTTCCAGTTTTCTTCTTCCTGAATAATGTCTTCTAGTAATATTTTCTGCAAGAGTCTGAAAGTAATAAACTCTCCCTCTCTCTTCTCTCTCTCTACCTCGTGTTTGTTAATCTGAAGATCTCTTCATTGTCTTTACCTTATATTCATCTTTTGATGAAAGTTTACCTGAGTGTACAATTTAATTTGGCCATTAGTTTCTCTCAGTGCTTTAGCAATATTCCATTCTCTACAGGTTTCCTTTATCACTGCTCAGAAGTCACATATCAGTTTGTGCTGTTCCTTTGTCTTTGCTTTTAAAAATATTGTCTTTGTCTTTGATGTTATACATTTTTCCTATGATTTGACTATGCATGGATTTAGTTTTACTTATCTTGTTTAGGACTCATTAGGTTTCCTGAATGTGAAAATCCCATGTTGTTCAGAAATTTACAAAAACTTCATGCCTTAAATACCAATTCTCTCCAATCTCTCTGGAACCTTTGCTAGATATATTTTAAACTTTTTATCCACTTTTTCAAGTCTCTATACACTCTAGGGAAACTTAATTTAGGAGAAGGCTTAGAAATTTCTTACAAAACTAAACAAACCCCTTGACCCAGCACTTCTACTCCTGCATATTTACCCAGAAAAAAATGAAAATCTATATCCACAAAAAGATGTGTACAAGAATATTCACAGCAGCCAAAATCTGGAAACAACCCAATATCCATTAATAAGAGAGCAGATAAATGAATCTTGGTATTTTAATATAAAATAGATGAATCTCAGAACTATGCTGAGTCAAAGTCATCTACATAAAGGAGTACAAACCTAAAGATTCCATTTTTATGAATGTTTAGAATAAGCAGAATTTATCTACAAGGAAAAAACAGTGGTTGCTAGGAGTAGAGTCAGAAGGTATTACTGGCTAGAAGGGGTATGAAGTCATAGAAATGTTCTGTATCTTGATAGGGGTTTGAGTTACAAAGGTGTTATGCATTTGTCAAACATATTAAATGATGCACTTAAAATTTGTTAATTCCAGTATATGTAATTTTTACTTCAAAAATCATAAGCAAATATTTTATTTATAATATATTTAATGTTATTTATGAAAATGGGTATCGTTAATGTAACCTTTTAACAATACAGTTAACAAATGTAGTTAATAATATGTATGAATGTAGTTAATAATGATATGTTGAACTGTTTAGGCATGAAAAGTACTGATATCTGCAACTCAATTTAAAAACATCAAGAAGGCTGGGTGCGGTGGCTCAAGCCTGTAATCCCAGCACTTTGGGAGGCCGAGACGGGCGAATCACGAGGTCAGGATATCAAGACCATCCTGGCTAACATGGTGAAACCCCGTCTCTACTAAAAGTACAAAAAAATTAGCCGGGCGCGGTGGCGGGCACCTGTAGTCCCAGCTACACGGGAGGCTGAGGCAGGAGAATGGTGTGAACCCGGGAGGCGGAGCTTGCAGTGAGCCGAGATCGCGCCACTACACTCCAGCCTGGGCGACAGAGAGAGACTCAGTCGCAAAAAAAATAAATAAATAAATAAATAAATAAATAAATAAATAAAAATCAAGAAATAAGATAAATTGATACATAAATTTGTCCATCATTTTAAGATGTTTTTAACCTAATGTAACAAAATGTTAACAACAGTATAGTTTTAGGTATTCCGCATAAAATTCTTGTAACTTTCTCTACACTTGAAAATTCTTATGATAAAATGTTGGGGAAACTTGCTTGTCTCGTTCCTTTCTCATGTTTTGACTTTATCTTTTATACCTTCATTTATTTTTAAAATGCTATCAAAACTTTTATCTGAGTTCCCCAGGACTGAATTTGATTGTTTACTGTGCCTGATGACACTCACTCATGGTGTATTACTTCCTGGTAGAATTGTAATTGTATGCTGTAAACTCACATTTAGATAGTCCTAGGCTGACGATATTTTCTGCCAGACAGATTTTCCTTTATTTCAGCCTCATGTCCCAAGGTTATTTTAGCTTGGAATATTTTTAAGTGCTTTTTAAAAGTCCTTCTCAGCACAAGATCTTTAAGATCAAACAGATAGTGTAAGTCCTATCCAAATCTTAGTTATAATAGGCTAATTTATTTCTTCTTACCTCGTCTCCATGATCAGGCCAACAGCTCAGTTTTCATCAGCCTGGTGTGGTAGCCAATCATTTTTCAGGACTGTTTTTTGTTTGTTTGTTTAGACAGAGTCTCGCTCTGTCACCCAAGCTGGAGTACAGTGGCGCGACCTCCGCTCACTGCAACCATCGCTTCCCAAGTTCAAGCAATTCTCCTGCCTCAGCCTCCTGAGTATCTGGGACTACAGGCATGCACCACCATGCCCTGCTAATTTTTGTATTTTTAGTAGAGACAGGGTTTCACTATGTTGGCAAGGCTGGTCTCTAACTCCTGACCTTGGGCGATCCACCAGCCTCAGCCTCCCAGTGTTGGGATTACAGGCAGGAGCCACCATGCCAGGCCAGGTCTAGTCTATAGCTGAGAAATAAAACATCCAAGGATTCCCAACCTTATGTTGGCATTTCATCCCACTACCCTACCTCCTTTAGGCCCAATGCCCCATCTCCTATCTGTTAACGGTCCTATAACCAAAGTCCTGGTTACTAAGAGAGAGAACATCCTGCTAGAGCAGCAAATAGTTTTCCACTTAGATTTCCCTTTATTTTAATTTCTACGGATTTGGTTTACTTTTCTATAAATTCAGGATTTCTAGGTGTTTTGTAGCAGGAGGATTTGTATGCTTTAATCTTTCATATTGTCATAAATTGAAGTCACCCGTTGTTTGTCTACATGTTGGTCTGTTGGTCACTACTAACATGTGATCTAACTTATATGTCTCAGCAGCTTACATAACACTTAATACATGACATATAATCAATAAAAACTTAATGATTTAGTGATTTTGATTATAAATTGCAAATAGATTTAGAAAATGCAAATTAAACATTACTACTAATAACTAATCTTTATATTCAGGATATCATCTAATTTTCACAACAATATTGTGAGTTAGGTAATAGTACTCTAACTTATAGACTAAAACGTTTAGGCTTAATGGGGTTAAATAAATTTCCCAAGGTCATATATCTAGCACACAGCAGATTTTACTTTCAAATAGAGGGCTCTTTGATTCTTGAGTCTACACTACCATATAAATTATTAAAATGTACTAAAAAATACAGAGACTGAATAAATGCATAATTAAGTTATAAATTAATACAATTATGAAGATAATCTGTAAAAGACTTCTAGCCTATGGAAAATGGTATTTTCAAACTCTCTAATAACAAATAACTCCCTCAAAATAAATTGTACCTTTTAGAAGGGCAAAAGTTAACTGAGCAAAATTATTTTTACCAAATATTATAGACTTGGAGAAATGTGTATTCTATAAAGAGTTCATAGGCCTGAGGTACTCGTGTGACTAGAAAAGAGGAATAGAGTAGAATAAGTAAAATCTTGTATCTGACAATCACCCAAGGAAACAAGATGAGGGGAACAGTAGACACAAAACATTCATTTAAAAGTTGTGTATGGTACTAAACGTAAAAATAAAAAGAGCCTAAATATTCAACAACAGAGTAATAAGGAAACTGTTATATTTGTCCAATGATTATGATGCTTGTGTAACAAGAAGATACATTAAAAATAAAAAGGCATTGGAAAAGTCTTATTTGAGTTCAAAAAAAAGCAACATAAAAATCCACAGAATATTTACAATCTGCAATGTCATATAGGTACTGAAAAAAGGTACACCCCAGCATCAGTATTATTTGGAGGGTTTATTAAGGAGAATTTGAATAATAATTTTGAACAACAATTTTCTATTTAAATTTATAGAATGAAACGTTCACCATTATTAAAAGAATTTTTTTGAAATATGCATATATTTATGCATTTATACTGTCCTCAGTGGCCCTAATTTCTAGTAAATTTAAGATGGGCCACAATATATGTTAGAAACCTCTTTTTCCAACCTTAATATCAACTATTTGCCATTTTGAATTCTCTGCTATGGACAAACAGGCTTCCTGACATTTCCTAAATCAAACTCTGGCCTTTGCTCTCTCTCCTTGCTCAGGCTGTCCTCCATTCAAAGGGTCTCTCCTGGCTTCATTTGATCTTCACCCGTCAAAAGCCTACATGTTAGTTAAGATCTAGCTCAAAGGTCACCATCCTTACAAGGCATTTTTTTATTCCCTCACCTGATCATGATCACCTGAGTTTTACTTACTTTTAGCCTTGGAAGAACCATTTGTGCTACAGAGATAGCGAGGCCTAGGTAAAGCTGACCTTAAACAAACGGCATTCTTCAAAATCAAGAGCTTTTTTGTTGGATTAGATAGATGAATTTTTGTTTTCATTTTTGTTTTGCATCAATTCAATACAAATTTCTGCCTTCATCATGATTGTCACTAGTCAACATTTTTTTATACTAGAGATAAATGTATTGCATAATTGTTGTCACCCTTCATTTACAATTTACTTTTTCAATCGATTTCTGGTGTTTATAGTGGCCACATCTACTACTCCTACAGTTCCGTTTCAGAGGCCATCGGAGCTCTACCTCTATTATTTACCGCCCATATCCACATCAAGCCTCCCTCCCTTGCTCTTCGTGAAATGCATCCACGATGGGACATTGATCTCACTATTCTGTGAGGATCTGGTCGTTTGTCTGCATCTTTCTCTAAATCTGGGATCTGAAAATTTTCTTATTGGATAATGAATCCCCATCACATGCACATATGATAAATATTTGTTTAACGAAAAAACAAATGCATGAGAGTGGCATGATGAAAACAGCTGTGTCTGGATTAAAGCAATAGGTCATCTGTTTGGTCCAATTCCCAGCAACCCAGGTTTGCAAAAGTGTGTGTTGCAAGAGCTGTTCTTGCTGTGAAATGATGCCATGAATGTATTACATGTTACTTACTTTAGAATCCTTTTTACTTAAAACATAATCTGACAATGTCCATTTCAATACATGGTTTTAATGACCTGACCCCCTAACTACACTTTCTGACCTGAAAATTCCTGTTCTTATATATTGTATGGTTTTACAAACTGCACCTGTTTGAAATAAACACAAAGCAAGGAATTGTTTATGCAGAAAAATTGAGTGCTCTGCATTCTCCAGTTCCTCAAGGAAAATGTTTATGTGGTTTACCTTGGGAAACCAAAGGTCTTTGGCAGCATTTACGCACCTGAGGGAAGCCCTGAGGGGTGGCAGAGTTAGCCTTCCGGTGGGTGAATGTGCCATGTGTTTTGTCTATTTTATCTCCTTCACCCACTGCCCACCTCCTCCACCCCACTCGACCCCACTCCACCCTCATTCTCCTTTTTTATTCCTTTATCCTCTCTCATATTATTGAGTACAGGGCTGTGTGTTAGCATGTAGCATATAGTGACTTACACATAGAAAATACTCTACATCCATCAAATAGCATTTCAAATAAACAAACCTGGGTATAGAATCACTAGCAAATGCCAAGTCTTAGCAAAGCAGAACTCTTAAAATTAGGGATATACTGAGATGATGAGTAAAATGACTGCAGGGACATGTTTTTTAATTTAAATGTATTATTATATATTTGTCTGAAACAGCTGACAGAACTTTTTTTAAAGTACACAATTCTAAATAAACACTTCGGTCAAAAACCTTGATCAATCTCTCTCTCTCCCCCCTCCCCCCCACCCCATACATTTACTGAATTGAAAAGGATTCCACAAAGAAGATACTAATGAGTAGCAAAGACCCAGGAAAGCCGCCGTCTAAAAGTTGGTCAGAATAAAAGCGTCTATTTTCCTAACAGAGCTCCACCACACGAGGGTGAAGCCTTCTTTTAACTGTTGGGGCAAATCCAATTCACCCAACACAATCAATCCATCAGCCTAATCTATATTCAGAATTTTCAAAAACAGTAGTTTTCCATTTTGCAGGCATCTAAAACTCTGCAATGTACTTTGTGCAATGAAATAAAACATACTTTTAATATTTGGCTGAGACTTAAATTCTCAAGAGCCAAGATTTCAGAGCAAATATTTCCACATTAATTGAAAATTTTATTGTCAAATATATTTCATGGTTTATTCATGCAGAGTAGTGCCACTTGTCTTCTACCACTCATTCCAATGATTTCACGGAGAAACCAGAGGCTATTTTCAAAATTGGGGTGACATTTAAAATCAGCGCAACATTGTTTTTCTCACATGTGAAAATAATGATTTCTTTCTTTATGCTGAATATCTTCTTCACTGGGTAATTTTGTTGATAATAATATCTCTCCTGCTTAGCTCACAGGACAGTTGTGAAGACTACAAAGAGATAGCATGTGCATCCACCATATAAAAAAGAATTTTATAAATATTGTAGATTATTATTATTGTTATTCATCCAAAGTAAGACTCAAGCATCAAAGACTCATAGAACCCAATTGAGGAAATTAATTTAAAAGTGTACACAGAAAGGAGAGAAAGAGAGATGGCCCTTGATTAAGGCATGGTTCTGAGGCAATGGTGTCTGTGTTCAGTTTTGGCTTTACTCATTACTACCTCTTTAATCTTGCACAAGTTACTTAATTCATCTAAGACCCCAAATTTTTAATCTGTAAAACGGGAAATAAGAGTTTTGTTCATTTGTTTTTTGTTTTTGAGAAGGAGTCTCCCTCTGTCTCCCAGACTGGAGAGCAGTGGTGCGATCCCGGCTCAATGCAACTTCTGCCTCCCAGGTTCAAGTGATTCTCCTGACTCAGCCTCCTGAGTAGCTGGGACTACAGAAGCCCACCACCACACCCAACTAATTTTTGTATTTTTAGTAGAGACGGGGGTTTCACCATGTTGTCCTGGCTGGTGAAATAAGAGTATTTTTATCAGGTTGGTATATTAGATAAATCATGGGAAGTTGGTTTCTACATAGTACATGCTCTCCTGTCAGCTATTAATATTTCACTGAAATACAAGTACCAGCACTTTGGGAGGCTAAGGCGGGTGGATTGCTTGAGTTCATGAGTTTGAGACCAACCTGGGCAAAACCCCATCTCTTCAGAGATGATGGTAAAACCCTACCTCCACAGAAAAAGGAAAAAAGTATAAGTACCTACCACAAAAGGAAGGGCTATATCTGCTTCATGCATTCATTTACTCTTTCTTTAGACAAATAACTATTGACAGTCCCTGTTCTAGGCACTGAGTATATAATCTCTGCTCACAGACAATGAATAAGTAATTAATTTCCAGAAGTGGCAAGTACTGTAAAGAGGCTAATACAGATTAATCACATGGAGCTATAGGAGCAGAGTTGGAAGCAGGTAGACAGGGTGGTCAAAGAAGGCCATCCACAAGGATGACATTTGACCTAACACCTGAAGGCTGAAGTGTCAGGGCACATGCACCAGCCATGCAAAGATCTAAAGGAAGAACGTTTCAGACAGAGGAAACAACATTTGCAATGTGTCTGGGACAAAAACTGGCTTGTTGTATTCAGAAGACAGAAGAGTCCCCAGTGTGTCTCAAGCATGGTAAATGAGAGGAGGAGTTATATGAGATGAAGGTGGGAAAACAGACAGGGGCCATATCATATGAGGCATGGCAGGTCATAATGAAAAGCTAGATTGTGTTCAAAATGCATTATTACTTTGAATCCCTTATCTTGCATAGTCTGAAAAATATTAAATGTTCAATAAATATCTTCTGAATAAGTTGATATATAAACATAGTATTTTTAAGTAATTATGTGAAGGGGGCATTTAGGATACTTGGAGATTTTGAGACTCCCAAGAGATGCCTTCTCTCAGGGAAAAATCAGAAATCAGCCTTGCATTCCATTCTTAAAATACTGGTCTCTAACTAATTTGGCATTGGCTCCTAGAGGTAACATCTCTCCTTCATTCATCGCATTCAGTCAAAACAGCTAGTATGACCATGCGTCATTGGGCAAAAGTGAGACTGCTTTTACTCTGGAGCAAAGTTTGTCACATTGGGAATTATAGTACAGATAGTTCATATCTGTGATGATGTAAATGCTCTGTTCATGTTGTCCAAATGGTAGGTACTAGCCACATGAGGCTACTGAACACTTAATATGTGGCTATTGTGACTGAGAAACTGAGTTTTTTATTTTAAGTATTTTCAAATTTATTTTAATCAATTTTAATTTTAAGGGCCCTACAGGTACTGTACTGGGCAGTGCAGGTTGTATTTTTCTTTGCCTTTACCATTAACCTGTTTAAAGTAGCTCATCAGCCTCCTGTATCTCATGCCTGCTGGCTGTTCCTCGCTCACTCCCAGCATGTGCTGTGGCCCATTGACTGAGCTTCTTTCAACCACAGTCATGGATAGGGTTGCTGTCTGAGGCAGTTATATGCACCCTACTCCTTGACCCTAACTTGGCCCCAGCTCAAGGCTATCTCTCGCATCTGTGGTGAGATGATGAGGAGGAACTTGTGAGGCCACACAGACACATGAGGCATGCCCATCTCTGCAGTTCATTGAATAATCCTAAATTGATGGGTCAGAAAAATCTTCCTCATTTGCAAAGGGTAGCTTCAAACATCTTAAATGAACTGTACTGGTGGTACATTTGCCAGGTGAAGAGGACACATCTGTTTCAGATCAAAGCAAGATCTGACTTTGCCTAAACTTAGTTTCTCCAAAATTAAGCCAAGATTAGCCTAAACTTAGTTTCTCCAAAATTCAGGGGATTCTTATATTCTTTTCAATTAGTTAAAGTTTCCAAATATGTCATATTCTCACTACTGATAATAACGCTACTAGATGATTATTTTTCCCTAAGTGAAACAGTTGTTTGAATTTAACTGCAAATAAAACATTTCACTTTTAAATATAACACTCCATTGTTTCTTCAGTGTGGAGGCAGGAAGAGAATATAGGTTTCTTGCTTTTATACTCAAGTTTGCCTCTATCCAAGAAATAAATGTTTTATGCTGGCAAACATGATTTCCAGACTTCAACATTTTTTAAATGTTATTTAGTTTCCCTGGGCATCAAACACTTTAAAAACACATTCTGATGAGTCTCATGTAAATAAATCAGAGGCATGCAGATGCAATGTCTACAAGGGGGAAAAATCTAGAAGAAATGTGCTTGAGGAAAAATTTATTAGAGATCACTTTAAAATTAAACTATTCAAAAAGCATTTTTTAAAGTTTACCTGTTGTAGGATCTAAAACAGGCACTCAAATAACAAATTCTATGGTTCCCCTATGTCACACATAGTAATCTCCAGGCCCCTCACTGTGATTAAGTTCTTTTTGATATGTACAGAATCTCAGTGGCTGAGTCAATGACAAAACCTTCCAGGATTTCTATGGAAGATGTGATTACTTTCTTCAACAACACTAGGGCCATTCTCCTCCAGTTAACTTCCATGGCAGTATCTCACAGCACTGATGGCATTAACAGTATGTATCTGTTTTAATTAATCTATTTTCTAGCAGAATAAGAAGTAAATACTGGTTCTCTGACCTAAGAAAAGCGGAGCTCTTTGCAAGTGTTCTGTTCTCCAGAGTGGTATTTTTCAAATTTAGATATCTAGGACCCAAGAATACATGTTAAGCAGCCCTACTTTTAAAACCTGAAATTCAAAATGCTCCAAAATCCAAATTTTTTGGAGCACCAATGTGAGGCTGCAAGTAGAAAATGCCACACCTGGTTACATAAGCGTAATGAGTCATAGTCAAAATAAAGTCAAAACTTTGTTCATGCACAAAATACGTCAAATAATTGTGTAAAATTGTCTTTACACTATGGATTTAAGGTATATATGAAACAAATAAAGTTCATGTCTAGACTTAGGTCCCATTCCCAAGATACTTCATCATGTATATGGAAGTATTCAAAAATCTTTTGTAAAAATCCAAAATCTAAAACACTTCCAGTCCCCAGCATTTTAGATAATGAATATTCAACCTACGTAAGTCTTTTTTTTTTCATGTAATTTCATTTATTTATGCTGAATTAGATGAAACTCCTGCCATTAATGCTAGATTACAGTACAGTCATCCATTACTTAACAATGGGGATAATTGCTGAGAAATGCATTTTTAGGTGATTTCATCATTGTGCAAATATCATAGAGTATACTTACACAAATCTAGATGGTAGAGCCTACTGTACACTTAGGCTATATATAACCTATTGCTCTAAAGCTGCAAACCTGTACAGAATGATACTGTGCTGAGTAATGGAGACAATTGTAACATGATATTATTTGTATATCTAAACATATCTAAACATAGAAAAGGTACAGTAAAAATATGGTATTATCTTATGGGACCACCGTTGTATAAGTGGTCAGTCATTGACTGGGACATTGTTAGGTGATGTATGATTGCACCTTTACATGGTATTTGTATTGTCATTATTTTTCTTAGACTCTTATTTCACTTTTAAATGCACTTTTCTTGAGAACAGGAATCTGTCTGACTAGTACTTAAATTTTCGATCATGCCTTTTGAATAATAGATGCTTAGTAAACTTTTATGAAGTCAATTAATTAAATCTATTGTACAATTCTATTAGCACTATACCTTTCTTGTAATTTATTTATTTATTTTTTTTTTCAATTTTTTTTTTATTATACTTTAAGTTCTAAGGGTACATGTGCATAACGTGCAGGTTTTTTACATATGTATATTTGTGCCACGTTGGTGTGCTGCACCCATCAACTCGTCAGCACCCATCAATTCATCATTTATATCATGTATAACTCCCCAATGCAATCCCTCCCCCCTCCCCCCTCCCCATGATAGGCCCCAGTGTGTGATGTTCCCCTTCCCGAGTCCAAGTGATCTCATTGTTCAGTTCCCACCTATGAGTGAGAACATGCGGTGTTTGGTTTTCTGTTCTTGTGATAGTTTGCTAAGAATGATGGTTTCCAGCTGCATCCATGTCCCTACAAAGGAAGCAAACTCAGCCTTTTTTATGGCTGCATAGTATTCCATAGTGTATATGTGCCATTTTCTTAATCCAGTCTGTCACAGATGGACATTTGGGTTGATTCCAAGTCTTTGCTATTGTGAATAGTGCCACAATAAACATACGTGTGCATGTGTCTTTGTAGTAGAATAATTTATAATCCTTTGGGTATATACCCAGTAGTGGGATGGCTGGGTCATATGGTACATCTAGTTCTAGATCCTTGAGGAATTGCCATACTGTTTTCCATAATGGTTGAACTAGTTTACAATCCCACCAACAGTGTAAAAGTGTTCCTATTTATCCACATCCTCTCCAACACCTGTTGTTTCCTGATTTTTTAATGATTGCCATTCTAACTGGTGTGAGATGGTATCTCATTGTGGTTTTGATTTGCATTTCTCTGATGGCGAGTGATGATGAGCATTTTTGCATGTGTCTGTTGGCTGTATGAATGTCTTCTTTAGAGAAATGTCTGTTCATATCCTTTGCCCACTTTTTGATGGGGTTGTTTGTTTTTTTCTTGTAAATTTGTTTGAGTTCTTTGTAGATTCTGGATATTAGCCCTTTGTCAGATGAGTAGATTGCAAAAATTTTCTCCCATTCTGTAGGTTGCCTGTTCACTCTGATGGTAGTTTCTTTTGCTGTGCAGAAGCTCTTTAGTTTAATAAGATCCCATTTGTCAATTTTGGCTTTTGCTGCTGTTGCTTTTGGTGTTTTAGACATGAAGTCCTTGCCCATGCCTATGTCCTGAATGGTACTACCTAGATTTTTTTCTAGGGTTTTTATGGTATTAGGTCTAACATTTAAGTCTCTAATCCATCTTGAATTAATCTTCGTATAAGGAGTAAGGAAAGGATCCAGTTTCAGCTTTCCACTTATGGCTAGCCAATTTTCCCAACACCATTTATTAAACAGGAATCCTTTCCCCATTTCTTGTTTCTCTCAGGTTTGTCAAAGATCAGATGGTTGTAGATGTGTGGTATTATTTCTGAGGACTCTGTTCTGTTCCATTGGTCTATAGCTTTGTTTTGGTACCAGTACCATGCTGTTTTGGTTACTGTAGACTTGTAGTATAGTTTGAAGTCAGGTAGCATGACGCCTCCAGCTTTGTCCTTTTGACTCAGGATTGTCTTGGCAATGCGGGCTCTTTTTTGATTCCATATGAACTTTAAAGCAGTTTTTTCCAATTCTGTGAAGAAACTCATTGGTAGCTTGATGGGGATGGCATTAAATCTATAAATAACCTTGGGCAGTATGGCCATTTTCACGATATTGATTCTTCCTATCCATGAGCATGGTATGTTGTTCCATTTGTTTGTGTCCTCTTTGATTTCACTGAGCAGTGGTTTGTAGTTCTCCTTGAAGAGGTCCTTTACATCCCTTGTAAGTTGGATTCCTAGGTATTTTATTCTCTTTGAAGCAATTGTGAATGGAAGTTCATTCCTGATTTGGCTCTCTGCTTGTCTGTTACTGGTGTATAAGAATGCTTGTGATTTTTGCACATTAATTTTGTATCCTGAGACTTTGCTGAAGTTGCTTATCAGGTTAAGGAGATTTTGGGCTGAGACGATGGGGTTTTCTAAATATACAATCATGTCATCTGCAAACAGGGACAATGTGACTTCTTCTTTTCCTAACTGAATACCCTTGATTTCTTTCTCTTGCCTGATTGCCCTAGCCAGAACTTCAACACTATGTTGAATAGGAGTGGTGAGAGAGGGCATCCCTGTCTTGTACCAGTTTTCAAAGGGAATTTTTCCAGTCTTTGCCCATTCAGTATGATATTAGCTGTGGGTTTGTCATAAATAGCTCTTATTATTTTGAGGTACGTTCCATCAATACCGAATTTATTGAGCGTTTTTAGCATGAAGGGCTGTTGAATTTTGTCAAAAGCCTTTTCTGCATCTATTGAGATAACCATGTGGTTCTTGACTTTGGTTCTGTTTATATGCTGGATTATGTTTATTGATTTGCGAATGTTGAACCAGCCTTGCATCCCAGGGATGAAGCCCACTTGATCATGGTGGATAAGCTTTTTGATGTGCTGCTGAATCCGGTTTGCCAGTATTTTATTGAGGATTTTTGCATCGATGTTCATCAGGGATATTGGTCTAAAATTCTCGTTTTTTGTTGTGTCTCTGCCAGGCTTTGGTATCAGGATGATGTTGGCCTCATAAAATGAGTTAGGGAGGATTCCCTCTTTTTCTATTGATTGGAATAGTTTCAGAAGGAATGGTATCAGCTCCTCCTTGTACCTCTGGTAGAATTCAGCTGTGAATCCATCTGGTCCTGGACGTTTTTTGGTGGGTAGGCTATTAATTGTTGCCTCAATTTCAGAGCCTGCTATTGGTCTATTTAGGGATTCAACTTCTTCCTGGTTTAGTCTTGGGAGAGTGTAAGTGTCCAGGAAGTTATCCATTTCTTCTAGATTTTCTAGTTGATTTGCGTAGAGGTGTTTATAGTATTCTCTGATGGTAGTTTGTATTTCTGTGGGGTCGGTGGTGATATCCCCTTTATCATTTTTTATTGCATCTGTTTGATTCCTCTCTCTTTTCTTCTTTATTAGTCTTGCTAGCGGTCTGTCAATTTTGTTGATCTTTTCAAAAAACCAACTCCTGGATTCATCAATTTTTTGGAGGGTTTTTTGTGTCTCTGTCTCCTTCAGTTCTGCTCTGATCTTAGTTATTTCTTGCCTTCTGCTAGCTTTTGAATGTGTTTGCTCTTGCCTCTCTAGTTCTTTTAATTGTGATGTTAGAGTGTCAATTTTAGATCTTTCCTGCTTTCTCTTGTGGGCATTTAGTGCTATAAATTTCCCTCTACACCCTGCTTTAAATGTGTCCCAGAGATTCTGGTATGGTGTATCTTTGTTCTCATTGGTTTCAAAGAACATCTTTATTTCTGCCTTCATTTCATTATGTACCCAGTAGTCATTCAGGAGCAGGTTGTTCAGTTTCCATGTAGTTGAGCGGTTTTGATTGAGTTTCTTAGTCCTGAGTTCTAGTTTGATTGCACTGAGGTCTGAGAGACAGTGTGTTATAATTTCTGTTCTTTTACATTTGCTGAGGAGTGCTTTACTTCCAATTATGTGGTCGATTTTGGAATAAGTGCGATGTGGTGCTGAGAAGAATGTATATTCTGTTGATTTGGGGTGGAGAGTTCTATAGATGTCTATTAGGTCTGCTTGGTGCAGAGATGAGTTCAATTCCTGGATATCCTTGTTAACTTTCTGTCTCGTTGATCTGTCTAATGTTGACAGTGGAGTGTTGAAGTCTCCCATTATTATTGTATGGCAGTCTAAGTCTCTTTGTAAGTCTCTGAGGACTTGCTTTATGAATCTGGGTGCTCCTGTATTGGGTGCATATATATTTAGGAGAGTTAGCTCTTCCTGTTGAATTGATCCCTTTACCATTATGTAATGGCCTTCTTTGTCTCTTTTGATCTTGGTTGGTTTAAAGTCTGTTTTATCAGAGACTAGGATTGCAACCCCTGCTTTTTTTTGTTCTCCATTTGCTTGGTAGATCTTCCTCCATCCCTTTATTTTGAGCCTATGTACGTCTCTGCATGTGAGATGGGTCTCCTGAATACAGCAGACTGATGGGTCTTGACTCTTTATCCAGTTTGCCAGTCTGTGTCTTTTAATTGGAGCATTTAGTCCATTAACATTTAAGGTTAATATTGTTATGTGTGAACTTGATCCTGCCATTATGATATTAACTGGTTATTTTGCTCATTAGTTGCAGTTTCTTCCTAGCCTCGATGGTCTTTACATTTTGGCATGTTTTTGCAATGGCTGGTACCGGTTGTTCCTTTCCATGTTTAGGGCTTTCTTCAGGGTCTCTTGTAAGGCAGGCTTGGTGGTGACAAAATCTCTAAGCATTTGCTTATCTGTAAAGGATTTTATTTCTCCTTCACTTATGAAACTTAGTTTGGCTGGATATGAAATTCTGGGTTTAAAATTCTTTTCTTTAAGAATGTTGAATATTGGCCCCCACTCTCTTCTGGCTTGTAGAGTTTCTGCCGAGAGATATGCTGCTAGTCTGATGGGCTTCCCTTTGTGGGTAACCCGACCTTTCTCTCTGGCTGCCCTTAAGATTTTTTCCTTCATTTCAACTTTGGTGAATCTGGCAATTATGTGTCTTGGAGTTGCTCTTCTCGAGGAGTATCTTTGTGGCATTCTCTGTATTTCCTGAATTTGAATGTTGGCCTGCCCTACTAGGTTGGGGAAGTTCTCCTGGATGATATCCTGAAGAGTGTTTTCCAACTTGGTTCCATTTTCCCCCTCACTTTCAGGCACCCCAATCAGACGTAGATTTGGTCTTTTTACATAATCCCATACTTCTTGTAGGCTTTGTTCATTTCTTTTTCTTCTTTTTTCTTTTGGTTTCTCTTCTCGCTTCGTTTCATTCATTTGATCCTCAATCGCTGATACTCTTTCTTCCAGTTGATCGAGTCGGTTACTGAAGCTTGTGCATTTGTCACGTATTTCTCGTGTCATGGTTTTCATCTCTGTCATTTCATTTATGACCTTCTCTGCATTAATTAGTCTAGCTGTCAATTCTTCCACTCTTTTTTCAAGATTTTTAGTTTCTTTGCGCTGGGTACGTAATTCCTCCTTTAGCTCTGAGAAGTTTGATGGACTGAAGCCTTCTTCTCTCATCTCATCAAAGTCATTCTCTGACCAGCTTCGATCCATTGCTGGTGATGGGCTGCGCTCCTTTGCAGGGGGAGATGTGCTCTTATTTTTTGAATTTCCAGCTTTTCTGCCCTGCTTTTTCCCCATCTTTGTGGTTTTATCTGTCTCTGGTCTTTGATGTTGGTGACGTACTGATGGGGATTTGGTATAGGTGTCCTTCCTGTTTGATAGTTTTCCTTCTGACAGTCAGGACCCTCAGCTATAGGTCTGTTGGAGATTGCTTGAGGTCCACTCCAGACCCTGTTTGCCTGGGTATCAGCAGCAGAGGTTGCAGAAGATAGCATATTGCTGAACAGCGAGTGTACCTGTCTGATTCTTACTTTGGCAGCTTCCTCTCAGGGGTGTACTCCACCCTGTGAGGTGTGGGGTGTCAGACTGCCCCTAGTGGGGGATGTCTCCCAGTTAGGCTACTCAGTGGTCAGTGACCCACTTGAGCAGGCAGTCTGTCCGTTCTCAGATCTCAGCCTCCGTGTTGGGAGATCCACTGCTCTCTTCAAAGCTGTCAGACAGAGTCATTGGCATCTGCTCAGGCCTCTGCTGTTTCCCCTGTTGTTTTTTAGCTGAGCCCTGCCCCCAGAGGTGGAGTCTATAGAGACAGGCAGGTTTCCTTGAGCTGCTGTGAGCTCCACCCAGTTTGAGCTTCCCAGGGGCTTTGTTTACCTACTTAAGCCTCAGCAATGGCGGGCGCCCCTCCCCCAGCCTCGCTGCTGCCTTGCGGTTAGATCGCCGCAGACTGTTGTGTTAACAATGAGGGAGGCTCCATGGGCGTGGGACCCTCCCGGCCAGGTGAGGGATATATTCTTCTGGTGTGCCCGTTGCTTAAAGCGCGGTATTGGGGTGGGAGTTACCCGATTTTCCAGGTGTTGTGTGTCTCAGTTCCCCTGGCCAGGTAAAGGGATTCCCTTCCCCCTTGCACTTCCCAGGTGAGGCGATGCCTCGCCCTGCTTCAGCTCTCGCTGGTCAGGCTGCAGCAGCTGACCAGCACCGATTGTCCGGCACTCCCTAGTGAGATGTCCCCAGTACCTCAGTTGAAAATGCAGAAATCACCGGTCTTCTGTGTCGCTCGCGCTGGGAGTTGGAGACTGGAGCTGTTCCTATTCGGCCCTCTTCTACGTAAGTCTTTAGACTTCCAGAGAAGCAAAGATATCAATGTGAAAAGTTTGTTGTTGTCTCAAGAGTAAACAGAATCACAGGCAGCAAAAGTACATGGCAAAACTCAATCAAAAATATCACCTGAGAGATCTAGAGAATCCTATTAGTACAGTTTTCACTGATGATACTATTTTTAAGTATTTTTTGAGAGCAAACACAAAATCAGACATTTTCTTAGAGGAGTATCAGACCTTGGAGAAGAAAATCACGAACTCCACTTCAAAAAAACACTACTCCAGAAGCCAAATGTTTCGTCAAATACATGATTTGGTGAAATGGTTTTACTTTAGCTGTGTCTCTAGAACACAAACTCATCACTACATTATCCTCCTCCATTATCACAAAGACTATTAAATAAATAGCAATAATTTTTGTCTAGATAAATCAGCAAGTCAAAGAGGGAATTTCTTTCTTTCTTTCTTCCTTTCTTTTTTTTTCTTTTTTTTTTTTTTTTTTTTTTTTTTTTTTGAGATGGAGACTCCCCCAGGCTGGAGTGCAATCTCGGCTCACTGCAAGCTCCACCTCCTGGGTTCACACCATTCTCCTGCCCCAGCCTCCTGAGTAACTGGAACTACAGGCATCTGCCACCACACCGGCTAATTTTTTGTATTTTCTTTTTTTAGTAGAGATGAGATTTCACCGTATTAGCCACGTGGTCTCGATCTCCTGACCTAATGAGCCACCTGCCTCAGCCTCCCAAAGTGCTAGGATTACAGGCGTGAGCCACAGAGGCCGAGGGAATTAATTTCTAACTATAGTTAGCAATAAATCCATTCACCACTTTGCAATACATCAATAATATAATTATCTTTTGGTTCTTGGCACTGAATATAGATGTGCTCACTGAGCTTTTCCAACCTATGATTATGTCCATGGTGTTCAGCTGTCGGTCATTTAACAGAATGCAGTGTTATTCTATTAGATGTTTTCAGTTTGTCAGAAATTTGGGGTCTATATGACCTGATCTTACTCTCCACAATTTATTATTATTGAGATTAATACATTGACCCCAAGGACAACTAGAAAGCTGTTGACAGAATGAATTGGCTCAGATATTTGTGTAAATTTGCTTTTTAGCCAATTCGTCAACATAAGACAGTGAATCCATTTAATAAATATGTGTTGCATGTTTATTACATGCAAGACAATAGACATTCGAGGGATATGAACATATATGACACAGCACATACTAACAAGAAACTTACTAATTGATCATGAATGGATAGAATTTTAAGCTAAAAGTTGGACAAAATACTTTCAGAACATTTTCCAGAAGCCTCTTGGTAAATGTTTGACCTTTGGGACAAGTAACTATGTAATAATAAAGTTAATGCTTAATAAGATCTTTCCAGAGAAAAAAATTAATAGTATGAAACGCAGTCTCCAGAAAGTTGCCCTTCATGTGGAATAATTTTCGCTTTGCTCAGTCCTGCTGTGTCAACCTCATATTAAGACAGTTCAAAAGAAGCTAGTGCTGTACTTCATTTGGGGCAATTACTGTCAGCTTTATGCTATTGAATAATGTTGTGCCATAATGACATAGATACTGTAAAACTATTAATATTGCATACTATAGTATGCAATACTATACCCCATCAACTCATCATTTACATTAGATATTTCTCCTAATGCTATCCCTTCCCCAGCCCCCGACACCAAGGAGGCCCTGGTGTGTGATATTCCCTGCCCTGTGTTCAAGTGATCTCATTGCTCAATTCCCACCTGTGAGTGAGAACATGCAGTGTTTGGTTTTCTGTCCTTGTGATAGAAAGCTATTTTATTCAGAAATATCATGTAGAAGCTATTTTATTCAGAAATATCTATTAGCCAAGACTTGTGCACATGTGAAATACAATGGAAACTGAGGTTTATAATCATGTCCTGAAGGCACCTGGAGATCTCAAAATGCCTTTTACAAAATAATACCTAAAGCATAGACAATTAAATTCAATCCATCAGCAAAGATGTATTAGTCTTTGATGTTATAGCTAGAGACAATGCAAAAATGTGTTAAGATGTGGCTTCTGCTCTCAAGAAGCTTATAGCCATACAGAGACTTAAAATCCACCCAATCTTTAATAAATAAATCTTTAATAAATACACTATACAATATTGAAAAAGGGAACATTTGTCCCCATCCCAATGTACTTTTCTACACCTCCTGTCCTCAAATGAAGATAGTTTGTTATTAGCCAAAACATGGGGCCTTTACTGGGCTTTATCAACTGGAGGGGCCAGGACGCAAGCTGTGTGGTCATCTTTCATTTCCTGCCTCCATGCGGTAAGCAGATTTCTCAGATACAGTTTTGTGAACTCGGAGGAAAAGCTTCAAGCCTGACCCGTGCTCTCCTGCACAGGTATTACCAAACAGGACTGCATCGGAGAAGACAGGATAATTACCAGCTATTAATACATTGGTGTTTTACTAAGAATTGCTATATGTAAATCTCTTTGTATGAAGCCATGATGGAAAGAGGAATGAGCAATAAGCTCACCAAAATCCCACCTTGAGCCTCTAACATAATATTTGACCAGAAAGTAAATCTAAGTTTATATTTATTTGTGTTATTATAAAATTACTATTTGAATTTCTCTTTGACTTTAGGTGGAAATGTATGTGATTTCCATATGTTACATTTGTAAACAATATTTGTATATGCCTTTCCTTAATCTATGTATCTTAAGAGGAAATGCCAGAAAATGACAATAGTATTGCATGACACAACATGAATGAATTCTTACATAATGAAGGATCTCACCTAACCCTACCTCACTCCTTTTATGTCTTAACTATGGCCACTTGGAAGGCAAACTGTAATTTTAGTACTTAATTCAGTGGCTGCCATTAGCAGTGCGCAAAAGCACTTTTTGAGTGAATGATGAATAAATTTCCAACCACGGTTTGAAGATAATTAGCTAAAATGCTACCCAGCATCCATGCCTGAGTAATTTAACAATCCTTTAGAATTTATTGATGAACTAAGAAGTAGTCACTGAGGTGTTTGCTTTGTGAATGCATCTGTGGAATGTCTTTTCATCAATATGGGTAAGATGATTTTACTGGATTGCAACGTATTTCTGACATAGGATAGCACTTGTGATATAGGTGGCCTTAATGCACATTCCAACTAGCACTCCTGTCTCTCTACATATATTTATATAAGTATATATGATATTATTTAGTATTATGTTAAATATTAATGTTTAATGTTATAGTTCATAACAAATATTTTTTATTTAATTATATCATTATTTACTATTAACTTAAATATTATTTAAATTAATATGATTATTATTATTAAGGTAATTTCAAGGAGTGACAAGTACTGTAATATCCATATTATAATTCTTTTTGAGTCTTGGAAAAGCAGCCATTTTGGTTATTAGGGTTTTTTTATTATTATTATACTCTAAGTTCTAGGGTACATGTGCACAATGTGCAGGTCTGATACACAGGTAAACATGTACCATGTTGGTTTGCTGCCCCCATCAACTCATCATTTACATTAGATATTTCTCCTAATGCTATCCTTTCCCCAACCCCGACACCAAGGAGGCCCTGGTGTGTGATATTCCCTGCCCTGTGTTCAAGTGATCTCATTGCTCAATTCCCACCTATGAGTGAGAACATGCAGTGTTTGGTTTTCTGTCCTTGTGATAGTTTGCTGAGAATGATGGTTTCCAGCTTCATCCATGTCCCTGCAAAGGACATGAACTCAGCCTTGTTTATGGCTGCATAGTATTCCATGGTGTATATGTTCCACATTTTCTTAACCCAGTCTATCATTGATGGACATTTGGGTTGGTTCCAAGTCTTTGCTATTGTGAATAGTGCCGCAATAAACATACATTTGCATATGTCTTTATAGTAGCATGGTTTATAATCCTTTGGGTATATACCCAGTAATGGGATTGTTGGGTCAAATGGTATTTCTAGTTCTAGATCCTTGAGGAATCGCCACACTGTCTTCCACAATGGTTGAACTAATTTACACTCCCACCAACAGTGTAAAAGCATTCCTATTTCTCCACATCCTCTCCAGTATCTGTTGTTTCCTGACTTTTTAATGATCGTCATCCTAACTGACATGAGATGGTATCTCATTGTGGTTTTGATTTGCATTCCTCTGATGACGAGTGATGATGAGCATTTTTTTCATGTGTCTGTTGGCTGCATAGATGTCTTGTTTAGAGAAGTGTCTCTTCACATACTTTGCCCACTTTTTGATGGGGTTGTTTAGTTTTTTCTTGTAAATTTGTTTGAGTTATTTGTAGATTCTGGATATTAGACCTTTGTCAGATGGGTAAATTGCAAAAATTTTCTCCCATTCTATAGGTTGCCTGTTCACTCTGATGGTAGTGTCTTTTGTCATGAGAAGTTCTTTAGTTTAATTAGATCCCATTTGTCTATTTTGGCTTTTGTTGCCATTGCTTTCGGTGTTTTAGTCATTAAGTCCTTGCCCATGCCTATGTCCTGAATGGTATTGCCTAGGTTTTCTTCTAGGGTTTTTATGGTTTCAGGTCTAACATTTAAGTCTCTAATCCATCTTGAATTAATTTTCGGATGAGGTGTAAAGAAGGTATCCAGTTTCAGCTTTCTACATATGGCTAGCCAGTTTTCCCAGCACCATTTATTAAATAGGGAATCTTTTCCCCATTGCTTGTTTTTGTCAGGTTTGTCAAAGATCAGATGGTTGTAGATGTGTGGTGTTATTTCTGAGGACTCTGTTCTGTTCCATTGGTCTATATATCTGTTTTGGTACCAGTATGCTGTTGTGGTTACTGTGACCTTGTAGTATAGTTTGAAGTCGGGTAGCCTGATGCCTCCAGCTTTGTTCTTTTGACTTAGGATTGTCTTGGCAATGCTGCCTCTTTTTCAGTTCCATATGAACTTTAAAGTACATTTTTCCAATTCTGTGAAGAAAGTCATTGGTAGCTTGATGGGGATGGCCTTGAATCTATAAATTACTTTGGCAGTATGGCCATTTTCATGATATTGATTCTTCCTATCCATAAGTATGGAATATTCTTCCATTTGTTTGTGTCCTCTTTTATTCCGTTGAGCAGTGGTTTGTTATTCTCCTTGAAGAGGTCCTTGACATCCCTTGTAAGTTGAATTCCTAGGTATTTTACTCACTTTGTAGCAATTGTGAATGGGAGTGCACTCATGATTTGGCTCTCTGTTTGTCTGTTACTGGTGTATAGGAATGCTTGTGATTTTTCTACATTCATTTTGTATCTTGAGACTTTGCTGAAGTTGCTTATCAGCTTAAGGAGATTTGGGGCTAAGATGATGGAGTTTTCTAAATATACAATCATGTCATCTGCAAACAGGGACAATTTGACTTCCTCTTTTCCTCACTGAATACCCTTTATTTCTTTCTCTTGCCTGATTACCCTGGCCAGAACTTCCAACACTATGTTGAATAGTAGTGGTGAGAGAGGGCATCCTTGTCTTGTGCCAGTTTTCAAAGGGAATGCCTCCAGTTTTTGCCCATTCAGTATGATATTGGCTGTGGGTTTGTCATAAATAGCTCTTATTATTTTGAGATACATTCAATCACTACCTAGTTTATTGAGAGTTTCTAGCATGAAGGGCTGTGAATTTTGTCAAAGGCCTTTTCTGCATCTATTGAAATAATCATATGGTTTTTGTTGTTGGTTCTGTTTATGTGATGGATTATGTTTATTGATTTGCATATATTCAACCAACCTTACATCCCAGGGTTGAAGTCAACTTGATCATGGTGGATAAGCTTTTTGATGTGCTGCTGGATTCATTTTGCCAATATTTTATTGAGGATTTTCACATCAATCAGGGATATTGGTCTAAAATTCTCTTTTTTTGTTGTCTCTGTCAACCTTTGGTATCAGGATGATGTTGGCCTCATAAAATGAGTTAGGTAGGATTCCTTCTTTTTCTATTGATTGGAATAATTTCAGAAGAAATGCTATCAGCCACTCTTTTTACCTCTGGTAGAATTCGACTGTGAGTTTGTCTGGTCCTGGGCTTTTTTTGGTTGGTAGGATATTAATTATTGCCTCAATTTTAGAACATGTTATTGGTCTATTCAGAGACTCAACTTCTTCCTGGTTTAGTCTTGGGAGGGTGTATGTGTCCAGGAATTTATACATTTCTTCTAGATTTTCTAGTTTATTTGCATAGAGGTGTTTATAGTATTCTCTGATGGTAGTTTGTATTTCTGTGGGATCAGTGATGATATCCCCTTTATCATTTGTATTGCATCTGTTTGAATCTTCTCTCTTTTCTTTTTTATTCGTCTTGCTAGTGATCTATCAATTTTGTTGATTTTTTCAGAAAACCACCTCGTGGATTCATTGATTTTTTGAAGGGTTTTTTTGTGTCTCTATCTCTTTCAGTTCTGCTCTGATCTTAGTTATTTCTTGCCTTCTGTTAGCTTTTGAATTTGTTTGCTCTTGCTTCTCTAGTTCTTTTAATTGTGATGTTAGGGTATCGATTTTGTATCTTTCCTGCTTTCTCTTGTCAGCATTCAGTGCTATAAATTTCCCTCTACACACTTCTTTAAATGTGTCCCAGAGATTCTGGTATGTTGTGTCTTTGTTCTCATTGGTTTCAAAGAACATCTTTATTTCTGCCTACACTCAGGAGCAAGTTGTTCAGTTTCCTTGTTGTTGTGCGGTTTTGAGTGCGTTTCTTAATCCTGAATTATAATTTGATTGCACTGTGGTCTGAGAGACAGTTTGTTGCTATTTCTGTTCTTTTACATTTGCTGAGGAGTGCTTTACTTCCAATTATGTGATCAATTTTAGAATAAGTGTGATGTGGTGCTGAGAAGAATGTCTATTCTGTTGATTTGAGGTGGAGAGTTCTGTAGATGTCTATTAGGTCTGCTTGTTACAGAGCTGAGTTCAAGTCCTGGATGTCCTTGTTAACCTTCTGTCTCATTGATCTGTCTAATATTGACAGTGAGGTGTTAAAGTCTCCCATTATTATTGTGTGGGAATCTAAGTCTCTTTGTAGGTCTCTAAGAACTTGCTGTATGAATCTGGGTGCTCCTGTATTGGGTGCATATATATTTAGGAAAGTTAGCTATTCTTGTTGAATTGATCCCTTTACCATTATGTAATGGCCTTCTTTGTCTCTTTTGATCTTTGTTGGTTTAAAGTCTGTTTTAGCAGAGACTAGGATCACAACCCTTGCTTTTTTT
This sequence comes from Rhinopithecus roxellana, assembly GCF_007565055.1. Lineage (NCBI taxonomy): Eukaryota > Metazoa > Chordata > Mammalia > Primates > Cercopithecidae > Rhinopithecus > Rhinopithecus roxellana. The sequence continues at coordinate 32,569,648 of NC_044557.1, forward strand.
TGCTTTCCATTTGCTTGGTCGATCTTCCTCCATCCCTTTATTTTGAGTCTATGTGCATCTTTACACATGAAATCAGTCTCCTGAATGCAGCACACTGATGGGTCTTGATTCTTTATCCAATTTGCCAGTCTGTGTCTTTTAATTGGGGCATTTAGCCCTCTTACATTTAAGGTTAATATTGTTATGTATGAATTTCATCCTGTCATTATGATGTTCACTGGTTATTTTGCCTGTTAATTGATGCAGTTTCTTCATAGCATTGAGGGTTTTTATAATTTGGCCTGTTTTTGCAATGGCTGGTACCAGTTGTTTCTTTCCATGTTTAGTGCTTCCTTCAGGAGCTCTTGTAGGGCAGGCCTGGTGGTAACAAAATCTCTCAGCATTTGCTTGTCTGTAAAGGATTTCATTTTGTCTTCACTTTTGAAGCTTAGTTTGGCTGGATATGAAATTCTGGGTTGAAAATCCTTTTCTTTAAGAATGTTGAATATTGGCCTCCACTCTCTTCTGGCTTGTAGGGTTTCTGCTGAGAGATCTGCTGTCTGATGGGATTCCCTTTGTGGGTAACTTGACCTTTCTCTCTGGCTGCCCTTAACACTGTTTCCTTCATTTCAGCCTTGGTGAATCTGACAATTATGTGTCTTGAGGTTGCTCTTCTTGGGGAGTATCTTTGTGGTGTTCTCTCTATTTCCTGAATTTGAATGCTGGCCTGCCTTGCTAGGTTAGGGAAATTCTCCTGGATAATATCCTGAAGAGTGTTTTCCAACTTGGTCCATTCTCCCCATCACTTTCATGTACACCAACTAAATGTAGATTCAGTCTTTCCACATAGTCCCATATTTCTTGGAGGCTTTGTTCATTTCTTTTTACTTTTTTCCCTCTAACCTTGTCTTCTCACTTTATTTCATTAATTTGATCTTCAATCGCTGATATCCTTTCTTCCACTTGATCAAATCAGCTATTGAAGCTTGTGCATGCATCACGAAGTTCTTGTGCCATAGTTTTCAGCTCCATTAGGTCCTTTAACCTCTTTTCTACACTGTTTATTCTAATTAGCCATTTGTCTAATCTTTTTTTCAAGGTTTTTAGCTTCCCTGTGATGGGTTCAAGCATCCTCTTTTAGCTTGGAGAAGTTTGTTATTACTGACCTTCTGAAGTCTATTTCTGTCAACTCATCAAATTCATTCTCTGTCTAGCTTCATTCCATTGCTGGTGAGGAGCTGCAAGCTTTTGGAGGAGAAGAGGTGCTCTGATTTTTAGAATTTTCAGCTTTTCTGCTCTGGTTTCTCCCCATCTTTGTGGTTTTATTTACCTTTGGTCTTTGATGTTGGTGACCTACAGATGGGGTTTTGGTGTAGATGACCTTTTTGTTGATGTTGATGCTATTCCTATTTATTAGTTTTCCTTCTAACAGTCAGGTCCCTCTGCTGCAGGTCTGTTGGAGTTTGCTGGAGGTCCACTGTTTGCCTGGGTATCACCAGCAGAGGCTGCAGAACAGCAAATATTGCAGAACAGCAAATATTGCTGCCTGATCCTTCCTCTGGAAGGTTCGTCCCAGAGGGGCAGCTGACTATATGAGGTGTCTTTTGGCCCCTACTGGGAGGTGTCTCCCAGTTAGGCTACATGAGGGTCAGGGACCCACTTGAGGAGGCAGTCTGTCCATTTTCAGAGCACAAACCCCATGCCGGGAGAACCACTGCTCTCTTCAGAGCTGTCAGACAGGGGCGTTTAAGTCTGCAGAAGTTGTCTGCTGCCTTTTATTCACCTATGCCCTGCCCACAGATGTGGAGTCTAGAGGCAGTAGGCCTTGTTGAGCTGTGGAGGGCTCCACCCAGTTCAAGCTTCCTGGCTGCTTTGTTTACCTACTCAAGCCTCAGCAAAGGTGGACACCCCTTCCCCAGCCAGGCTGCCTCCTTGCAGATTGATCTCAGACTGCTACACTAGTAGTGAGCAAGGTTCTGTGGGCATGGGACCCACGGAGCAAGGCACAGGAGAGAATCACCTTGTCTGCTGGTTGCTAAGACATTGGGAAAAGCACAGTATTTGGGTGGGGAGTGTCCCGTTTTCCCAGGTAGTTTGTCACAGCTTTCCTTCACTAGGAAGGGCAAATCCTCTCACCTCTTGCCCTTCCCTGGTGAGGCAATGCCCCACCCTGATTCAGCTCACCCTCCGTGGGCTGCACCCACTGTCCCACCAGTCCCAATGAGATGAACCAAGTACCTCAGTTGGAAATGCAGAAATCACCCATCTTCTGCATCAGTCACGCTGGGAGCTGCAGATCGGAGCTGTTCCTATTCAGCCATCTTGGAATGCCTTGGTTGTTAGGTTTGTTTTTTTTTTAAATAACTATAATCATTGTGGTGATACTATGGTAGGTAGAAACACAGAGAATGGAAAAAAAAGAAATGTTTTCAGGAAAATTTTAGAGTTGTATTCCTTGAATAATAGTAATTCCTCAGCCTTGTTTTGTGTTTCTTACCCTTGATACTTTTGAAATGTACATACAGTTATTTTGTGGGATGTCCCTTAATTTGGAATGAATAGGATATATCACTGAATTCAATAAAATCACACTAATTGAATTTTAGTCCATGGTAAAAATTCAGCCTCCAATTCTACCTCATATTCATACTCAAAGATCACATCAGTCCTTGGATCAAAGATGAGGACTGGTTCTGTTTTGACAACTTCTAAAAAGTGAGTTTATTCCACAGTTATTTTGACAAATTTGCTTCAGGGGAAAGTTAGAGTGCTGGAAGTGGGCCCAAAAGGAAGAGCACATGTAGGGGTGCCCTGCCAAATGTTTTGCCAATAGCAATGATCTAATTGGCAAGCCATATTCAAATTCAAGTGTGTGACTATTGATGCTATTGGTGATTTTCAAAGAAGAGAAAATTGTGCCCCTATCTGTTTTTTTTTTTTAAGTTTTTATTTTTTCATAATTTTCAGTTGCAAGGTTGCTGATTTATACACTACCCCTTACCACCTTGATTCACTAATTGTTTATATTTCACTCCATTTGCTTTAGCATTCTGTGTTTATGTGTAGTTGTGCATGTGTGTGTGTGTATTAGCATATTCTTTCAGAACCATTTGAGAATAAGTTGCAGACATCACAGTACTTTAACTTTAAATACTTATTCTAAGAACAAGAATATTTTCTAATGTAACTACCAGTTATCAAAATCAAGATTTTTTAGAATTGATATTATCTAATTGACAGCCCATGTTCAAATTTCATCAGTTGTTCCCATAATGTTCTTATAGCTCTTTTTACTTTGTCTATGACCATATGTTGCATTTAATTGTCATGTCTCTTCAGTCTCCTTTAATCTGAAACAGTTCCTATCGCTTGCTGTGTGTTTCTTGTCCTTGGTATTTTGGGAGTATACAGACATTATTTTTAGGAGGGCTTTGCTATTTTTGAGGTGTATTTTGAAGAGTACCATAGGACCCCATTGCCTGAATAGAGCTGCCTTGTCAGTACACTCATGCATCTGGGATGTCCAACATCTGGATAACTGCTTTAATTTAAGACTCTCTTTCTTGAACATCCCTATTAAGTCATTTATATTATCTTGAGTCAATGCTTTAAAATTTCTTATAACACTCTGTGACTGTATTTGTTACAAAATAGGCTATGCAGCTATAACAAAGAGACCCAAACATGATATAAACAGAACTTTGCTTCTCTCTCATATAACTGAGTAGGAAAAAGTGTTCTTGAGCTGTTTGGGTGCCCCTGCCACGTTCATCACATGGCTTCTACCTCTGAGTCCAGAGCAGCTGCTCCAGGTCTTGCTCACCCAACCAGTTGGAAAGGCCAGAGATGTGTGAGCACGTACCTTTTTGGTGGTATGAACTGGAGATATGGTAGCATCACTTCTGCTTATACCGCACTGCCCAGAACACACCACCCTGCAAGAGAGGCTGGGAAATGGAGTCTTTTGTGGGTACACCGATACCCTGCCATCCTGTTACTGGAAACAGGAGAATGGTCCTGGTAAACATCTGATAGTTCCTGACCCAGAAACCATCAACATATATTAACATTTCCTGATTAGTGGCCTCTCACGTAATTAGTCCCATAGTCAAAGGTATAATGTGTTGGGAATGAGAAATGTAGTGAAAAGCCCAGTTTATAGAAAGTCTGCCTAGTCAATGCATCCTAAATGGGAAAAAGCAAGCGGAGTTGCTGAGATGAGAAACCTCCTGAAGATCCATTCGATGCCTGGAAAAAGAATGTAGTTGGTCAAGTCTCTCAACCACACTTCTTACCAAGCACTCTCCTCTGCACATTATACTCCAATGATACAGAATCACTTGTAAGGTTTCCTCTGCATGTCTGTTATTTCTTGTTTCTTCCAGCTTGGATTTCACTTGTACATGTGCCTGGAATATCCTTCTCACCCCCACTACTATCTAACTGGCAACTACCAACTTATCTCTGGCATTTATTCAAATCTCACCTTCTCTGAGAAAGTGCTCTTGACTCCTGGGATATGACAAGCATTCCCAGACAGCTTACACTGACAGCACTTAGTGTCCCAAAGCATTTACATTCTTTCTCACCATACTGGACTCTAAGCTTTTTGAGGACAGAGACTGTGCCTTAACAGTTTTGTAGCTTTACTGCTCCATGGTTCAGAAGTGTAGGCATGTGTTATAGACTTTTCTAACATTTTGAAGAGTGACATCTAGGAGAAAAGCCATAAACTCAAAAGAAGGCATTTTAGGGGATTAGGACAACCAGCTTGAAAATCATTGATGGCTGAGGGAAAGAAACCAAAGAAGAGGGGGAGACTGTAGAGGAGGAAGAGAGAAGATTTGATTCAACAAAACAGGAGACAAGGCCGGGTGCGGTGACTCATGCTTGTAAACCCAGCACTTTGGGAGGCCAAGGTGAGTGGACCACTTGAGGTCAGGAATTCAGGACCAGCTTGGGCAACACGGTGTAACCCCATCTCTACTAAAAATATAAAAATTAACCAGGCATGGTGGCACCCGCCTATAAGAGCAGTTACTCGGGTGACAGAGATACGAGAATCGCTTTAATCCAGGAGGTGGAGGTTGCAGTGAGCTGAGATCCCACTACTGCACTTCAGCCTGGATGACAGAGTGAGACTGTGTCTCAAAAAAAAAGAAAGAAAAAGAAAAAGAAAGAAAGAAAAGAAAATAGAAATAAGAAAACCAGGCTCATCAAAGAAGAATGCCCAGACTTAAAAATAAAATTTAAGGAAGATACAGGTATTACTGGAGGAAGTTAAAGAGAAATGATGGAGTAGAAATTGAAGTTGCTTTTCATATGTAGACATACATATATCAAGAAGTCATGTACCAAATTCCCTTCAAATTTATGTGTTTATGTCCAAAATCAGATTTTAAACTTGACTCTCTACAAATACACTTAAACAAGGTAAAATCCATCCTTAATTTGAGGCCCAAATTCTCTTTAACATTGCATTTTGATGGGAAACTTGGCCTCCTGGTTCTGATAAAATCTAACAACCTTGGTCATAGTTATTTTAAAGTAACTAGCATAATATTAAAAAATACATTGAAGAGGGGTGCAAAGGGGAAGACTTGATAAATACATTTGTTTCTGGTAAGTAGTGATGAGGTTCAGATCCTTTTGTCCAGATCGCTGTTAAAATAATTTTTAAGACAACTGTTGTTCAGTAATGGTAAATATCAACATCATGGTATCGCTTGGATACCAAACTCACAGTGAGCAGAAAGAAGCTTTTCTCTGTCATCTCCCCCTCCCCTGCAACCCCTCCTTTCAGGCCCACCCAGAGGCAGGCCTTTGACACAGGCTCTCCTGAAGCCCTGATGCCTGAAACCAGTGCCTTCCAGTGAGTCCAGCGCAGGTCTGCTTTACCTCAGGCTTCCCGCGCTAGCCTCAGGACACCAAGATTCACTGCTGCCAGTGTCACCCTCAACCCTTTGATAAAAATCAACCCATCTTGAATCATCAGGATGGTGAAAGGTAAACGATATGATTCTGGTGAGGTGCACTCTAGGTAGGGGCCTGGAAGGGCCTTTCATGGGATTTTCTTTTCTAATAATTCAGGTGATACTTCAAACTCTCTGAAGAGTTTGAAGGGTTTCCACTCCCCCGCCCCACAAAGGCAATGAAGTGTGACTTTTCATTGTATAACTATGGCTGACAACAAATTAAAAAAAAAAATGAATAGCTGGTATTTATTGAATGCCCACGACAGTTCAGGCATTGGCTACTCAGTTTACATTTAGTATTTCCGGTCATTTTTACAATAATCCTGTGAGCTACTCCAGTCTCCTGTTGCCTAGATGGCTTGAATTTCCAAAATAGCAAAAAACGGGTAAGAGGTAAGTATTGTAGCAGCAGAACTCCAGATGTTGTGCTATGCACTGCCTCTCTCCCAGCATTGCTGGGGAAGAAGGTATTTGCCATGCTCCTCAAGCCCCATAGAAGAGCAACCAGGATCGATCCATACCTGAAGTCCACCTGCCTGCTGCTCTCCCTGCCTGTAGGCATCCACTTGTCAATTCTTTTTGTCATAAGAACTGCAGCTGTCACTAAAATGTACACATATTATTTAATTATTTTAGTAAGGGAACTTAATAAAAATGAGAACCTTGTAAAAATAAATACATTGCAGCACTAGTCATAATAGCTGTGATGTGAGAACAATCTAAATGTCCATTGATAGACAAATGGAGAAAGAAAATATCACACACACGCACACACACACACAAATATTATTAGCCTTAAGAAAGATCTGCTGTGTAACACTGTGCCTTTAGAACACTGTATTGCACACTGAAAAATCTGTTAAGAGAGTAGCTCTCATGTTAAGTGTTCTTACCACAATAAAATAAATGTAAAATACACCATTTTTAGTAAAAGCAGAGAATGTTCCATAAAATAGGTATGATATTAAAAAACATGCCATCAAACCTGAAAACTATGGTTTGTGCATTTAGTCTCTGCATGCACACACACACGCACACACATGCAAATGATTTGCCTTCAACAACATATTACAGTTACTCATTTTAATATATATTACATATCCTTCAGTGTTCTTGCAGCACGCAAAAAGAATATCATTTCTACAATGAGGCAAACTGATGGGAGGCAGGTTGCTTTTCAGCTTCAATGTATATTCCTTGGCACCGATGCGAGATTCAGCCTCTAAGTAGTGCCTGACACTTGACATTTGATGGCAGATCTTGCTATTACATATCAGTTTTTAAAGCTCTTATCTATAACAGGTGCACGTGCTACCCTTTTAATAGTGTTTTATAGGTTATTTTTTGGATGAATGTACAGTATGTTTCTCAATCTTTCCTCTTCCCTATCTAAGGAACGTTAGACTAAATTCCCCTTTAAAAAAATATATTTATTCTCTTCTTGTGTCTCTACCTACCCTAGGCTCACCACAATAATTAAAACAATAAAATAATAATTTTTAAAAACGTAACAACCAAAATGGCTGCTTTCCTAAACCTTGAAAAGAATTGTGGTGTGTGGGTAGCCTAAGCTATTTTCTCTATTAGCCATGCAGTTAAGGACTAAATACGACAGGTTTCTCAGAAATACTTTGCTTGTCAGTATCATGGTAATGATTCAAGAACAGTTAGGCTAAACGCCTCAGACTTTTCTAAACACATAGCTGATGCCATGTTCTTTTCCATTTTATGAGCTGCTGTTGACATTGAGATTTTCCACATCCTCAGAGCCGTTAGGCTACCTCTGTTGGAAGGACTGGCTATTTTAGTCAATGTGAGCTGCTCTGACAAAAACGTGCCTAGAACATCCTCTGGTGGCGACAGTGGGAACCACCAGTTTTTGACATAACTGAAGGTTCCTCATTCAGCCCCATTCCACAGGAATGACACTTACCAGGAAATAGTCCCATGACTGAACACACTCAGCGATAGATAAACAGCCTGCTTTGAAGACTTTACCGCAACCCTGCCACATATTTTGGGTTTTCTGCTGCGGAAGTTCTTAACACGGGATGGCACCATCTCACCACAAGACTTGCTTCCTACTCTTGTCTACCACTGTTGTAAATCTGGAAGTGAAAAGTAAAGAGAACTTACAAGTCAGCTTCTGAAAGACAAAGTCTTACATGATACCTCTTTGCAAATTTCCACAAACACAAACAAATTATTAATGCGTTGCTTGGATTCTTTGTAATGAAAATTAAAGTTTCATGAAAGCTGTTCGATTGTGACAGTTCGAGGTTCAGAAGCTGAAAGGTGACATTGACTTTTTTTTTTTTTTTTTTTTTTTTTTTTTTTTTTTTTTTTTGCTGAGATGGAGTCTCACTCTGTCGCCCAGGCTGGAGTGCAGTGGCACGATCTCGGCTCACTGAAACCTCTGCCTCCCGGGTTCAAGCGATTCTCCTGCCTCAGGCTTCCGAGTAGCTGGGACTTCGGGCGCCTGCCACCACACCCAGCTAATTTTTGTATTTTTAGTGGAGACGGGGTTCCGCCATGTTGACCAGGATGGTCTAGATCTCCTGACCTCGTGATCCATCTGCCTCAGCCTCCCAAAAGGTGACATTTTCTAACTGATGTTTGTGGTCTTTAGTGCTTTGCTTCAAAATTGCAAACCCCACAAAGACCCTTTTATATTTTTTCCCTGACAGTAAATTAAATAAATCAGTAAACAATGACAGTTTTCTGGAATGGAAAGGCTAAGATGTCAATTATAAATTAATTAAGCTTATGTGGCAATCAAAACCTGTGAATTGGGTGAGAAGTAATATCCATTTAAACCAGTGACATGAGCCACTGAGAACATCCTGCCTCCTGATACAGGCCACGTGTTCTTTGTGTTTTATTACACATCATAGAATGAATTACATCTAATGAGGCTGGCTTGTGTGGCTAATTTCTTTAATGATTTTGATTAATGTAAAGTTTAAAAGATATGACACATGACTATCTGCAGAATGTGATGCTAATGAAACATTTGATGGGTCAACTGGCTCCCAGAAACATCATCATCCACAGGAATTACTGCTGTGTAAACATATCCTTTGCAAATTATTTAGTATGTAAAGAAGGTCAATGTGAACATATTTTTCTGATTCATGGGCTAGAACCCTAAACTTAAGGTAACAATTGGTTGAAAATAACAATACTGTGATACAGATGAAAATATCCGTTGCCCTCTCTGGAACAAAACATTAACTGACAGCATTTCTAAAACAATGCATCACTCTCCACCACTTACCTTTCTTACAGATGGAGGCTTCTTCAATTTCAAGAAATGAAAACTGAACTCTGGCTAGTTAAAGCATAGGGTAATATATTAGAAAAATCTGGGAAATCTCCCAAGTCTGGAGGGAAGACTGAAGAGCCCAGCTTGGAAAAGTCAAGAAGCAGCTCCTCGGGGCCTTGCTCAAGATGGCGGAAGGAGATTCAGGGATCCCTCTGGTTCCCCTCACAGCTGAGCAGGCCCTTGAATTTACCATCCCACTCAGACGGGTCAACGTGGAGAAGTATTTCTCCGAAGAGAAATTGGATAGAGAAGGGATAATGCGGCCAGGTGCGGTGGCTCACGTGTATAATCCCAGCACTTTGGGGGGCCGAGGTGGATGCATCACCTGAGGTCAGAGTTCTAGACCAGCCTGACCGACATGGTGAAATCCCATCTCTACTAAACATTCAAAAAGTAGCCGGGTGTGGTGGCGGGCGTCTGTAATCCCAGCTACTCGGGAGGCTGAGGCAGGAGAATCGCTTGAACCCATGAGGCAGAGGTTACAGTGAGCCGAGATCAGGCCATTTGCACTCCAGCCTGAGCGACAGAAAAAAATAAAAAGAGAGAGAGAAGGGTAATGCATGCTGGGTAACCAGAAAGAATGGCAATTGCCCCCTACTCAAGTCATGGTCACTCGTCTGCCTTAGCCTGCACCTCTTCAGCTGGTCTTAGATATGACGCACTGGTAAGCTATATACCATGTAACTCCACTTAAAATCCTTTCTGTGTACACTTTAAATATCTTGGCTTTCTTATTGTAGATTTTCAAAATTGTAACTTTGTTTTTAATCCTAAAGTGGCACAAGTCTTCTGAGAATCAGAAGGATAAAATTTTTGCCTCAGGCTTGCTTCACAATTTGGGGTGGCAGGCAAAAGTGGAGAAACCAGAAATGACCTCTCTCTTATTTGATAAAAACAGTCAACAGTCACTGTTGACCCATGTGCTAGAAGTTGAACCTGGAAAGTGTTAGGTCCCAGGGTCCCATCCAAGAGGGCTGTAGTTCATGGAAAGGCTCCCATCCACCAGAGCTAGAGCACACAACAGAACAAATGCTAGGGACAGAGCACACGGAGAGAGCTAGCAAGACTCACCTCAAGCACCAGATACTGAGACCCAGAGCAGGACACTAAGGCTAGTGCAACCGTGTCGGGAGGGACCGGGTTTGAATACACTCCCTAACATGACCTGTAGCAGCCATACAGGACAGCACAAAGCTGAGCCTACAGGAGGCAATTCTTCAATTTTTCTGTAAAGCACTACATTTGCAAAGTAATAATTCCTATGTGTGATGACATCTCCAGAAGGCAGGTGACCTTTAAAATGGTGCTATTATCCTGCCATTCAGAGATAGTCCTGTAGCCCAGATTAATGAAGTCAGAAAAAATACAACCACAGTATCTATTCAATCTTGCTCTCCCTACCCAACTCTCCAAGGAATAGGAAAAATATTTGAGTTCATTGAGGGAATAGAGGGAAGGAGATCTCATAATTTTCTAGCAAGAAAGAGGTGGAAAGTGCAAATTAAACCTGTTCATCTGTTATTACTAGGTTAGAATGAATTAAGTATCTTTAACATGTTTTTCTGTATTATCTTTATTATTTAAAAAACCATAAATAATACTTATGAGGGCCATTAAATATTTAATCCAAACATTGCTTAACAAACATTATTAGAAAAATAACAAACATTGCTTAACAAACGCCTCAGAAAAAAATGTCCCTCAAGGGTGGGGAGAAATCGCTGTATAAATGTGATGAAAAGCAAAGTAATGAAAGAGGTTTATCCTGAAATATGCTTGCATGGAAAATGTTAGGAAAGAATCTGGAGAACTAACTGTACTTGTTCCTAGTGAGCAGAAACTATGCTGGTTGTTTTCAGTATCACTTATCGTAATGTATCATTAGGCATGACAACAACAGAATAGATGGTGGTGGTTACACTTTATTTTGATCTAATTAGCTAATGTTTTCCTAATTCAGATTATGAAATATGTATGTCCCTCAAATCTAAATAGGATTATAAAGATGTAGAAATGAAGTCACATGATTCCTGCCCTCAAGGAGATCATGATATACTCTGCAGATATATCATAACTACAAGGCTGAGTGTAATACAGTCAATAACCACAAAGTGTTAAAATGAACAAAGAGAAGACCATTTCTACAGAACATGACACTCTCAGAAACGTGGAACAGCTTCTCACAGACTTCTGATTTGGTAGGAAGACCTTTCTAATAGAGAACTTCATGTATTCATTCTTATTCTCCCTTACATATTATGAACAAAACAGTACCCTTCATACCAGTAGACTTCAAACTTCATTTTGCATAAGGACATCTAAAAGATGGTAAACATGCAGTTGCCACCCAAATTCCTAAGCATCTGATTCAGGGGGTCTACAATTTTAATGTGTACTCAAGGTGAATGGTGATTTTGATATGGGTCCTTGGACCATACTTGGAGAAATATCATTTAAACATTGATATTGGTCAATGTCCTTCAAATATTTTACCCATTAAAGACTGCTAAAGTGAGGTTATAAGATTTTGGTAAAGTCTCATTAAATATTTATAAAAATACTGCCCTCCCTCCAGAAGACATCTACTCACTATCTCTCTCTGGCCAAACCACACTAACTTTGCTTACTCTTTAGGCTAGGTACGAATGTGGCTACATTTCACTAAGGCTAATGAAGAATTCTGAGATGAGCTTAGGAGAGCAAAATTCACACACCTTTGCCCACAGACCATGCTTTGAGAAGTGGACATGTTTAATATAACAACATTTAACAGGGACAGACATAGACATTTCATTTCTTTACATTTCGCATTTTATGTGCTACCTTATCATTGTATCAAAAAAGTTATCAGGTTTATATGACCATTGATTTGTTCCTAATAAACCCTATATAAGCCTATATCTCAATTCATTTGACTGTAGAATTCTGAATAGACTATAAAAATAAATTTCTAGAGTTAATGAACTAAAAAATTACCATTAATTGAAGTACAAGCATTTATTTCAATTAAAGAATGTCACAATATTTAGTTTAAGTCTCACAGCTACCACCATAAATCTAATCAATGGCATAATTTATACTGAAGAGCAATTTGAATAATTTAATACTCTGTATTTAATGCTGGTCATTACATGTAATTGCAAATGTATACTATTATAAATGCAATATGTGCTGTAACATTGTTTATTCTGTTTATCTCCTGTCATATTACCTATTATTAATATTACTATTTATGAACAAAATATAGGAAACTATTCCTTTCTTATCAAATAGCCTCAGAGAAAGTTTAATCAGTTTAAGACCCCTGGGCAAAATCCATCTTTCATAAATAAACTCATAAAAACAACAGACTTTATAAATATTTAACATCCAATTACTCAGGATTATTAAATAAATGCTATTATCTATATTCCAATTTCTCCTTTTGTGCCAATCAGCTTTTGTTAAAGTATTAGTTTCTACAGAAGAAAAGTAAAAAGCAAATATATGACTACAAATCTAAGATTTACCTAACACAGCCTATTTCAAACACTCCCTTCTTCTAGTAATGAAGGTTAAGGTTAATATCATCATGACTTATGATGACAGCATGTACCTTTACATGATAGGGTGAGAATGGCACTTCATCTCTATGATCTTCCTCAAACCACAAACCCAGCCAAGCCATAAGGAAAACATTAGACAAAGTCAAATTGAGGGACATGATATGAAACACCTTACCAGTACTCCTCAAAATTGTCAAGGTCACTAAAAACAAGGAAAATCTGCTCTCTAACTCTCATCTGAAGACTCTACCAGAAGAGCTCTGTTTATATCTAGAATAATGAATGCTTTGGTTGGAAGGAATTATTCTGCAAGTAATTTTGCAACACTAAAGGATCCAGAAGAGAAGTTGCAAAAAATAAGGCTATATGAGTATAAAGCACAGCTATTTTCTGTTTAGTTAATGCAGAAAATTTAGATATACAGATGCTTCTGTATTATTTCTTAAAACATTTACCAAATACCTACTGTGTACAAGATACTTTACTAGGTGATATGCTGAATACAAAGTTATATATTATGCAATTAGGTGGGATAAGTACATGTTGAAACTTGAAGCAATTCCAGCAGTTATACAGTTTTTAGGCTGTCTCTTTTTGCCTGAAAATCCTCAGTGGCTTATTCAGAAAAGACAGACTCATAAGGCCTAAAGAATTTTATCTTAGATGCACTGATGAGGAATACGACAGCATCATGAACAACATTGAAGAAGAAGAAGAAAAAGCTTGGCTCAGCTGAACCTATGCTTTTCAGAATGCTGAGTTACCCCCAAATTTGCAGAGCTTTAATTGTAGATTGTGACCTACAAATTTCCCAACAGTTCTCAAACATTAATACCATCATGCAAACCCAGATGCTGGAGTTATTAGGCAACTATTTTAAAGCCCCTATTATAACTATGCTCAAAGAGACATAAGGTAATTTGTTTGTAATAAATTAAGAGATAGAGAATCTCAGAACAAAAATAGAAACTATGAAGAAAACCAAATGCACATTTTACAACTGAAAATAGAATTCCAGAACTAGAAAGTGTACTGAATGAGCTAAATAGCAGAATGAAAACAATAAAAATCATCCAATCTGAAAAAGAGAGAGAAAAAATGATTTTTTTTAATGAAGAAAGCCTTAGAACATGTGAAACCATTTCAAAATGTCCAACACATAGGTAAATGGAAACCCAGAGGAAGAGGCGTAAGATAATGAAGGAGAAAATAATTGAGGAAATAATGACAGAAACCTCTCAAATTAGGTGGAAGATATGTATTGACAGATTTATAGATTCAACAACCTCAACAATCTACGAACAGGATAAATTTGGAGAAATGGATGCCTGAGCACATTATATTCAAATTGGTAAAAAAAAAAAAAAAAAAAAAGACAAAGATTTAGTCATGAAAATAACCAGAGAAGGGTCCCAGAGCAAGATGACCGCATAGAAACAGCTCCAGCCTCCAACTCCCAGTGCAAGCGACACTGAAGGTGGGTGATTTCTGCATTTTCAACTGAGGTACAGGGTTCATCTCACTGGGGAGTGCCGGACAATCGGTGCAGCCTGATCAGCAAGAGCTGAAGCAGGGCGAGGCATCACCTCACCTGGGAAGCACAAGGGGGAATCTGAGACACACAACACCTGGAAAATCGGGTAACTCCCACCCTAATACTGCGCTTTACCAAGGCTCTTAGCAAACAGCACACCAGGATATTATAGCCCACACCTGGCCAGGAGGGTCCCACACCCACAGGGCCTCCCTCATTGCTAGCAGGGCAGTCTGAGATTTAACTACAAGGCAGCAGGGAGGCTGAGGGAGGGACACCCGCCATTGCTGAGGCTTAAATAAACAAAGCCGCTGGGAACCTCAAACTGGGTGGAACCCACAGCAGCTCAAGGAGGCCTGCCTGTCTCAGTAGACTCCACCTCTGGGGATGGGGCAAAGCTAAACAAAAAGCAGCAGAAACCTCTGCAGATGTAAAAGACACTGTCTGACAGCTTTGAAGAGAGCAGTGGATCTCCCAACAGAGAAGTTGAGATCTGAGAACAGACAGACTGCCTGCTCAAGTGGGTCCCTGACCACTGAGTAGCCTAACTGGGAGACATCCCCCACTAGGTGCAGACCAACACCTCCCACCTCACATGGTGGGTACACCCCTGAGACGAAGCTTCCAGAGCAAGAACCAGACAGGAACATTCACTGTTCAGCAACATTCAATCTTCTGCAGCCTCCGCAGCTAATACCCAGGCAAACAGGGTCTGGAGTGGACCTCAAGCAATCTCCAGCACACCTACAGCTAAGGGTCCTGACTGTTAGAAGGAAAACTAACAAACGGTAAGGACACCCACACCAAAACCTCATCAGTACGTCACCATCATCAAAGACCAAAGGCAGATAAAACCACAAAGATGGGGAAAAAGCAGAGCAGAAAAGCTGGAAATTCAAAAAATAAGAGCACATCTCCTCCTCCAAAGGAATGCAGCTCATCGCCAGCAATGGATCAAAGCTGGACTGAGAATGACTTTGACGAATTGAGAGAAGAAGGCTTCAGTCCATCAAACTTCTCAGAGCTAAAGGAGGAACTATGTACCCAGAGCAAAGAAACTAAAAATCTTGAAAAAAAAAATAAAGGAATGGATAACTAGAATAATCAATGCAGAGAAAGCCATAAATGAACTGACAGAGATAAAAACCATCACACAAGAAATATGTGACAAATGCACAAGCTTCAGTAACCGACTCGATCAACTGGAAGAAAGAGTATCAGCAATTGAAGATCAAATGAATGAAATGAAGCGAGAAGAGAAGTCTAAAGAAAAAAGAAGAAAAAGAAATGAACAAAGCCTGCAAGAAGTATGGGATTATAAGAAAAGCCCAAATCAACATCTGATTGGGGTGCCTGAAAGTGAGGGGGAAAATGGACCCAAGTTGGAAAACACTCTTCAGGATATCATCCAGGAGAACTTCCCCAACCTAGTAAAGCAGGCCAACATTCAAATTCAGGAAATACAGAGAACACCACAAAGATACTCCTCGAGAAGAGCAACTCCAAGACACATAATTGCTAGATTCAGCAAAGTTGAAATGAAGGAAAAAATGTTAAGTGCACCCAGAGAGAAAGGTTGGGTTACCCACAAAGGGAAGCCCATCAAACTAACAGCAGATCTCCTGGCAGAAACTCTACAAGCCAGAAGAGAGTGGGGGCCAATATTCAACATTCTTAAAGAAAAGAATTTTCAACCCAGAATTTCATATACAGCCAAACTAAGTTTCATAAGTGAAGGAGAAATAAAATCCTTTACACACAAGTAAATGCTGAGAGATTTTGTCACCACCAGGCCTGTCCTACAAGAGACCCTGAAGGAAGCGCTAAACATGGAAAGGAACAACAAGTACCAGCCATTGCAAAAACATGCCAAAATGTAAAGACCATCGATGCTAGGAAGAAACTGCATCATCTAATGAGTAAAATAACCAACTAATATCACAATGACAGAATCAAGTTCACACGTAACAATATTAACCTTAAATGTAAATGGACTAAATGCTCCAATTAAAAGACACAGACTGGCAAATTGGATAAAGAGTCAAGACCCATCAGTTTGCTGTATTCAGGAGACCCATCTCACATGCAAAGACACACATAGGCTCAAAATAAAGGGATGGAGGAAGATCTACCAAGCAAATGGAGAACAAAAAAAAGCAAGGGTTGCAATCCTAGTCTCTGATAAAACAGACTTTAAACCAACAAAGATCAAAAGAGACAAAGAAGGCCATTACATAATGGTAAAGGGATCAATTCAACAGGAAGAGCTAACTATCCTAAATATATATGCACCCAATACAGGAGCACCCAGATTCATAAAGCAAGTCCTTAGAGACTTACAAAGAGACTTAGACTCCCATACAATAATAATGGGAGACTTCAACACCCCACTGTCAACATTAGACAGATCAACGAGACAGAAAGTTAACAAGGATATCCAGGAATTGAACTCAACTCTGCACCAAGCAGACCTAATAGACATCTGCAGAACTCTCCACCCCAAATCAACAGAATATACATTCTTCTCAGCAGCACATGGCGCTTATTCCAAAATTGACCACATAGTTGGAAGTAAAGCACCCCTCAGCAAATGTAAAAGAACAGAAATTATAACAAACTGTCTCTCAGACCACAGTGCAATCAAACTAGAACTCAGGATAAAGAAACTCAATCAAAACCGCTCAACTACATGGAAACTGAACAACCTGCTCCTGAATGACTACCGGGTACATAACAAAATGAAGGCAGAAATAAAGATGTTCTTTGAAACCAATGGGAACAAAGATACAACATACCAGAATCTCCAGGACACATTTAAAGCAGTGTGTAGAGGGAAATTTATAACACTAAATGCCCACAAGAGAAAGCTGGAAAGATCCAAAATTGACATCCTAACATCACAATTAAAAGAACTAGAGAAGCAAGAGCAAATACATTCAAAACTAGCAGAAGGCAAGAAATAACGAAGATCAGAGCGGAACTGAAGGAGATAGAGACACAAAAAACCCTCCAAAAAATCAATGAATCCAGGAGTTGGTTTTTTGAAAAGATCAACAAAATTGATAGACGGCTAGCAAGACTTATAAAGAAGAAAAGAGAGAAGAATCAAATAGATGCAATAAAAAATGATAAAGGGGATATCACCACCGACCCCACAGAAATACAAACTACCATCAGAGAATACTATAAACACTTCTACACAAATAAACTAGAAAACCTAGAAGAAATGGAAAATTTCCTGAACACTTACACTCTCCCAAGACTAAACCAGGAAGAAGTTGAATCCCTGAATAGACCAATAGCAGGCTCTGAAATTGAGGCAATAATTAATAGCCTGCCAACCGAAAAAAGTCCAGGACCAGACGGACTCACAGCCAAATTCTACCAGAGGTACAAGGAGGAGTTGGTACCATTCCTTCTGAAACTATTCCAATCAATAGAAAAAGAGGGAATACTCCCTAACTCATTTTATGAGGCCAACATCATCCTGATACCAAAGCCTGGCAGAGACACAACAATAAAAGAGAATTTTAGACCAATATCCCTGATGAACATTGAAGCAAAAATCCTCAATAAAATACTGGCAAACTGGATCCAGCAGCACATCAAAAAGCTTATCCACCATGATCAAGTGGGCTTCATCCCTGGGATGCAAGGCTGGTTCAACATACACAAATCAATAAACAAAATCCATCATATAAACAGAACCAAAGAGAAAAACCACATGATTATCTCAATAGATGCAGAAAAGGCCTTTGAAAAAATTCAACAGCCCTTCATGCTAGAAACTCTCAATAAATTCAGTATTGATGGAACGTATCTCAAGATAATAAGAGCTATTTATGACAAACCCACAGCCAATATCATACTGAATGGGCAAAAACTGGAAGCATTCCCTTTGAAAACTGGCCCAAGACAGGGATGCCCTCTCTCACCACTCCTATTCAACATAGTGTTGGAAGTTTGGGCTAGGGCAATCAGGCAAGAGAAAGAAATAAAGGGAATTCAGTGAGGAAAAGAGGAAGTCAAATTGTCCCTGTTTGCAGATGACATGATTGTATATTTAGAAAACCCCATCATCTCAGCCCAAAATCTCCTTAAGCTGATAAGCAACTTCAGCAAAGTCTCAGGATACAAAATTAATGTGCAAAAATCACAAGCATTCTTATACACCAGTAACAGACAAACAGAGAGCCAAATCGTGAATGAACTTCCGTTCACAATTGCTTCAAAGAGAATAAAATACCTAGGAGTCCAACTTACAAGGGATTTAAAGGACCTCTTCAAGGGGAACTACAAACCACTGCTCAGTGAAATACAAGAGGACACAAACAAATGGAAGAATATTCCATGCTCATGGATAGGAAGAATCAATTTCATGAAAATGACCATACTGCCCAAGGTAGTTTATAGATTCAATGCCATCCCCATCAAGCTGCCAATGAGTTTCTTCACAGAATTGGAAAAAACTGCTTTAAAGTTCATATGGAACCAAAAAAGAGCCTGCATTGCCAAGACAATCCCAAGTCAAAAGAACAAAGCTGGAAGCATCACGCTACCTGACTTCAAACTATACTACAAGGCTACAGTAACCAAAACAGCATGGTACTGGTACCAAAACAGAGATATAGACCAATGGAACAGAACAGAGTCCTCAGAAATAATACCACACATGTACAGCCATCTGATCTTTGACAAACCTGAGAGAAACAAGAAATGGAGAAAGGATTCCCTACTTAATAAATGGTGCTGGGAAAATTGGCTAGCCATAAGTAGAAAGCTGAAATTGGATCCTTTCCTTACTCCTTATCCAAAAATTAATTCAAGATGGATTAGAGATTTAAATGTTAGACCTAAGACCACAAAAACCCTAGAAGAAAACCTAGGTAATACCATTCAGGACATAGGCATGGGCAAGGACTTCATGTCTAAAACACCAAAAGCAATGGCAATAAAAGCCAAAATTGACAAATGGGATCTAATTAAACTAAAGAGCTTCTGCACAGCAAAAGAAACTACCATCAGAGTGAACAGGCAACCTACAGAATGGGAGAAAATTTTTGCAATCTACTTATCTGACAAAGGGCTAATATCCAGAACCTACAAAGAACTCAAACAAATTTACAAGAAAAAAACAAACAACCCCATCAAAAAGTGGGCAAAATATGAACAGACATTTCTCAAAAGAAGACATGCATGCAGCCAATAGACACATGAAGAAATGCTCATCATCACTCGCCATCAGAGAAATGCAAATCAAAACCACAATGAGATACCATCTCACACCAGTTAGAATGGCAATCATTCAAAAGTCAGGAAACAACAGGTGCTGGAGAGGATGTGGAGAAATAGGAACACTTACACTGTTGGTGGGATTGTAAACTAGTTCAACCATTATGGAAAACAGTATGGCGATTCCTCAAGGATCTAGAACTAGAAATGCCATATGACCCAGCCATCCCATTAGTGGGTATATACCCAAAGGATTATAAATCATGCTGCTATAAAGACACATGCACACGTATGTTTATTGCGGCACTATTCAAAATAGCAAAACTTGGAATCAACCCAAATGTCCATCAGTGACAGACTGGATTCAGAAAATGTGGCACATATACACCATGGAATACTCTGCAGCCATAAAAAAGGATGAGTTCATGTCCTTTGTAGGGACATGGATGCAGCTGGAAACCATCGTTCTCAGCAAACTATTCCAAGAAGAGA
The DNA here is from genome assembly GCF_007565055.1 of Rhinopithecus roxellana. Classification (NCBI taxonomy): domain Eukaryota; kingdom Metazoa; phylum Chordata; class Mammalia; order Primates; family Cercopithecidae; genus Rhinopithecus; species Rhinopithecus roxellana. The sequence goes on from NC_044557.1 coordinate 32,589,730, forward strand.
AAACCAAACACCGCATGTTCTCACTCATTGGTGGGAATTGAACAATGAGATTACTTGGATTCGGGAAGGGGGACATCACACACCGGGGCCTATTATGGGGAGGGGGGAAGGGGAAGGGATGGCATTGGGAGTCATACCTGAAGTAAATTATGAGTTGATGGGTGTAACACACCAACATGGCACAAGTATACATATGTAACAAATCTGCACATTGTGCACATGTACCCTAGAACTTAAAATATAATAAAAAAATAAAATAAATTAAAAAAAGAAAATAACTGGAGAAAAAGATACAGAGGAACAATAATTTGGAAAACTACACACTTTTATGAGAAATCATGGAGGCTCAAGACTGTGGAACATCTCTTTAGTGCTGAACAAAAGAAAGATTTAAAAAAAAAAACTGTCAACCCAGAAGTGTATATGCAATGATAATAACCTTCAAGAATGAATGTGCATTTAAAACATATTCATATAAAGAAAAACTAAGAATATGCACCACCAGTCTTGCACTACATAGTATGCTAAAGGAGATTCTTTCTGATGAAGTGAAATAACACCAGGGGAAATTCAGATCTTTAGGAATTGAAAGCAGCACTGAACGTGATAGAAATGTCTAAGTATAATAAAAGACTGGTTCTTTTTATTTAAAAGTTGCAACACTGTTTGAAGCATAATTATAATATTGCCATGGAAAATTTACAATATAATATGACAACTATAACATGAAGAACAATAAATGTAAATGATCATATATATATACTGAAGTTCTTACATTTTATAAGTGGTAAAATATTATAATATGAAAAGTTAAGAATTGATATTTTAATTCTTAGAACAATTATTTAAAAATAATACCACACGGTATAGCTAAAAAGCCAATAGATAAATTAAAATGGAATTTCAAAGCACACTCAACTGTTGAAAAAGAAAGTAATAAAGTTGAAAGAAAGGAACAAAAACCAGAGGGAACAAACTGAAAATCGGTGTGGTCACATCAATAATTACATTAAAGGTCAATGAAATAAACACTCCAAGAGTCAGGGAGAAGACCTTACAAGCTTCCAGAAACAGAGAAAAAAATCATGCCACAATGGATCAGAATGACATTAGACTTCTCAAAAACAATGCTGGAAGCTGTGAAACATGGAACATTGTCTTCAAACTTCTTTTTAGAAAATAGTTATTTTTTCCTAGAATTTTACATATATCCCAAACTGTTGATCAGATTTGAAGGTAGAATACAGATGTTTTCAGATATGCAAAACTTAAGAAATATTTCTCATGAAGCTTTTCTCAAGATGATCCTGGAGGATACAGTCCTCCAAAAAGAGAAAAGAAGTCAAGAGAAAGAGAAAAGTAGCAGCGAAGAAACAAAGGATCCAATATAGCAATGGAGTAAAGGCAAAGTCTAGGACAACCAGCAAAGAAGGCAGAGTATGTAACAGATGGATTCTGAAGATTCTTCTTGAGGAAGATGACAATAATAAAGTTCTTGATGAATGAAAGGTTTTAGATAACTGACAAAGAATTCAAGGTTGAATTAGTGATAAGTATGTAGAAAACTAAGCAAACAAAATGAAAGACAATTATCCCCTCAATGAGGTGGGGAGGAAGTTGCATAAGAAGGGATAGTAATGTTGGTACAATATAAGACTCAACTGCCATCATCTTTGACATCTTTGAAGTATTTAGAAACATTGACTATTGGCATAACTGAAATTACAATATACTAGTATTAAGAGTATGAGAAGGCACTCATTGAGTAGTAGCAAGGAGCAGTAACAGAGGGCTAAATCCTAATCTTTTCAGTGGGGTAATTATTAGAAATTGCTAAAACTTTTTTTAAAAAGCACCCACGTAGATGTAGACATACAGGTAAATACAAATGAAAGTAAAGTGGCAGTGGCCTCAAAAATGGGTGAGAAGTGATGTAGGGAACTAGCATTACCAGGTATTTATATGGCTTTTTTAGTAGTAAAAACCAAAATTGATATAAAAGTGATTAAGGCATAAGAAGTTATAAAGTTCCTGAACCATAACTTGTAAGCTTTTGGGCATTTCTTTACTTTCACTTGAAAATCAAGAGAATTATTTTATTCAATACTTTTTTAAAACATGTAGGTGAAAAGTATTGGTATATTGCCATTATATATTATCATAATTTAATATATGAGAAATAATTTATCAGTATGCATGTAGGACACTTGACTTACTCATTCTTGTGCTATGCTCTATGTCATCTCCCTAATATATATGAGGATATAAATAAATATTGAACAATGGTAAAAGAAAAAAAAGTCTAAGAACATGTCACAGTTGAGAGGAGGCTAAGGAAACTTGATGACTAAATGTAACTTGTTATAATGAATGAAATTCTGGAACAGAAAAAGGATGCTGAAAAAAGTTAATAAAATCTAATTAAGTATGAACTTTCATTAATAATAATGCAGTATTGATATTGGTTCATTTATTGTGACAAAGGTACCACAGTAATGAAAAATGTTAACGATAGGAGAAACTGGGTGAGGGGTGTATAGGAACTCACTGTACTACCCTTACGACTTTTCTGTAAACCAAGCACTATTTTAAAATGAAAAGATTATTTTAAGTTGGAAAAAAACAGTATCAAGTGATAATCTGGGATAAAATATTTGCAACATAATAGGCAAATGATTCGTGTCCAAAATGTGGCCTACAAATTGACTAGAAAAAAGATCAGAAAAAAATAGAAAAGTGGGAAAATCACCAGGACAGGCTGACATAAATACAAATATCCAAAAAACAAAAAATTATAGTAAGCCTCAGTAGTGATCAAGGAAACAAAATTTAAATGACCGCCTTTTATCCATCATGTTAGCAAATGTAAATTGACTACATTGAGGTCAAAATTAGAGAAACTGCACTGCTGGTAGAGCCGTAAATTATTACAGCCTCTTTGGAAAGCAATTTGACAGTATATATTAAAATTATAAATGCTTATACTCTCAGACCCAGAAATTCCAAATATTAATATCATTATTTACTTTAGATGCACAGTGGCACGAAGGCAGGTACAGAAACATTAACTGCTGCATTATTTGTAGTGGCAAAAAATTTAAAACTATGTAAACATTCATGAATAGAAAATTGTTACAGAAATTAACCTATATGATAGTGTATGTACACCATATGTATGAAATATGGAATATTACAGTTTTTTAAATGACGCAGATCTACATGAGCTAACATAGATCTCTAAGATTTTGCTGAGGGAGTAAAAAAGCAGGCTATAAATCAACAAGTTTATGGTGACACTTTAAAAACTAAAGAGAAAAAATTGATAACAATGTTATATGTTTTACTGGGAACCCCAAAATAAATGTAATACACAGAAAGTAATATAGGAGATGCACACCAGCTTGATGGTAAATCTTGGGAGTGGTGGGGCTGGATGAGCATTCTAGTCTGAGAAGAACTCAGCCTAAGGATGCTGATAAAGCTATAGCCACCAGCACTCCCTTGGCTGATTTCTGGGGAGTAAATACAACAACTGTGGATGATTTAATGGCTCATAAAATGCCTAAAATTTTAACAACTGTCTTTTCCAAGCCATACAAGCAGACTCCAGCACTTCACTTACTCTAGTCTTACTCCTGTTTTTAAAACTTGTGTAGTTAGAAATTATTTTTAAACTTAAAAAAAATACTTTATCTGAATGATTCTGGAGTACTCCAAAGGCAGAAATTTCCTGAACTGTATTAAAATTTCAAAATGCCACTAAGAGCTCCTGGTGTCACTTAAAATGTCTATGTCAGCAATTGCAGTTCCAGGATCCTGCACAGTACATGCTGTCTTTCTGAAAATAGGTATAAATAAACTGAAAATAATTTTAAACAAATGCTTTATCTACTTTGTCAGCATTGGCTTCGTGATCCAGCTGAATGGAGATATTAATGAAAGATGTTTGTATTAGTTCTCTATTCCATTCCTGCTGCAACGAATGACCACAAACTTAGCGTCTTAAAACAAGCGAATGTATTATCTTACAATTCTGTAATTCACAAGTCCAAAATGAGTATCACTGGGCTGAAATCAAGGTGTCAGCTGGACTGCATTCCTTTCCAGAAGTTCCAGAGTAGAATCCACTGCCTTGCCTTTCCCAGCTTTGAGAATCCACCCCCATTCCTTGGCTGTGGCCTGCTTCTCCATCCTCAGAGCCACGGCAGTAAATGGAGCACAGGTGGCCCACTGCGTCTATGCTATGCTGACTGGGATTAGGATTGGGCAATAGAGTTCTTTGGCCAATGGAGTGTTGAAGTCTGTACACCTCCAGCCTGTTAACTATCCTCTAATACACTAGAAAGAAGGAATACTTTGTCCAGACCTAAGTATCAAAGTACTTAAAGTACCAAAGGCATTATGGTGACAATAATGGACCCTACAAAGGCAAATGTTATATAACAAAATCTCTAATAGTACTAAGTGATAAATCAGTGTTGTGTTTATGAAAAAACTGAGGGGAACAGATATAATTAAAGGTTCCCAAATGCTTTCCGTACCAATATGATGAATGCACATTGACATGTACAGATAATAGGTAAGATACAGGAAGTTAATCAAGTCAGAAGGAAAACAAAGGACTAATATTATTCCTTCCACATAGAGAAGGAACTTGGCTCTTTAAAAGTACTATCTTGTGTTTCTAGTTCATTGCTATAAATACAATAATAAAATCCAACCAATCGATGAGGTTCTTTTGGATCTATATAGTTGGCTATAATAGTTTGGCTAAAGTACTCAAAGAGTTTCAAATTTGTGAGTTATAGAATCGGTAAGTGAGGACCAGATCATGAACCCAGGAGTTGAGTCTCTCACAGTGTTAAGGCTCGGCTGCTTAACCTAGCATCTGGAATCCGGACCCAAGGCTCTAGGTCTGACTCTAGCTGGAAACTTCACTGGACCTTAGGGAATCAGAGAGCTTCTGAGGTGTAATGAAGTATAATCACAGGCCCCTGGACAGACGGCTTAGACAGATACCTCCTTCTTTCATTTCCTCTCTTTTTTATAACCCTGTGGCCTTTCCAGAGATTCTTGTTTCATGAAAAGACAAAAGAATTAAAATGATCTTAAATAAAAAAACTTTACAGAAGACAAAAACTCTTTAAATTTTTGCGAACACTAATAAAAGTAATGACTATTTCTGTTTCCAAAAAACACCGAAGTGAGAAATTACTACTCTGTTCTACCAATAAGAAAATACAATCAAAGGAAAGCTAAATTACTTTCTCCCCAAAGTAGCCCAAAGTACAGGGCTTTTTGATGTATGCATGAAGGAAAAAAACATTCCTGCATCTACTCTCTCCTTTTTGTTTTATTTTGTTTCAATACAGAGTCACTATGAGGAGGAGCTAGTATGATAAAGAGGTATGGAGTAGAAAGGAAGATAATAGATTCAAAATAATTTTAATTCCCTCACATACATATATTCTGCTCTAATATTTAAAGCTTGGGTATGATTTTCTCCCCTGTGGAAAAAAAGAGAAATATATCTGATGATCCATTTATAAAGACACAGTATTTGTTCTTACGTTTCAAAACAAATAAATTTTAAGTAAACTGATACACATACTACTTATTTGTGTAATATTATATTTCTAATTCTGGAAGTACTTGGAAAAATAGCATAATTCAAAGCCTCTTTTTCCCTAAAGGAATGATGTTACAATCAGAAGGGTAACTGTAAAATGCTCATGGTTAGATGTAATAAAGCTGAAGAAAGAGAATAGAATAGGATGCTAGACTGGCAAGAAATGGGAGTGAGAAGGAAAGAGGAATTTTTATGACTTACTTCAATTCGGCTTTATCTTTTTATTGGAATGAATATTGAATTCAAGAAGGAACAATTACTGGCAGCTCTTAGAAAAGGTATGAGTTCAATGCTTGATGATTAATAAACTTACATTATTTCAAAGTAACTTCCAAAAAGTATTTCTTTTATCTATAGCTTTCCGTGGTATCAGATATTGGAGAGATTCTCTAGGGGACTACATCACTGTGATCAAAATCTCTCTAATGCTATAAGATGCCATCAATATAATCAGGACAAATTACAGAGTATTATCTGTATGTCTGTGTTTTGCAAAATTATTATTACTGTCCCATTAGTTTCACTGTCAATTATCTTCTAAAGCAGTAGGAACAAATAAAAATCACATATAAATTTTTTTTAAAAAAACATGGTTTTTAAACTCAGACATATAGATACATTTACTAACTAATGAAAACTAAAAGCCAGGTGACTCAGAGTGTTAAATATGGAATGTTTTTAAAGTGTTTGCAGTACACAAGAAGCTTAAAAGAGAAACCATAATGTTAACTAAATCCATTTTAATCAAATATGCAAAAACAGAAATATTAATGTCTTGTCTAAGGTAGCTATTAGAACAAGGTAGCTTCCCCAAGTTAAGGAATGTGATGGTGAGAGGTGACAACATGCTAGCAGCCCTCACTCTTGGCACCTCCTCAGCCTCAGCGTCTACTCTAGTGAAACTTGAGGAGCCCTTCAGCCTGCCACGGCACTGTGGGAGCCCCTCTCTGGGCTGACCCAGGCCAGAGCCGGCTCCCTCTGCTTGCAGGGAGGTGTGGAGGGAGAGGTGTGGGCAGGAACTGAGGCTGCCCAGTGTTGATGGGCCAGTGCCAGTTCCTGGTGGGCGTGGGCTCAACGGGCCCCACACTCAGAGCGGCCCGCCTGCACCACTGTCCCCAGGCAATGAGGGGCTTAGCACCCCAACCAGCAGCTGCAGAGGGTGCACTGGATCCCCCAGCATTGCCAGCCTGCCATCAGCCTGCCATCGCTGTGCTGGAATTCTCGCTGGGCCTTAGCTGCCTCCCTGCAGCAGGGCTCGGGACCTGCAGCCCACCATGCCTGAGCCTCCCCACTCCCACCACGGGCTCTTGCCTACCTGAGCCTCCCAGATGAACACCGCCCCCTGCACGCAGCACCCGGTCCCATCGACCGCCCAAGGGCTGAGGAGTGCGGGCGCATGGTGCAGAACTGGCGGGTAGCTGTGATACACTAGGTGAAGCCACCTGGGTTCCTAAGTCTAATGGGGACTTGGAGTACCTTTATGTCTATCTAAGGGATTGTAAATACACCAATGAGCACTCTGTGTCTAGCTCAAGGTTTGTAAATATACCAATCAGTAAATACACCAGTCAGTACTCTGTATCTAGCTAACCTAGTGGGGACTTGGAGAACTTTTCTGTCTAGCACTCTGTTTCTAGCTAAAGGATTGTAAATGCACCAATCAGCACTCTGTGTCTAGCTCAGGGTTTGTAAATACACCAATCAGTACCCTGTGTCTAGCTCAAGGTTTGTAAACACACCAATCAGTACTCTGTATCTAGCTAACCTAGTGGGGACTGGGAGAACTTTTCTGTCTAGCACTCTGTATCTAGCTAAAGGATTGTAAACGCACCAATCAGCACTCTGTGTCTAGCTCAGGGATTGTAAATGCACCAATCAGCACTCTGTCAAAATGGACCCATCAGCTTTCTGTAAAACAGACCAATCAGCTCTCTGTAAAATGGACCAATCAGCTCTCTGTAAAATAGAACAATCAGCTCTCTGTAAAATGGAACCATCAACAGGATGTGGGTGGGATCAGATAGGGGAATAAAAGCAGGCTGCCCAAGCCAGCAGTGGCAACCCGCTTGGGTCCCCTTCCACTCTGTGGAAGCTTTATTCTTTGGCTCTTTACGATAAATCTTGCTGCTGCTCACTCTTTGGGCACACGCTTCCTTTATGAGCTGTAACATTCACTGTGAAGGTTTGCAGCTTCACTCCTGAAGCCAGCAAGACCACAAACCCACCAGGAGGAACAAACAACTCCAGAGGCACCGCCTTCAAGAGCTGTAACACTCACAGTGAAGATCTGCAGCTTCACTCCTGAAGTCAGCAAGACCAGGAACCCACCAGAGGAAAGAAACTGCAGACACATCTGAACATCTGAAGGAATAGACTCCGGACACACCGTCTTTCAGAACTGTAACACTCACTGCGAGGGTCTGCGGCTTCATTCTTGAAGTCAGCAAGACCAAGAACCCACCAATTCCAGACACAATGATATAAATAGATAGATTAAGGCAAATCTATATGTACATTTCTCAACAACACAATGGAATCTCATTAATTTGTAGCTCACTAATCAACTCAGATTCTACAGTATTTTGTAGAAGGCATAAAGCCATTCAAGAGAGGATTATATCATCTGAAGTCTTAAATTATTCCTATAATTTCAATGTCCCACAGGGTCAGAGATAATGAAGCACACAAGGAAACAAGATCCTATGAACAAGGTTTTGGAGGAATATCAGAAAACAGAAATAAACCCACAGGAACTCTAAATGGTGAAATTATTGGACAACAGCCTATGAAACAACTATTATATTTGAGGAAATAAAAACCAAGCTTAAAATTATCAGCAATGAGATAGAAACTATTAAAAAGTGATATACATGATTTGGAGAAGATCCAAATAGAAATTATACAACTAAAAAAACAAGATAACTAATATTAAAAACTCAGTGAAAGGGTTGAGCAAATTATACCCAGCTGAAAAGAGAGTTAATGAACCAGAAGACAGGTTCTAGTTAATGAATTAGAAGAAATTAGCTGAATAAAACATGGAGAACCAAAAAGATAAAAATTTTTTTAAATATTGGACATATATATAGTAAGAAGGTCTATCACATGCTTAATTAGAAACCCAGAAGGAGAAAACAAAGAGAATGAAACAGAGGCAATATCAGGATAAACAATAGCTAAACATTTTCTAGAAATGATGAAGGATATCAATTTCTATATTTGTGAAACCTAATGAATACTGAGCAGAAAAATGTAAAAAGAAATACACACTTGTAATGAAACTGCAGAAAAATTTTTAAATATACAATTAAAAAGAACCAGTGAATAAAGGGTAGTTTTACTTTGAATGACACATAAAAATAAAGACACTCATCTTGCTTTTATTGGGCTGAAAAATTCCTCATTTTGCTATTATTTTGGAAACACATTTTGCCTGGGTATAGAGCTTAGCACTGGTTCTTAAGGGGACAATGCTTTCATCAAGGAACACAATAAGATGTCACTGAAATTTCTACCTAGTCATTCTGGTCTTCTTAAGCCTCTGAACCAATAGATTGTCTTTAAAGTTTTAGTCTGTTGGCCAGTGTGATTGATCCCAATTACCAGACAAAAGTCGATTGCTACTATAAAATGGAGGCAAAGAGAACTTTAGTATCCAGGGAACCCTTGGGACTGCCCTTTAGCACTTCCATACTAATATTCCATGCCCCATAGTAAAAGTTATTTTAAAATTACAATAAAAAGCAAAATGACTGAGGTCTCACACGATTCAAGACTGAATGCTTAGTAACCTCCCCCAGATAAAGAGCCTAAAGTAACTGAGGTTCTAAATGAAAGCAAGGAAAATACTTAGGATAAGCCCTTGAAGAAGGATGTTACAAGTATTAACTACAACCTCATGATCCATTACAGACATGAGGACTGTATTAGCTTGGCATATTTTCTCTTTGTTATGTGCATCATATGCTTGTTGGTATAACCTAGCCACCTTCCTTTTTCTTCCCATTTTTATTTCATATACAAATTATTATAAGTTAACTTTAACCTTTACCTTTAGGTAACAAAAGATTCAATGGGTCTGTGACTGAATTTGAGGAGGAATTAATGTGGTCAGCAATGGATACAATGACTATTGGGACTGTGTTTCTTCTTTTTGGGAAATAGCTACTTACAGCTTCCTGTTATCTGTAGAGTTCTCTTCTTATTTTGAATTCATATTCAAAGAAATTAATAATTCTTTGTATTAACCTTTCCTGTTCAAATTGTGGTGTGGCTTCTCTCTTTTAACTGGACCCTGGCTGAAATACTCTGCTTTTCTTTTTTCTTATTTTTATTGGCGATTTTGTTGATTTTCTTGGATCTTAAAATTTCTTTTTCTGTGCAACTCACTCTTTCTCCTCCTACTCTGAGACTCTTATTAAACATATGTTAGACTGCTTGATGTTATACTATAAGTCACAGAGATTATTGTTCACTTTTCTTACTTTTTACCTCTATGCACTTCATTTGGAATAATTTCTATTACTTTGTCTTCAAGTTCATTGCTCTTTTGTTCTGATGTGTCTAATCTGTTAATCTTATGCAGTCCATTTTCCTTTGTGGACGTTGCATTTTTCATCTCTCAGTGTTGTATTTGGTTCTTTATCAGGTCTAGCATTTCTCTTATCATGTCCATGTTTTCTTTCATATCCTTGATCCTTGAACATGTTTGTTATTTTAGGATTCTTGTCTCCTTAATTCGTTTATCTCCGTCTTTTCTGGTTTTTTTACTTTTTTATTTTATTTTATTTTATTTTATTTTATTTTATTTATTTATTTATTGAGAGGGAGTCTCACTCTGTCGCCCAGGCTGGAGTGCAATGGTGCGATCTCGGCTCACTGCAGCTTCTGCCTCCTGAGTTCAAGCAATTCTCCTGCCTCAGCCTCCCGAGTAGCTGGGACTACAGGCCCACACCACCGCACCTGGCTATTTTTTTTTTTTTTTTTTTTTTTTTTTTTTTTGTATTTTTAGTAGAGATGGGATTTCACCAATTTGGCCAGGCTGGTCTTGAACTCCTGACCCTAGGTGATCTGCCCACCTTGGCCTCCCAAAGTGCTGGGATTACAGGCGTGAGCCACTGCACCCAGCCTTTTCTGGTTCTTTTATATGATTTGAAGTTCATCCTGGTCATTGCGAAAATTTTCCTGCTTATTTGCAAGCAGAGTTATTTTTATCATTTACCGGCCATTGCGAATTTTATGTGATTGAGTGTTAAGTTCTGTTGTTTACCTTTAATGAATATTTAGCTTTGTTATGGCACTTTTACTAGCATGTCATATTGACCCATTCGTCCTATGTGAGTTCTGGGAATTGTTTGGCTCTCTGCTTTCTAGTAGTGTTTCCCCTAGCCTGAGAAGGTTTATCCCCTGTGTTTGCAGATGAATATTTAGTCAAAGACTAAATGGAACCATCTGCAGATACCTAGAATTTTCTGTCTCTGCAGCTGTCTGTCCCTCCCCTCTGGTATTCTGGCCACAAATAGTGACTGCTTCTGCCTCCCCAAACGACAACTTCTGTCTCTACAAGTCACAAACCCACTGACTCCATTTGGATTCTCCGTGTGCAGCAACCTTGAAACTGCCTCTCAGTGGTAAAGCCCACTCCATTGTTTTCTTTCTCTCAGAGATCACAGTCCCTAGGTTTTCTAGGTTTTATGGAAGGAAAGCAATTTCCAAAGCATTTCTTCCTTCGTGGGCAGAAGTGGAAGTCTTGCAATGTCTTTTTCTAATGTTTTCTTAGTGCAAGTGTTCTCTATGTTTAAAACTATTTAAACAGCATATACCAACAAGTATTTATTTCCAAGGCTGTAATAGCCACAAATAATTGTTTTCATTTTAGCAAAGCATCTCTTCAAGAGATATTAGCTGTTATTTGTGCAAATATATTCTTTGGAATTAGTATGTCTGACTCTCTTTTCAAATATCCTAGTAAAATACTTTGCGTTCATTCACCTAACCACTGCCTTTCTAAATAGCATTAACTTTTATGTCTGAAACTTCATTCAGTATATTTGCTACTTGTTGAAGTTCTGGAAAGAAAAAGAGATAGAAAAAAGGAAACTGATGTTTGACTGAGGCAAAATGTGAGGAGTTCCCTGCAGATTTCATATGCGTATAATAATAGCTAACTTTACTGATAGGAACATGGGGTACTTGACCAAAGTCTCATAGCTAATGAGAGGCCATTGTGATTCTGACTGCAAGTTCAAATCCTTCAAGCCACTATACTGCCTATACTGACCACCCTGCTCATGGCAATGACATTTAGCACCTACAACAGGAATAGAAAGGTAAAGTCTTTGTTTTCACTGCCTCAACTACTTCATTGACTGATGATCGATCCTCAGAGTCATACAATGGAGAGAGCAGCTAACATGCACTGAAATACCATCTTGCCACTGGTGAGATCTGTGTGGACTCAGCATGCCTCAGTTTCAACTTCACACACCAGATATAGACAGAGTAGTGAAATTTAAAAGTTAAGTAGAGATAAAAATATAAATACCTTGCTTATTTGTGTCTGAGAGTTTTAATCCAGTCAAATTATATGACAAAAACTGAGGCATCCAAGGCTTTCTCCCACCTCCCTACCCTGTCACTTGTCACTATTACCCCTTTGCGCCTTCAAATATTTGCTTAATTACCTGGCTACCATCATAAAATATTCAATGAGAGGTCTGACACATGGTGGAATGAATGTGTGTTGTATGCTGTAGGCTGCCTGCTGCCCCCGTTTAGGATGTAATTAGGAATCTTATCTGCCATGGTCTGGATGGTCAGGTGTTAAAGATTAGCAATTGTGTTTCCAAATGACAATACATTACTTGTCACTTCCTGAATCTAAGTCATTCATATCAGCTTGATAGTTGACATTTTAAAGATCTTTCTCTGTGATTTTTTCCCAACAGATTTATTTTTGCTATTTTTGAGGAAAGCGGCACAGGAAAGCAATATGTATGTGTATCTTCTGAATAACCATCTGATGAAGGCTGTAATGGAATGGGATGTGAACTATGAGTAGACCCATTGTGGGAGGGGTTAGGGAACACAGGGAAGGGTAGGGGGAATTGAGGGGAAAGATGGTGAAAGAAACTTTGAAAACTTAGCAAAATAAAACATCATCAATGCCAAAACACTGAAAATAATTTTAACATCAATATAACACTACCACAGAAGGAATTCTAAAATCTTAACATTGTGTCATAATCTCTCCTATAGTATAAAATTTTGAAATACTATATATATTAGGAAAATTTTCATACAAGGGCAAAGATGTATATTATGGCATGTTTGGATGGAGGCAATCTAAATGACCTTAATTAAGGAATAAACAAATTGTAGCCATAAAATACTAAGATCCTCCGAAGGAAGCAGACTGCTCCTACAGGACCCGGGAGACACTCCCAAAACTGTGTGCTCCAACTGAGGAAGTGGGAAAGGGAGATCCTCCTCTCCCGAACACACACCCCCACTGGAGAAACTGAAGGTCTGTTTATGGGAGAAGTTTCCGACTTTACCTGGAGCTGAGTTAATTTGGAGAGCCGAGCGAAATACAGGGGTAGAGAAAGCAGCAGAAAGCTCGCTGGGAGCTCGCTGGGTCCCCTAGCAGGCCATTCCTGCTTAGCACCACACAGATCCAAAAGGAGAGGAGCTGGGGGTGAAACTCCACAGTAAGAAGGAAATCTCTAGCTGAACACTGTAACAATTTGAATGGGTTAAGAAGCCTCCTAGCCAGAACGCCACAGACTCCATAGGCAGGGGAAGAACCAAGCCCTTTTCTTTCGCAGCTGGGAGATGGGTAGCCTGAGGCAGGTTTTCAAGGCCATATCACTCTCCACTTGGAAATGGTCTGGGGGCTGTTGGGAGGGGCACAGTGGGAGTGAGACCAGCCCTTCTGTTTGCGTGGGAGCTGGTTGAGGCCTGTGACTGCCAGCTTTCCTCCACTTCCCTGTATGACAACCTGCATGACCCAGCAGAGGCAGCCATAATCCTCTCAGGTACATAACTTCAGTGACCTGGGAATCTCACCCCCACCCCCACGGCAGCCACAGCAGGACCCGCCCAAGAAGGGTCTGAGCTCAGACATGCCTAACCCACACCTACCTGATGGTCTTTCCCTATCCACCCTGGTAGCAGAAGAAAAAGGGCACATAATCCTGTGAGTTCTAGGGCCCTGCCCACCACTGGTTCCTCCGCGTGCTATCACAACTGAGGCTTTCTGGAAAACCCCACCTCCTGGTAGGAGGCCAACGAGCACAAAAACAGAACATTAAACAACCAAAGCTAAGGACCTTCACAGAGTCCATTGTCCACCCCTCTGCCACATCAGCTCCACCAGAACAAGTGCTGGTATCCATGGCTGAGAGACCATAGATGGTTCATATCACAGGACTCTGTGCAGACAACCCCCAGTACCAGCCCAGAACTGTGTAGACTCGCTGGGTGGCTAGACCCAGAAAAGAGACAACAATCACTGCAGTTTGACTCACAACAAGCCACATCCACAGGAAAAGGGGGAGAGTACTACATAGAGGGAACACTCTGTGGGAAAAAGAATCTCAACAACAGCCTTCAGCCCTAGACCTTCCCTCTGACAAAGCCTACCCAAATGAGAAGGACCCAGAAAACCAACCCTAGTAATATGATAAAACAAGGCTCTTCAACACCCCCCAAAAATCACACCAGTTCACCAGCAATGGATCCAAACCAAGAAGAAATCCCCGATTTACCTGAAAAAGAATTCGGGTTAGTTGTTAAGCTAATCGGGGAGGGACCAGAGAAAAGAGATGCCCAATGCAAGGAAATCCAAAATGTGATACAAGTGACAGGAGAAATATTAAAGGCAACAGATAGCTTAAAGAAAAAACAATCAATAATTCAGGAAACTTTGGGCACACTTTTAGAAATGCAAATGCTCTGGAAAGTCTCACCAATAGAATTGAACAAGTAGAAGAAAGAAATTCAGAGCTCAAAGACAAGGTCTTCAAATCAACCCAATCCAACAAAGACAAAGAAAAAAGAATAAGAAAACATGAACAAAGCCTCCAAGAAGTCTGGGATTATGGTAAATGACCAAGCCTAAAACTACTCGGTGTTTCCGAGGAAGGAGTGAATTCTAAAAGCTTAGAAATCATATTTGGAGGAATAATCAAGGAAAACTTCCTGGCCTTGCTAGAGAGCTAGACATCCAAATACAAGAAACACAAAGAACGCCTAGGAAATTAATCACAAACCACATCATCAACCACATTGTCATCAGGTTATCCGAAGTTAAGACAAAGGAAAGAATCTTAAGAACTGTGAGACAGAAACACCAGGAAACATATAAAGGAAAACCTATCAGATTAATAGCAGATTTATTAGCAGAAACCCTACAAGCTAGAAGGGATTGGGGTCTTATCTTCAGCCTTCTCACACAAAACAATTATCAGCCAAGAATTTTGTATCCACAAAAACTAAGCATCATATATGAAGGGAAGATACAGTCTTTTTCAGACAAACAAATGCTGAAAGAATTTGCCATTACCAAACCACCACTACGAGAACTGCTAAAAGGAGCTCTAAATCCTGAAACAAATCCTGGAAACATATCAAAACAGAACCTCTTTAAAGCATAAATCACACAGAAGCCATAAAACAAAAATACAAGTTAAAAAGCAAAAACAAAAAACAAAACCAAACTACCCAGGCAACAAAGAGCACAATAAAAGCAATAGTACCTCACATTTCAATACTAACATTAAATGTAAATGGCCTAAATTCTCCACTTAAAAGATACAGAATCATAGAATGGATAAGAACTCACCAACCAACTATCTTCTGCCTTCAGGAGACTCACCTAGCATATAAGGACTCACATAAACTTAAAGTAAAGGTGTGGGAAAAGGCATTCATGCAAATGGACACCAAAAGCAAGCAGGGTACCTATTCTTATATCAAACAAAACAAACTTTAAAGCAACAGCGGTTAAAAGAGACAAAGAGGGACAGTATATAATGGTAAAAGCCTTGTCCAACAGGAAAATATTACAATTCTAAACATATATGTACCTAACACTGGAGCTCCCAAATTTATAAAACAATTACTAATAGACCTAAGAAATGAGATAGACAGCAACACACTAATAGTGGGCAACTTCAATACTCCACTGACAGCACTAGACAAGTCATCAAGACAGAAAGTCAACAAAGATAGAATGGATTTAAAATATACCTTGGAACAAATGGACTTAACAGATACATACAGAACATTCCACCCAACAACTGCAGAATACACATTCTATTCAACAGCATATCTCCAAGAAATGAAGATATGATAAGCCATATGATAAGCCATAAAACACACAATAAATTTAAGAAAATTGAAATTATATCAAGCACCGTATCAGACCACAATAGAATAAAATTGGAAATCAACTCCAAAAGGAATCTTCAAAACCATGCAAATATATGGAAATTAAATAACCTGCCCCTGAATGAGCACTGGTTCAAAAATGAAATCAAGATGGAAATTTAAAAATTCTTCAAACTGGATGACGACAATGACACAACTGATCAAAACCTCTGGGTACAGCAAAGGCAGTGCTAAGAGGAAAGTTCATAGCCCTAAACGCCTACATCAAAAAGACTGAAAGAGCACAAACTGACATTCTAAGGTCACACCTCAAGGAATGAGAGAAATAAGAACAAACCAAACCCAAACCCAAACCCAGCAGAAGAAAGGAAATAATCAAGATCAGAGCAGAACTAAATGAAATTGAAACAAACAAACAAAAAATACAAAAGACAAATGAAATAAAAAAACTGGTTCTTTGAAAAGATAAAGTTGATAGACTATTGGCAAGATTGACCAAGAAAAGATGAGAGAAAATTTGAATAACCTCACTAAGAAACAAAACAGGAGTTAATATAATTGACACCACTAAAATGCAAAAGATCATTCAAGGCTACTATGAAAACCTTTACACACATAAACTAGAAAACCTAGAAGAGATTGATAAATTCCTGGAAAAGTACAACCCTCCTAGCTTAAATCAGTAAGAATTAAATACTCTGAACAGGCCAATAGCAATCAGTGAGATTGAAATGGTAATTAAAAAATTACCAACAAGAAAAGTCCAGGACCAGGCGGATTCACAGAAGAATTCTACTAGACATTCAAAGAAGAATTGGTACCAATCATTTTGACACTGTTCCACAAGATAGGGAAAGAACCATCCTAATTCATTCTATGAAGCCAGCATCACCCTAGTACCAAAACCAGGAAAGGACATAACTAAAAAAGAAAACTACAGACTGATATCCTTGATGAATATAGATGCTAAAATCCTTAACAAAATACTAGCTAACCGAATCCAACAACATATCAAAAAGATAATCCACCATGATCAAGTTGGTTTCATACCAGGGATGCAGGGATGGTTTAACACAGGCAAGTCAATAAATGTGATAAACCACATAAACAGAATAAATAACAAAGTCACATGATCATTTCAATGGATGCAGAAAAAGCATTTAACAAAATCCAGCATCCTTTTATGATTAAAACTCTCAGCAAACAGCATACAAGGGACATACCTTAATGTAATAAAAGCCATCTATGATGAACCCATAGCCAAGATAATACTGAATGGGGAAAAGTTGAAAGCACTCCCTCTGAGAACTGGAACAAGACAAAGATGCCCATTCTTCTTCACCATAGTACTGGAAGTCCCATCCAGAGCAATCAGACAAGAGAAAGAAATAAAGGGCATCCAAATTGATAAAAGGGAGGTCAAATTGTCACTGTTTGCTGGTGATATGATTGTTCACCTTAAAAACCCTAAGGACTCCCTGAGAAAGCTCCTAGAACTGATAAAAGAATTCAGCAAAGTTTCCAGAGACAAGATTAATGTACACAAATAAGTAGCTCTTCTATCACCAACAGCGACTAAGCAGAGAATCAAGTAAAGAACTCAATCCCTTTTACAATAGCTGCAAAAAAGTAAAATAAAACACTTAGGAATATACCTAACCAAGGAGGCCAAAGACCTCTACAAGGAAACCTACAAAACACTGCTAAAAGAAATCATAAATGACACAAACAAATGCAAACACACCCCATGCTCATGGATTGGTAGAATCAATATTGTGGAAATGACCATACTGCCAAAAGCAATCTACAAATTCAATGCAATCCCCATCAAAATACCACCATCATTCTTCACAGAATTAGAAAAAAAAATCTAAAATTCATATGGAACCAAAAAAGAGCCCGCATAGCCAAAGCAAGACTAAGCAAAAAGAATAAAGCTGGAGGCATCACACTACCTGATTTCAAACTATACTATAAGGCCATAGCCACCAAAGCAGCGCGGTACTGGTACAAAAATATGCACATAGACCAATGGAACAGAATAAAGAACCCAGAAATAAACCCAAATACTTACAGCCAAACTATCTTCGACAAAGCAAACAAAACATAAAGTGGGGAAAGGACACCCTTTTCAAAAATGGTGCTGGGATCATTGATAAGCCACATGTAAGAGAATGAATTTGGTTCCTCATCTCTCACCTTGTACAAAATCAACTCAAGATGGATTAAGGACTTAAACCTAAGACCTGAAACTATAAAACTTCTAGAAGATAGAATTCTAGAAAAACCCTTCCAGACATTGGCTTAGGCAAGGATTTCATGACCAAGAACCCAAATGCAATTAAAACAAAGAAAAATACCTGGGACCTAATTAAACTAAAGAGCTTTTGCACAGCAAAAGGAACAGTCAGCAGAGTAAACAGAGAACCCACACAGTGGGAGAAAATCTTCACAATCTATATATCTGACAAAGAGCTAATATCCAGAATCTACAACAAACTCAAGCAAATCAGTAAGAAAAAAAAAAACAAAAAACAATTCCATCAAAAAGTGGGCTAAGGATATGAATAGACAATTCCCTAAAGAAGATATACAAATGACCAACAAACATATGAAAAAATGCTCAACAACACTAATGATCAGGGAATTGCAAATCAAAACCACAATGCAATACGATGTCACTCCTGCAGAATGGCCATACTCAAAAAATCAAAAAACCATAGTTCCTGGTGTGGATGCAGTGAACAGGGAACACTTCTCCACTGCTGATGGTAATGTAAACTAGTACAACTGCTATGGAAAACAGTGTGGAGATTTCTTAAAGAGCCAAAAGTATAACTACCATTTGATCTAGCAATCCCACTACTGAGTATCTACCCAGAGGAAAAGAAGTAATTATTCCGAAAAGATATTTGCATATGCATGTTTATAGCAGCATGATTCACAACTGTAAAATCATGGAAGCATCAATCAAAGAGTGGATAAAGAAAATGTGATATATATATATATTACACTTTATCCACTCATTGGATATATCTAGATAGATAGATAGATAGATAGATAGATAGATAGATAGATAGATAGATAGATAGATAGATGATGGAATACTATGCAGCCATAAAAAAGAATGAATTAACAGCATTTGCGGTAACCTGGATGAGCTGGAGACTATTATTCTAAGTAAAGTGACTCAGGAATGGAAAACCAAACATCATATGTTCTCCCTGATATGTGGGAGCTAAGCTAAGAGGATGCAAAGGCATAAGAATGATGCAATGGACTTTAGAAACTTGGGGGAAAGAGTGGGGGGGGTGAGGGATAGAAGACTACTCATATGCTGCAGTGTATACTGCTCAGATGATGGGTGCACGAAAATCTCACCAATCACCACTGAAGAACTTACTCATGTAACCAAATACCACCTATACCCCAAAAATAAAATACTGCATAACACATATAGATATTGAAAAATAATATTGGGTGAAAAAGGCAAGATAAAATGACAAATATAATAAGAAATAATTGAATAAAAAACATGCAAAGCAACAATATGTATTCACATATCTATACATTTAAATGAACTGGAAAGCTGCACACTCTAGGAGTTGCCTCTGAAAAGTAGATTGGGAGATGCAACTGGTAACGGTTAAAGAAGACTTCAGTTTTTTGTTATGTTTCACATCTTTAACAACAGGCTAAACAAATATGACAATTTTTTATAGTCATTAACTCTTCATATTGGAAAAATAAGTGTTCTTAATTTACTATTATTATTATTTTAACTTTCTGTAAATTTTAAATCTATTAAATTTATTATTCAAAATAAAGAAAAAATAAAATGGGCTCAAACACTGAGAGCTTAGCAGCAACTTTCAAAAGTTTGTCTGAAGTGGTAATGAAGACAGGATACTGGGATGAGCATTGGATTTGAGTTGAGTAAATGTGACTTTATATGATCTACCTCTCTAGCTGTGGCTGGGAGGGATTGCTGTGTGTTGTGCACCCTGGAAGCTGCAAAGGCGAAGCTCTTATGCATCCATATATGTGTATAACAAATGTATGGTATACTGAGATATATGAACCACCAAGGAGAACCTCAGCTGAAGGAATACAAGTTTATTTATTTTTTAATTTCAGTAGCATAGGATGAAGGCACTCACACAATTTATATACCTAAACAGGGTCCTTTGCAAAAAAAAGAAGCCATGGGAAGAGACAATGGCCAACTATTTTCTTCAGTCTATTTTTTTGGTATTAACTAATAGATACTTTGAACATAGAAAATAGTGAACCTTACTTAGAAAGAAAGGTGAGAAGGAAAAACTAAGAGAAAATAAGGACTTAAAAGGATATTAAAATAATCAGAGCAAGTAAACAGGGAAAAATCCTTTTAGCAATATTAACTTTTTAGAGATCTCTTTTGAAGTGTAAAAAAATCCATGATATTATTTATATATTTATCACCCATTGATTTAAAAAAACCGCAAAAAAGTGAGATATTTCTAAATGAGTTTTATTTATTGAAAATTATCTTTACATATTTGAAAAATAATGTAGCACACTATGTATATACATATGAGGCATTATTTAGTTACTTTATAGATAATATTTGAAATATCTCTGATTCTATGAGCCCTTTATAATAATCTGTGGACCCACTCTCCTCCCATCAGGTTATAGCAAAATAGAGAATTTTTGACTTTGGGTGTAAGATGACTAGAATAAATGGAAAAACAATAACTGTACAGAAATTGGTAGCATAAGTTCAAGAAAGTCTTCTAAAGACATAAAAATAGATAACTCTTATTTTCCAAATGCTAAGTGGTAGAGCAAGGACTCGGATTATCTGTTTGGCTCCAAAACTTGCACTTTTTCCATTGAACATACCACTTGCTTTTTGAACACTAAGTTCTCTACACAATGCTAGGATGAGTAAAACAGGTTGAAGCCAAATTCAACACAAGCCCTAAAGAAAAGATTTAAACTTTAGTTAAATCAGCTGATGCATTATGTTGGTAGAGGGTTATTTGTCTTTATTCCAAGCAACATCTTTCTGGTAGTATGAGGGGAAGCAACCCAGTACATTTAATGTGGCAACCTGGCAATGAGCAGGGGGCAATGCTAAGTGTACAATGTTCTTATCTATCTTACTGTCTCTGCATTGGTGGATGCCTCAGTCATGGATCCTGAGGCCATCTGTAAATCTCTCCTTCCATTTTGCCAAATTTATTTATTTTCATGCTTTTAACCACCTCAGCCAATAATTCACCTGGCTTTCACGCTTACCTTTCGTGAAGTCTTTTTATTTCTTAATAACATATTAAATTGACTCTTACTATTCTAGAAGGGAGTTCAATTTGAGATACATGGTATTTTTGCTGCTCCCTTAATTTTGAAGAATGCACATTCTGGAAGGGAGAAATAGAAGACCAAGAAAAGATAGTTTCCCCACATTGTGGTTAATTTTATGCTCACTCTTAGTCTTTTTTCAAACAGTATGGTTTGTTAAGGTCCTGGTGATAAGAATTCTTTCTGAAACAGTCATAACTTTGGATACATTTATATTACTGAGGCAGATTATTTATGTTTATAAAAGTATACATGTATGCATTGCATTTGTTCTTGCTCCCCTTACTCTCTGTATGATACTATTTTCTCAAAAGTGGTATAAAATTGGATACTCCATTCATATTCAAATATACACAGTTTAAAATGTGGATGCACTAAATTATCGTGCTCATGGGTTCTATTTTCTAGGGACAAGTGAATGAATGAAATTGGGCTGAGTTAAATATATGTGGACATGATAATTGTATCAGAAGAAAATTTGGAGGTTAGATATATACACACACACACATACACATATATATACACAACATATATCTATATATATAACACATATATGTGTGTGTATATATATAGATATATGTTGATGTATTATTATACTGGTAGAAGGTGGTTTTTCATTATCCCAAGCAAGATCCTTGCTAACTCCTCATTTCAGGAAGCTTCAGCAAAATTCCTGGATTGGCCTAGTTTGGGTCATGTGCCCATCCCAAGCTAATCACTATGGCCACTTAGTCACTACATATATAGAGTATTTAGATTGCCTTGCCTGAGTCATATTATGGAGGAGATACTCTATGATTCAAATATTCCCCCCAAAATCCACATTGAAATGTAATTGCCATCACGGTGGTATTAAAAGGTGAGATCTTTAAGAGATGAATAGGCTATAAGGGTTCTACCCTCATGAAGGAATTAGTGTTGTTATCACAGAAGTGCATTAGTTATCCTGGGAGTGAGTTTGTTATAAAAGCGAATTTGGCCCCCTCTTGCTCTCAGGCTGTCACACTCTCTTGCCCCTCTGCCTTCTTCCATGGGATAATGCAGCATGAAGGCCCTTGCCAGATGCTGACCCCTTGATATTGGACTTCCGAGTCTCCAGAACCACGAAAACTAAATTTATTTTCTTTATAAACTATCCATTCTGTGGCACTCTGTTCTGGAGACACAAAGCAGGCTAAGACAAATATACACATTTTAGAGATAGGGTCTCACTCTGTCACCCAGGCTGGAGTGCAGTGGCATAATCATAACTCACTGCAGCTTGAACTTCTGGGCTAGAGTGATCATCCCGTCTCAGACTCCCAAATAGCTTGAACTATAGGCATGTGCCACCATGCCCAGCTAACTGTTTTTATTTTTGTAGAAAAAAGAGTCTTGTAATGGGAGTTCTCAGCCTCCCACAGCACTGGGAATATAGGTGTGAGCCACCACACCTGGCCACAAGGTAAGATATTAGCAACCTTGCTAAGTTCCAAACACAAAATTCCATAGCCACTAGGAGGCTTTGAGTTCATCACACATAAATATTTGCTGAAAAAATGAACTTGAGCCTCTGTTCTGAATCCCAAAACCCATGCTCTTTCCACTACATGTGCAGCCTCCACATTTAAGCAAAATGTTAAACTACCCCAAAATTCTCAGAGTGAATGGAATTTACCAGCTAGATTGACATAAAAACATTAAAACATAAAATAATAATTCTTATAAGAGCAATGTTCCATGATACTTCCCTATTGTCAGATGCTTTCTATTACTCTTGGTTGTAAGGATTTAGTAATTGATACTGCTAATACTTTGAAAATGAAGCATTTTCTGTGCACTAAGTCCACCAACATCAGAGACAGTTTAGCTCAATAAGAATGATAGAACAGCCTTCCTTAAGAGATGAGGAACAGGACCATTATGCTGCTACTATTTCTGTCTTTCATCTATTGTGTTTCATCTCCTCTTGTTCCTCAGATTCTATCCTGTAAGGACTCTTGATTTGAATTAGTGAGAAAATGAGTGGATAGTGTATGTAAAATATTTTAAAAATCTGTTTTATCTTTTTAAAGTCAAAACGACTTTTACTTTCCCTTCAAAATTAAAAAGAGAGAGACAAATCTGAAAAGTATCAAGCACAGATGGAGACATTTGCATTTATGCTCTGACAACAAGGTATTTTTCTAGTGTCAACAAATGGAGAGCTTTATTTTAAATGTTGCCAGGTTCTGCCTCAGCTCCATTTTTCCATCCTGCCCAACTATAAAAAGTAAAGAAGCCCACACACTCTTTTCATTCTTAAAAAAAAAAAAGTAGAATTCCTGGGGAAAGACTGAGGCATCTTTCTGGCTTTGAGGTAAATGTGTGACTTTCATTAACATTAATGGGAGTTCTTCCCACTGAAAGAACAGACTCCATCTTTTTAAATGCTTGAGTAGGATTCACACAAAGCTGGAAAAAAAGCATTTTTGTTTTACGCAGCTATGCCCACTGTTGCAGTGCTAGGATTATGAATCACAGTAGGCTGTCCTTTTAAGACAGTTCATCCATCCAGTCATTTCAGAATGCTTGTGAAGAAAAAGACGTCATGACAAAGCAGGGCAATGCACCAGGCATGGTTTATCTCTTCAACACGAAGGGAGAAGGTTTTCAGGCAACCCTCTTGTTACAACCTTTTTTGCAAAAAGGTTAAGCTAATTGAAAAACTACTTGGGTCTCTATCTTTTCTTGGATTGGTTCAAAGTAAAAGAATAATAATAGTATTGCTCTTGGCATTTGCAAAGACTGAAGAAAACTCACCGAAACATGTAGACACAACAAACTAATCCTGGCAATTTTTTATCCTGAATTTAACACATAAACAGAATGATAGTTTTTTTTTTTTTATGTTCACTTCCAAATAAGAAAAAATATAACTTCATAAATTTTAAGTAAAATAATTATGAAACAGGAAGAAATATTTTTTAAAGATCCAATGAATTATCTAAATCGTCTTTCAAAGTTCCGTCTGTATGAGTTGCTAAAGATAAGAAGAGAAGAAGAAATGATTGAAATTAATTCTGAAGACAAATCCCCATCAAAATGAGAAATAGTGTGCTAGCTTACATTAAATGAAAAATCATTCATGTGGCATAAAACAGATAGAATAAATCAAATTTTAAAGAAGAATACAAGTATTCAATAGGAGTGCTGTTTTAAAAACGAAGGAAAGAGTTGAAGACTGCAACACTGACCAGGCAGCGGGTGGGCCGGGGCAGTGCACAGGGAGGGCTTGCTGACTCTCCTGGGCTTGCCCCGAGTCTCGCGAGAGCCAGCATCGCCCCACCCCTAGATGGACTCCGGCGTCCCAGCGTCCCAGCGTCCCGGCGTCCCAGCGCTTCTATGCAACCAGCTGCTGTCACCGGCTCGCCCCATGCCGCCTCCTACCCTTTGCCCTCTAAATGCCTTTCTCCAAAGTCCTCTTAAATTTGTCTCACACTGCATGGATAAGACTGCATGGGCCTGGAGAAAATGGAGCCCTACAGGGTTACAGCATGCCAGGAAGAGCTGAGGACGGCCTTGGGTGGGGCAGCTGACCCATGCAGCCTCTTAGAGAATGCTTAGAAACCAGAAATACACTCAGAAGCTAACAGGACAACCACATATCCGTTAGGTTTTATCAAGAAGACACTCCCATCCTGAGTGTATGACCTGAACAGCTGTGTTGTTAGCAAGGTGGAAAGGAAAAGGGTGCTACGGCTTTCGGATCATATTAAAGGCCATGAGGTCGCTGAGTACTTTCCAGATCACAAACATTTGTACCGTGAAATCATGGATTCAGCAATGACTGCTGAGAAAAGATGGGAAAATGTACACACAAAGACAGGTCATAATTAACATTTCCACAAAATAAGTAATTATTTAGTTGTTACTGAGGTTTGTTTGTGTCTGGTAATAAGTTCAGAATCTTTTATCTCATTAGGAAATCCGTCAGGCAACAAAGGTGTATGGGGGAACC
The DNA here is from genome assembly GCF_007565055.1 of Rhinopithecus roxellana. Taxonomy (NCBI): domain Eukaryota; kingdom Metazoa; phylum Chordata; class Mammalia; order Primates; family Cercopithecidae; genus Rhinopithecus; species Rhinopithecus roxellana. The sequence continues at coordinate 32,615,079 of NC_044557.1, forward strand.
ATATGCTGTGGGAATTACCGAAGAGATCAAAAGCACAGTGCTGGAGGTGCTTAAGCACTACCTGAGAGAATCAGACATGGTCATAAAGTTTTTAAAGGACAATTTACAAGCAAAGTGTTTAAGATGTTTTTGTATTTGTTGGAGCCTAAAGAGAAATGAAAAAAATTGCAAGTAACTAAGTAACTCCCTCATAAAAGTAAGCTGAGAATCAGAAGCTTATCATGTCTGGACTTATCTGTTAGAGGAGTGACTTAGAAGAAAGGCTTGGGATGAGGAGAAGGAGGCAGCCTCATACACCAGCTCTCAGCCCTGGAAGTGGATGGAGCAGGCACCGTCCTACCTTGTCTGTTTCTTCCATTTCGCTTCCACCTGCCCACACACGTCTGGGAGTTAGGATTGCCTGCTTTCCATTTTTCCCCATTGCAGTCCACCATGAATAATGTGTGGGGCTAAACTCCAGAAAACATCAATTCTGTGTTAAAAAATCTGCCAGGTCTTATCAGTGCTTTTATTTGAGGTTAAATGTCAGGGTCTTATTTATCCTCAAGTATCTCCAGTGTCTGTTATAATGTCTGCAACTTAAGTGCTCAATCTTTAACTTGTAAAATGGATCCATTATCTTTTATAGGTAGGTGAAGGTCCAGTTTCATAATTTAGTTCTCAAAGCACTCAGTTTGATTATTTCATCCTGTCTTTTATTGTCATCTCTCTCCACCTTCTTGTATATATTTAGATTCAGTCCATCCACCAACTCTTTGTTGGGTTTCCTGTCTCCCCCTCACATCTTTCCTCCAACTAGTCTACACACCTGAATCCGTTCTCCTCACCTGCCCTCTCCAACCTTAAAGTCATATGTCACCTTCCCTGACCACCTCAGCATATTCTTTGTTCTTTTTTGAACCCACACGTGTGCCATCCACATGGCTTCTACAAGATACTCTGAATTATAATTATGTGTGTGTAGGGCAAGGATTGCATTTTCCTTAGTCCCAATGCAGTAATTACACACAATAAGAATTCAATAAGCATTTGTTGAATAAATACATGACAGCATAGCATCCTGTCCCCCTCTCTGCCAAGAAAGAAATATCAGAATGTTACCAATCATGTGTAACTTACAGCAATAGAAAAGGAAGAAGAGAAACAAGTCAGATGGGGGAGCTTAATGACTGCACTTGGCTTTACCCATTTTTCCATACCATCCACAGCCATCCCTTGCATACCCTTCTCCTGTCCAACAGCCTCTGCACTGATGGATACAGACACTTGCTCACCAGACATAAAATGCACATCAGGATATGCATATTAAAGACAACAACAAAGCTCACGGCAAGCACTAAGTGAAATCATCCTAATGGATTTTCTGATTCCAAGCAGCCTGCAGATCTGATTTTATTCTATTTTTTGCCTGTAAGTGAGCTCACCATCATTCCAGGAGGCATCTCAGTAAGCAATAATGCTTACATGCTTGGATTTAGGGACACCTGATAGTGGGACTATTCTTCAGAAATCTTGGAATTTCTAAAAAAGGACAATGCATTGATTCAATGCATTCTAAAAAATACTTTCTTCAGGAATTGTTTCAATTATTATATCGGGACATTTGTTGAGGATTTCTGATGGGTTGAAATTGAAAGGCAAAGAACGTATTGCTACCAAAATAATTGTCCTGACTGGAGGCTGGGTACAGAAATAAATGGAAGGTGTACACTGAGAAAACATCAGTGGTGACTAAATTGGGGTTTTGTGGCATAAGTGTATAAAGGAACATAAAATAAGGCAGTGGTCCAATGGGGTGGTATTAATTAGGAATGTGGGGGAATAGAATTAAAGGTACTACTGTTAATCACACTTATGTTCTGGATCACCTCCCACAAACCAACATCCTGTCCAAGAAAGGATTTGCCCATTGTGTAAGTGAATGAGAGTTTTAGTCCCTGAGTGACCCTCAAGTCTCCTTGTCACTTAATTCTGTACTCAATGTCCCGCTAGAAGAACCCTGCCCATTTCCTAACTATGCAATTCAATCATACAGTAATTGTTGATTTTTTAAGAAGTGAAAGAACCTCATCTAAAATCTAGTTTAAACAAAACTATTAGCATTTTAATGTATTAATATTAGAACTAGATCAAATTCATTAGTCTATGGTTTATATGAATCAAAAGACCATTTATTTATCTGCTTGAGATTCTCTTGCTAGAGTGTTGTTATGTAGCTATGAAATGATTCCAAACACTCACATTGCTCCGTGAATGATGTATGTTTTGCCATAATAAGAACTTGGAGTGTATCCCCTCCTCCCTTTGAGAATGTGACCTCTTAACAGATCCCATATGTGAGAACTTGGAGTGAACTCCCCCTTCTCTTCAGGACTATGACTTCAGACCTTCTCAGACCCCCCCATGTGAGTTATTGACCCTGAACCACTAATTAGACTTCACTTTCCCTAAAAGTCTGCTTCTATCCTAATTGAGTAACTTGACTTTATAAAGTTTGGAGCCCATTCCTGTGTGGTTAATACACCTCATCTATCCAGTGTATTCCTGGCGAGTTTTCTTCATGTTATTCTCCTCCTCTTTAAACATTATGAACCTAAGAAAAAAGTTTCTCTTTGACCAGATACCATGTGATTCATGAAATCATATCATACCTTGATCATCTCCTTATTTTCACCATACAGACCAAATGTTTTCAGGCAGAAACTCCGGAAAGCTCTGTTAATGTCATATATTTGCTTGGCGGCTAAAGGGCTGCTGAGAATCTGTCTGTGTGGGTTGAAGGGGTTTTGTGCACACACCAAGATGAAGCAAGTGGTCCATGCATTGTCTTTGTTTGCCTTTGCAGCTCCATTGTTATATATAAACAACAACAGCTAATTATAAAGGTAGATGGGCAATTGAGGCACTTCCTTTCATTCAGCCATCTAGCCCTAAGAGATGCTTCTTTACTGTGGGCGATGAACAGGCCACAGATGAGGTCTAAATGCTAACTCTTCATTGGAAGTAAAAGCAATGAGTTTTGATATTTGGTGAACATAGGAATAACTCCATTTATCTCCACAGTGTTTTCAATTCCTTATTTAAGTGTGTCATGGAAACTATTCTTTCTATTCCCATTGAAGATAGGAAAAGCTAGGAATTCTTAACCTAATACATTTTTTCAACTTTGAGATTTGGGGGTACACATGGAGGTTTGTTACTTGCGTATACTGCATGATGCTGAGGTTTGGGATACAAATGATCCTGTCACCCAGGTGGTGAGCACAGTACCCAACAGGAAGTTTTTCAGCCATTGCTCCCCCTTCTTGTAGTCCCCTGTGTCTTTTGTTCCCATCTTTATGTCTGTGTATATCTAGTCTTTAGCTCCTGCTTATAAGTGACGACATGCAGTATTTGGTTTTCTGTTTCTGCATCGATTTGCGTAGGATAATGACCTCCAGCTGCATCCATATTTCTGCAAAGAACATGATTTCGTTCTTTCTTACTTAATCCAGTAATTCTATCACATGTACAACACTTGGAATTCAACTGATGAAAAAAGAAAGCCCACATCACCCACCCAGATTTCATGTTATTGCATAGGAACTCTAGTGTGTCGTGAGGAAATGTGGGAGATTATTACAGTCAGATCCAAGCAGAAAATGGCTCTTTCTGATCAAACAGGTGATAAGTGTTTCATCATCTATCATTACATTGTAAAGAAGGCTGATGTCACTGTGGAGAAAGAAACTGCTATAGAGAACAGTGATGCAGCCACAGGACAAAGAAAGGCAGAGAGTGGGGCCTCCTGCAGCCATTTTCATCAACAAGTCCATGAGGCACCATCACCTCACAGAACATTCTGGAGGAAAGACGTCTCCTGGAGAAATCTCTGGAAAAAGACTCAGGACTTCAAGACTGCACTTTGGGGCAAGTACATAAAAAGAGACCAAAGAATTATCTGTGATGGGCCGGGCGCGGTGGCTCAGGCCTGTAATCCCAGCACTTTGGGAGGCCGAGGCAGGCGGATCACAGGTCAGGAGATTGAGACCATCTTGGCTAACACGGTGAAACCCCGTCTCTGCTAAAAATACAAAAAATTAGCCGGGCGCGTTGGCAGGCGCCTGTAGTCCCAGCTACTCTACTCGGGAGGCTGAGACAGGAGAATGGCATGAACCCAGGAGGTGGAGCTTGCAGTGAGCTGAGATCCCTCACTGAGGAAAAAATCAGAAGAGTTGGTGTGGAAGAGAACAATGTGCAACACAAGGAAGGGTGCCAGAGGAGGTGCGCGTGTTCTCCTTGCCACGTGGCTCAGGGCCAGTGACACGACCTTCGGGAGGAAGAGCTGCAGATGTGCATCCAAACTCACTGCATCTTCTTTACAGTTTGTTGTGTGTAAATAATGGATATGACTTCCTTTATTAGCTTGTGCATCAAAAAAGGTCGCATAGCTCTTACTTTTTTTAAATGAAGCACTTGTACCTCCACATACGCTTTTATTATTTTTAAGAGACAGAGTCACTCTGTTTCCCATGCTGAAGTGCAGTGATTCCATCATAGCTCACTGGAGTCTCAAACTTTGCTCAGGTGATCCCCCCACCTCATCCTCCCTAGTAGCTAGGACTATAGGCATGTGCCACCATACCCAACTATTTTCATTTTATGTAGAGATGGAGTCTCCCTATGCTTCCCAGGCTGGTCTCAAAGTCCTGGCCTCAAGTGATCCTTCTGCCTCAGTCTCCCAAAGTGCTGGATTACAGGTGTGGGCCAATGTGCCTGGCACACATACTCTTATTAATAGGAGGCCTAAGCACCCTCTTGGGGAGTCTCTCTCCCCAAGCTGTTCCCAGTCCCCTCTACTGCTCCAGAGGACCTGCCCCTTCCTGGGAGTGCATTGCTTTGTCATGCCCTTCCCACATAGTGAACTCCCAAGTTTTTACTCATCCTTCATGAATTATTTCATCTTCCTTCAAGAATTCTGATATCCAGCACCTATTCTAGGTTGATCCTTCCTAAGCAATGCAGTTACTTTTGGTGCCTAGTGTGCAGAAATAAAAAAAAAAAAAAAAAAAACAGGGTGAGAGGCACCTCAGGTGTCTCTGCCTTGATGAGTTTGATATTCCTCTCCTGGTACCTGAGCATGTATCAATACAGGCATAGGTTGCAGAGAGCGATCCATGACTGTGCAGAGGGCTCTTGTGGAGCTGATGAGCCCTGGAATTATTATCCTTTCAAAAAGAAAAAGTGAGTGAGAAAGAAAAGAAGCAAGACAGTGGTTGTATCAGTAGGACCTTGGGCAGTCTTACTTCAGCAGCCCAGGGCTCTTAGCCACTGGCATGTGGCGGTGCTTCCTCTATCCCCAAACATGTGGGCCTACCAACCATCACTAGGAGAGCACAGAACCACAAGGCTGGTCCCTTCCATTCTCATGATAGAATTAACACAAGTCATAGAAAGTGAGGTAATGAAAGCACCACAAAGTTCCTCAGTCTTTAGGCCCTACTTAAGGTCATGAGTTTTTCATGTTTAATGTTTTGTCGTGTTACTATTAAAGATCAGAGAAAACCCACCTTTTGGTGTTCTGACTGAAGAATGAGAAGCTGTAATTGGATGTCATCCTTGTCAGTCATCTTGGATAGGAAATGAGATCTGGGAAGATAAAAGGGATCAGGCCCTTTGGTGCAGCGGAGCCTGGGATGCTGACAGGCTAAACACAGAGGTATATAGTTTGTCAAGTTTCCAGGAAGAGTGCAGAATGGGTTGGCAAGCTTAGGTCATCCAGGTAGCCTACCCACTTAAAGTCTATCAACTCCATGAGGGTAGAGATTACATCGGTCCCATTCATCCCTGTTACTTACTGTATCCTAGCACAGTGCCTGGAACTTTTAAAAATGCTCAATAAACAGTTGTGGAATCAGTATTTTTATAAACTACTAAAGCATAATTGTAGGATAAAACGGCTTTTCTAATGTTTTAGATATTCCTACAGGTGATGGAGTAATAACAGCAAACACTCATTCAAATATATTCCCATCAGTACTAAAATACAAACATCTTAAGATTCACATCTTGAGGTTAAAGATGAAGAAACTGAGGCCCAATGAAATTAAGTACATTGCCCAAGGCACACATTGCTGGGAGGACTCGGAGCCAGGATTTCATACAAGGAGTCTGGCTCCAGTCTATGCCCTGAACCTCTATATTGTCTGCCTCTAGGACCATATGACACAATGTGACCACACGATTGCATTACTTGGAGTTAGTCACAAAACTGTGTCCAGAGAACAGTGTTACAAATATCAACTGGATTCACCTAAAGTACTGACCTGTATCTTCCCCAGTTGTTACTCCACTGGTGATCTGGCTGCATTGAAACACTCTACTCCTTTTGTGACATCTCTCATCACTCTTGCCGCTTTCATTTCTGCACCTACCCCGGGCGTATTCTCTTGTAATACATCAGCTCCTGCTTAGAGGCACTCTTTGCCCTCCACTTGGTTGTGATGAGACACCCCTTTCACATTTCAGCTGCAGGAGATGTGCCACAGCTTCCTGTTACTGATTTTCCTGCCTCTCAAGGTGATGGGGGAACTGGTGATGTTGTGGGAAGTTTAGTTTTTGTTTTGTTTCGTTTTTACCAGTATTGTGCAAGTCATAGGAAAGATCCTAAATGAATTCAAAATCTAAATAATTGTCCTTTAACCACAGACACACTTAACACATTTTTCTTTCTGGTCAAAAGAAGTAGAAGATTTCCTTTGGCTAAATTAGAGGGAGTACACAATTATGAAATCCATGTACCTGTTAGAGAAATGCAAATCAAAACCACAATGAGTTAACCATCTCACACCAGTCAGAATGGCTATTATTAAAAAGTCAAAAAACAACAGATACTGAGGAGGTTGTGGAGAAAAAGGAATGCTTTTACACTGTTGGTAGGAGTGTACTTTAACCATTGTGGAAGACAGTGTGGCGATTCCTCAAAGATCTAGAGGCAGAAATACCATTTGACCCAGCAATCCCATTACTGGGTATATACCCAAAGGAATATAAACCATTCTATTATAATGGTACATGCATGTGTATGTATGTCCTTTGCAGCACTATTCACAGTAGCAAAGACATGGAATCAACCTAAATGCCCATCAATGGTAGACTGGATAAAGAAAATGTGGTACATATACACCACAGAATATTACACAGCCATAAAAGAACATCAGGAAGAACAGCTAATGGATGTGGGGCTTCATACCTAGGTGATGGGATGTTCTGTGCAGCAGACCATCATGGCACACATTTACCTCTGTAACAAAATTGCACATCCTGTCCATGTACCCCTGAACTTAAAAGTTGCAGAAAAGAAACCCAGATATCAAGTCTGTCATCTTATCTGGCTGGTTTTTAAAAGACAATTTAGAAAGAAAGAAAGAAAAAGAACATTACTGGCTCAAACATTGTCTATCTCCTTTGAACTCATTTCTACAGTATAATGATTTGATAATAAGCATGTATTTGACAAATACAAATGCATGTGATGGTAAACATAAGTAAGGCCTCCCAGGGTGGCACTGAAAATATGTGTTCTCTTGCCAAAGATGTAAAAGTTAGCAATGGACTTAATAGCTTTCTCAAGGAAGCTCTGATACCAGAGGAACACAAGGCTGGAGCCCGAGGGTCATAACTAACAGGTGTAATCAATATCCATGAAATGCTCCAAATACATAGTTTTGTGCAAGCACTAACAGTAACAACAGTCCTAACCTAGGTGAGGTGTACTGTTCCTTGGAGTTAACCGCTCACTTGCTATTCGTCTCTCCAGTACAGCACCACTTAGACATTACCTTATATTTGTATAAATGAGAAAGTCAGCCAGGGGTGGTGGCTCACACCTGTAACCCCAGCAGTTTGGAAGACTGAGGAGGGAGGATTGCTTGAGGCCAGGACTGCAAGACCAGCCTGGGCAATATAGCAAGACTCCGTTTCTAAAAAAATCTTTTAAAAATGTAGCCAGGTGTGGACTTGAAGACTGCCATGCGCTATGATCAGACCACTACACTGCAGTGTGGGAGACAAAGCAAGATACTAATTCTAAAAATAAAAATTTTAAAAAAGAGAAAATAATCTCCTTGTGCACTAGAAGCATTAGCTCCTCTTCCTGGGAAGACCAATTTACCTACAAGAACTGTGCTCCCATTTCCTCTCTGTGGACTCAGAAAATAATCTTTGGAATTACAGGCTTCATACTTGCTTCCTCCCTGTCCTTCTTAAACTTCTTCCTGTTTCTAAGTATGTATGAGGCTGAGTTTGGCCATCATGACTACTGAGCCAAAGAGCAGAGGCAGTTCCCTTTCTGCAAAACCATCATAAGAGACTTCACTAGACTTGAACGTGATTTTTTTAAGAGTTCCAAATATTTTTCTTGAGTACTGGAACTATTTCACACGAAGATAATTTCCATAAGTGAGTAAAAAAATGAAAAATAAATAATGTATATTATAGTTTCACATTAAGAGATTATTTCCTTCAAATGAGATTCGTTCAAAAAGCATTTGCAAGAAAATTTATTTAATATGACTAAAATTACAAGGGGTCAGCTTTCATCTCAGTTTTGTGCTATAATACAATAGATTTCCTGTATGCCATAAAGAAGTATCTTCATGTTATAAAAGAAAATGTTTTCATGCAATGCATAGACCTCGATCTGCATTTTTGAAAAGTCCCTTTGGGCCAGATTCTATTATGTTTTCACAGGAAAGTTCTGTTGAAGCTGACTGAATTCCAGTGTAATTTGAAAGCAATTAAAGTCCATCAAAGGAATGGCAGTACAGTTATCCTGGAAATGAATCAGATCCAAAAAGTGTAAAACAAGCTAGTCTAGATCTTTGGAGCGGCTCTAAGAATTTTCTTAAGTTCTACTGACTCGCTACAGTCACTGTTCCAGTGCAGGAAAAAGCTGTATCACAAGCTCCACTCAAGTTTCAGACATGGAAAAATTTCTTCAAATTCAATAGCATCATTTCCAAATGGGCATTCTGTATAACCTGAAGTGTAAAATCTCTAGTATGCTTTATTAAAATTTGATCTAAATCTGATATAGCACAAATTTCCAATTAAAAACCTCTGCATCTGTGTTGTTTTTGTTTCCTAAAAATGTTTGAAGGGTCAGTCACGTCTCACCACCTCACATCCTCAGTGAGTGCCAGGTAAGAGTTTCATACAAAAGTACCACAGGAAAACAGCTCCACACAAAGGAAGGAAACATAAAATAAAGAAAAAGCTATTTCCTTGTACATATCCTTAGGGCCGCATTACATCATTGGTGGATAATGCCTCATCTTCTTCATAATTCTTTACAACCCAAGATTATAAGCTATATTTAATAGCCTGCTTTTCATCAATCAATATTTGCTATATTAGTATGTTTTAATAGAAACAAGTGGACAGCATTCTAAGGAAAATGAGGTTTTTCTAGGTGTCTATTTTATAACTGTGCCATGTTGGAGTTGTTCGTGAAGACTTAAAAATCATTAATTGGCACATTCTAATTAATTGTCTTCAGTCAAAATATAGAAATAAAATTTCAGAGTAATTAACTGAATAAGTTAATGACTAATACTAGGTAATGTCAATTTCATTTTCATATTAAGAAACATTCCCTTTTAAACTTTAAGCTATCAAAAAGCATGAGCCTATCCTTAATTATGATACAAAATTTTGAGAAATATGCTTACTCAAGAGAAAATTCCAAAAAAGGAGTGATAGCCTGACATTTTGAGTAGTGTACTATCTTGAATGACAGAAAACTACATCCAAGATAGCTGTGTGAGGATCTCCACGGACTTGCTCCCCAGTGAAAAAAACCGTGGAAATTAAATAAATAAATAAATAAATGTCTGAAAACTGTCCTAAGGGTATATAGCAAATGGAGAAACATTTACTCAAGAAAATCTACTAAATCTCAGTAGGAAGAGTGAGAGTATTTCATATGAGCCACAAATTCACTGCCTCCTTTCTTCTACCCCAGCTTAGTATGATTAAAATTCCACTCTTTGGAAAATATGATCAAGAAGATGGGGCTCCCTCTTTCCTCAGCTCCCAGTCAAGGGATACTAATAGGTTGCAGAGGCTAAATCTCTTGGGGCTGTGACCCAGAGGTCATGAGCCCTTTTCCTTTACCCAATCCCCACTAACAGAGCAGAAGTTCTATGTCTAATCCTGCAAAAGGGCCCAAATACAAGTGAATCATATGTGGAGCAATTTATGTCCCAAAAACAATAGAGTAATTAACTAGCAACCAGTGAAACCTCACAGGTAGGTGTAATACCAATGGAAGCAAAGAGCTTAGCAGAGAAATCAAGGAAGAAGACAAAGAGAGTCCTTAACCTACCCTCATTCCAGAGTGACTTTGCAGAGCAGGCTAAGAATGTTGGGGCCTTGATCACCCTGACCCTGACTCACTCATATGGTGGAGGATCCATACTGGAGAGGCAAACCATAAAGACCCGAGGCAGTAGATACTCAGAGCCCTATTTGCAGAGAGGAATGTCACTCCAAGAGAAGCAAGCCACTATTCAACCACAGCTACCAAGGTGTGGCTCAAAGATTTTGCCAAGGGCAAGAGGCACTCAATAAAAAAGAGCACCAAAGCTCTACCCAAATGAACTGACTTTATTAGTAATAGCATATGGAAAGTTTAAGCCTATAGGTTATCTGGAAAACAATGAGGATTTTTGAGGCAAGTAATTAAGAAGAGGCTTATTAGCTAAATAAGGAAAACAAGTTAAACTGTAGGCCAGGTAGTTTATCAGAGATAACTAAGGAAAGCTACAACCAAGAAGAACCCCCCTAAGGTCAGAACAAACCTTAAAGACTGGCCTCAAAACTAATCCTGCAAAAGAGCCCAAGTATAACTGAATCAGTTGGGGAGTGATTTATGTCCCAAGGCATTGCCAAAAACAATAGAGTAACTAGCAACCAGTGAAACCTAACAGGTAGGTGTAATACCAATGGAAGCAAAGAGCTAGGCAGAGAAATCAAGGAAAGAGACAAAGAGAGCCCTACTAATTTACTGTCATCCCAGAGTGACTGTGCACACACCCAGGGCAGTGCTCTCTGAGAAACCGCATTATACAGTTCACACTACAAGAGTAACAGACTCAATTAAAATAGTACAGCCACTGGGCACGGCGGCTCACACCTGTAATCTCAGCCCTTTGTGAGGCTGAGGTGGGTGGATCACGAGGTCAGGAGTTCAAGACTAGCCCGGCCAATATGGCGAAACCCCATCTCTAGTAAAAATACAAAAAAAGTAGCTGGGTGCGATGACATGCACCTGTAATCCCAGCTACTCGGGGGTCTGAGGCAGGAGAAATTGCTTGAACCCAGGTAGAGGAGGTTGCAGTGAGCCGAGATCACGCCGCTGCACTTCAGCCTGGGCAACAAAGTGAGACTCCGTCTCAAAAATAAATAAAATAAAATAAAATAAAATAACAGTACAGACAAGTCACTGAACAAATAATCAAAAACAACAAAAGCCCCAGAGGGGTGATGTAAGATGGGGCAAAAATGAACAGCAGATCGGAGAAATATGAGACTCTATTAAGTGCATTAATACATGCACAATGGGAGTACCAGAAGAAAAGGAGAAAGAAGTGGAAATGAATATTCAAGGAAATAATGGTTCAAACATCCCAAATTTAATTTTTTTCTAAAAAAAAAATCACTCATCTACATACCCAAGAAGCTCAACAAATTCCAAGCAGAATAAACACACACTCACACCCAGATACATCATAGTACGAATTCTGGAGGGGGAAACATTTTTTTTGTTTTTTGGAAAGCAGAAACAGAAAAAGGATTTGTCTTGTAGAAGGAAACCTCATTAAGCTTTCAATAGCTGGCATCTCAGCAAATGCTAGGAAAGCAAAACCAAAAACAGAAACTTTTCACCAGGAGTTTTATATTTAGCAAAACTATCTCAAATAAGGTAAAATAAAGATAGTCCATATAAACAAAAACTAAAGATTTGTCCATATCAGATTTGCCTTATATAAAAATATACTTAAAAAAAGGACTTCTGCCTGGAACGAAGTGACCCCAGATATAATTTGAATCCATCCCATAAAAACAAAGGGCACTGGTAAATGTCATTATGTAATTATAAAAGACAGTATAAATGCATATTTCTTCCTTCTCTTATTCAAAGAGCAACTGTATAAAATATCATGTAACAGCACTTTAGAGCCAGAACATATACAAATGTGACGTATTTGACAATGACAACACAAGGAGGTAAATAAGAACAAAGAAGTAGTGGAGTAAGAAATGACACGAGGTGGTAACTCAAATTTACAAGACAAAATGAATATAACCAGAAATGGTAAATTAAAAGCTTACTAGAAGACCATAAATATAATTTGTTCTCCTTTCTTTGCTTCTTTAATATACATACAAGTATATAAAATAAAAATTTTACAAGTATTGTTGGGCTTACAGCATATATACATGTAATATGTATAACAATAATAGCACAAAAAGGGAGAAGAGAGTTCACAGCTATTTAGTAGTAACTAAATAACTCACTGTAATATATTATAAATCCGAAGTAGATTCTGATAAATTAACAAGTATATTATGTGCCCTTTAGCAACCACTGAGAAAATAAACTCAAAAAAGTGAAAAAATCATTAAAGAAATTGAAATATTATACTAGAAAATATTCACTTAACTAAAAAAAAAAATTAGAGGAGGAACAGACAAACAACAACAAAAAGACACAAGACATGTAGGGAAAAAGTAAAATGGCAGACACAAATCCAACTATATCAACAATAACGTTAAATGCAAATGGGTTAAATAATCCAAGTAAAAGGCAGAGAGACTGTCAGACTGGATTTCAAAAACACAAAAACAAGATCCAGCTGTCTACAAGAGACACATTTTAGATTCAAAAATATAAATCAGTTGAAAGTGAAAAGATGAAAAAGGATACATCATACAAACAGCAACTATAAGAAAGCTGGAGTAGCTATATTAACATCTGACAAGGTATATACTAAAATTTAAAAATGTTACTAGAGATAAAGAAGGACAAGTGTCCCAAAATGAATGTAGAAAAAAACTGACAGAATTGAAGGAAGAGATAATTCAACAACAGTCAGAAAATCCAATAAGCTGCTTTCATAATAGACAGAAATAGGCAGATCAACAAGGAAATAGAAGACTTGAACAACACAACAGGCCAATACTATAGACCTAACAGCCATCTACAGAACACATCATCCAACAACAGTACAATAGATACTCTTAAGTTTTCTGACAACAACAGAAAAAAAAGTAAGTCAACAACAAATTTGGGAATTCATAAATATGTGGAAATCAAACAATGCACTCCCAAGTAACTATTGCATCACAAAGAAATTAAAAGGCAAAGTATCTTCTAAGACCTTGAGATGAATGAAAACAAAACATAGCATACCAAAACTTATTGGATGCAGCTAAAGCAATGCTCAGAGGAAAATTTATAACTGTTAATGCCTTTATTCAAAAAAGAATTCAAATCAATAACCTAACCTTCCACCTTAAGATACTGGAAAAGACACAAACTAAGTACAAAGCAAGCAGAAGTTAGAAAATAATAAGATTAGAGCAGAGACTGATGACATAGAGAATAGAAACACAATAGAGAAAACCCCAAAATCCACTTTGGTTCCTCGAAAATGTCAATAAAATTGATAAGCCTTTAGCTAAACTGACAAACAAAAAAAGAGTAAACTCAAATTATCTTAATTGCAAACCTTCTGACAACACTATTACTTTACACACCATCAGGTACATTAGTTACCATGAATCAGAGGCACTTACATGTGTATAGGCTACAGGAAAAATCATTTCAGTTTGTTGCCTTATTAAATTGTTTCGTAAACAAAACATACCCTAAATTAAATTTCAAGATCTATGGCGTTTGTCATTAATTCTCCCCTACTTTTTCTTTGGGAGATTCCTTCCCCGGTTACAGGGTCCATCACATAGGTTTTACTTTTCTTTCCTATCACACCATCAAAACAGATTTGAGATTAGTTGTTGTACTTTTGTTTACTGACAAACTACATTTCAAATTCATTCCTGCAAAAGCATTTTATAAACAGTATTCATATTCTGAATCTGAGGTAACTGTGGAATTAAAGGATTTTCCATAAAACAATATTAAGCCTCCAAACAGTCTCACCAATGGACACCATGATCTGAACCAAGTAGTTAATTTCAGTCTTTTACTCAGAAAACATACAGTAAATAAATTCAAATTGCTTCAATACACAGACACAAATACACACACACACACACACACACACCTGTGAAGGGTGAAATCCGAACTAGACGTTATCCTGAAATTCATTTAATTACTATTTGTTATTATATTTGTTTATTTTGTGTATTTCAGGGAAAGATGAAAGGAGACTGCAAGAAGCATCAGAAGGCTAGTCCAAGAACAATCCCTGACTGTTCAGCACCAACCCGATCAGGAGTGGAGAGGCTGATACCTGTACAGTGTTTTGTTTCAGAAATGCCCTATGAATGGCCTCTCATTCACGGAAGGCTTCAGATCTAGTCTTTTGATGTTAATTACAAATAAGGCTACACCGGTGCAGCCAATGTTTGGCAAGTGAGTGGTAACAGTGCCAGATGTAAAAATTTTTGTCACAGTTTTGTAACCATGCTTCGCCATTTCCTCATTGTCGGACACTAGGAACTGTTATACACAAGGGAAGTCCAGGACCTCGCTTTGCTTTCAGAGGCATTGCCTGGTGCTGCCCCCATGTGATCCAGGGCTACCAACAGATCTCAACCCTTACCAAGCCCCGACTTTTCCTCACACTGCCATAGCCTTAGTCCTTTCTCTTGCTGCCCAAGACTAGACGATGAACCTTCTTTGCTTCCATTTCAGGGATATCTGGTGTGATTTTCATTTGTAATTAATGCTTCCATTATTACCATCTCTACTCAACATATCTAAAAACTCTGAACATATACTTATTCCACCTGTCTTCTATTTCTATAACTTAGATATTCTTCATCACAAAATCCCTCTAAACTAGTACTATGTTTTTGAAGTCATTCATTTTACAATTATAACAACAATAACATTTATTGTTTGCTTTGTGCCAGGCACTCTACTACTTTACATAAATCATCTCATTCTGTCACATCTAACTGCAACTAAGTATATGCTTACATTTGCTAGTAGCACCTAAAATAAGGATATTGTTGGTCATCTTTAAAGAAACGTCTTAACATACCAAAGAAGTGGAATCAATAGAAGAAAATATTTTTAAGTCTTACAAAGTATACAACACTAAAGTAATATATGATACCATTAAATTTATATTTCTATTTATGGAAAGTAAAGCTATTCCTGGTACATGGTGGTGACCTTCTTTTTATCCTATTTCTTATACCTTTCTCAAATTCCTATAAACCACAGCTTCGAATAGGTCAAATAAATATAATTTGATTCATACATTCAGTTAAATCCTTTAACTATGTAGTAATACATAAAGTGAGTATTATGTTGCTGCATTAACACCAAAAAAATGTTTCCCATGGCAATCCAGCCTAACGTTAATTGTGGTATGGGTGCTGAAAAAATAAAATGAGATATAATTTTACTAATCATTCACTTTGCATTTTGAAGCTCTCTGCTGTTCTTAATCAAAACTCTTAATTTATTATCAAGAATTATACTAGTTTTAAAATGAGTTAATTTTCTGTTGGAGACAGGAAATGAAGAACTACTAACACTGGGAATGTATTTTTCCTTTCTCAATATTAACACATGATATATATTCAGATTAATAACAACTCTGGAAACTAGTTTCATTCTCTCTACACATAAGCAATAAACAGTATAGCAGCAGTAACGTGGATATATAATATAGGGTTTCTTTGGAATATACAGCCATTTCTAATATTTCATTTCAGCAAGTGTATAGGCAACCATCACAGACGTCCATCAAAGCTGGATTAGATGAAGACAACGCAGGCTTTGAGGATAAACTGAAGATGCAGCTCAAAAGTTTTCTTTTCTCATCCAAGGGCACTATAGGACCACTGTCTTCCTCCTTTAAGCAAAAAAAAAAAAGAATCAATTATGTTACTGATATTCTTCCACAGCAGACTGAAAGTCTTTTTACAGTACAAGACAGTAAAAACTAAAAATTTCATACGAAAATGTGGAAATTTCAAACATATCTTCATGCTCGTTTGTTATCTCTGCAATTTTTCCACAAAATTTACCACAATTTTATTTCTATGGCAGACCTATTAATGCAGAATTTCATAGAAACAAATACTTTCATACAAAATAAATAATGCTTGAACTATTTTACAAACAAAAAATTTGCATATCATGTCAAATAATAAAAATAAAGCTTTAAATTCTGTCATTCATTTCGCATATAATAATCACAGATGGATGGTAACTCAAGAGCACACAGACCCCTTCATTCCTAATTTCCAAGTGACTTACAATTCTATTAAATAAATAAGAAATGCAGAATATATATATATATGACAATAGTACTTGTTTGAGATAACAACTAACGTGCTTCTCATATAGGAAAACAACATCAGCTAAGACTTTAGTTCAATGATACTGAACTTTTTGATGTTGAACTAGCATTGCTAGCAATGGCAGTGGGAAACTTGCAGTCTTATTAGTTGCCTAAGGTAGGTAATAAATCTCTATTAAAATTTAGAATGCATATACTTTTGGACTTGGAATTCTAGGAACTTATAATAGACATATAATTATCCAGTCAGGATACAAAGAGTCTATGTGTAAGGATACTCACTGCAAAAAGAAACTGGAAACAATCTAAATGATCTCCTTCTGGGCAATGTCCTTTGGAAAAAAAGAACAAAATAATACAACAAAATAAATAGCCTCCTTTCCTTAATAAAATATATTACTATGCAATATTTCAGGATTATGCATATATAGTATATATGTATCTCTGGACACACCTGCACACACACAACATATATATATACACACACACATTTCTACATATGCATACATCTATAAACAGATACATATAAATATATAGAATGTCTGGAACAATTTATTAGAAATTATTTATAATGCTGGGTTATGTATTTCCAAACCATCTATTTTATTTCTGCTCCCACTCTACCAGGACCAAACTACATTTCAAATATGATAGTCACAATAAAATCTTTTTAAATTTTTTAATCTTTTTAAATTGACAAATAAAATTGTAGATATTTATCATGTCAACAAAATGTTTTAAAATATATACACATTGTGAAATGGCTACATCAAGCTAATTAGCATGCATATTACCTCACATAGTTAAAAATCTACTCTTCTAGCACTTTTCAAGAAAGTGACATGAAACTGATTATCAAACCACAAAATCACAGCAATTCAGAGTCAATGGGGCCTAAAGGTCACAATAGATGAGTTTTCTGCAAAAGGAAACAACCTGGGGTCCAGTGTTTCCCAAACTGTGTTCCATAAAAAACTACAATGAATCCATGTTAAAAAATATTGTATCAACTCTGTTAAAATATGGTTCTTTAATTCAAAGCCATCTCAGAGGTTCTAATATGCTGATGTGAATTGCAAATCTCCAAAAGGAGGATATTAGTACATCCAGGATTCTCCAGATATACATGAACAGTCACCTCTTGATTTAACACACATTTTGGAGGCCCAGTGCACTGCAGAACTCATCTGGGAGAGGCTGGTCTAGAAGCATGTATCCTAAGTTTATGAAATTTCATTATAAAGAATATATCCAGCCTTCTAAATATTAAGCTACCATGGCCCAAAACACGAATAAAAGATGGGTAGGTAAATACACAGTCATTCTAATCATATGAGGTCAGGTCTCAAGCCAAAGCAGAATTTAACATTTCATATACATCAACAGTGCAACAGATGCACATACATGTTGGTGTCCTATTCATTTTTGAAGCTCTCAGAGCATGATTCAGGGGGTTCTTGGTAAATGCTGAATGAATTCTAATTTACCTACATGTAGAATCTGCTGGTGAATTTGCACACTCACTCAGCTGAAATTTCCCTCACAGGGGAAACTCAATACCCTATGCTATTGAGTTTTTCTTACTTATATATTTTTCAAAGAAATGACACCTCCCTATGCCAAGGCTCTCTGAAGATGGTCTTTATATTAGCTTTACCTTCCTCAAAAATGTACACTCGATCTTGTTTACTGCAAATATCAGATTAACTGAAAAACTGTTTCAATCAATCACAATCTGGGGTATGGATGTGGAATAAAGTAGAACCAAATCCAAATCCCAGCTCTTCTATCCAATTGCTGTAAGATTTTAGGCAATTTACTTGCCCCTTCTGAGACTCACGATAATATCTACTTCTTAGGGAATGTGTGAGACTGTAATGACAGCAGATATCATGTGCTGAGCATAGTACTATGAGTAATAATTTTGGTTGATTTTAAAACCATCTCACTAACTAAAAATTAAACTACAACACTGTACCCCAACATAAATGTGAAGTATGGCCCATCATTTTTATGCCATGTGTTGGAGATTTACTTTTCAGTGTTTTAGAGAAAGTTTGCACAGGATAAAGTAATGCTTGGTCTCATCTGTTCTGTATTCCGAAGCTCCAGCCGAACACCTGACCCAAACCACTCAGAAAACGTGTGCGTACATGCATAAAGTGCAACAAAATAACAGTAGCAATTGCTAATTTGTATCAAAATTATGCATGCATATAAAGACTTAAAGTTTTTAAATGTTTATTATGAAGATATCAGTCACTTCTCCTATGTGTCACCAATTTCCTTCTCCTTAACTCTTTCAGTTGATTAACACTAGAGAGCTAAATGGCATGATTGTATCGCTACCTTTCAATTTTCTGTTTCAGTATAATTTTTCCTATGGAGAATGAAGATTTGACCCTCTTTCCTCCTGTCAACATCATGCACACACACACCCAACCCCATTTTTTTCCCATCTTCCCATCACCCCATCCTCCAAATATGGCTATACAGAAAAACTTCTATTGTTGTAATGATGTTAAAATATTCAGAGGTGAACTACATGTGTTAATTTTTCTTTTCTGCACATTTTGTCTTCTCTGGAGTGATAAATACCTTGGGTTTTTCCACCTACGTATTCTATGTACTCATAACTAATTCAATGCACAAATACCTACCCATTACCTAACTCTCCTCTCAAGAAGTGAAGATATATCATGTATTGTATCAACTTCACCATTCCTGAAGAAAGCTCATCTAGAACTTTCTCACCTGCTCACATCTGGACTGACTGCCTGGTTTGCCTACGATCTCATTCCACTGCCATTCTGGGCATTTATTCATCCCCTTGGTTTTTCTCCTTTGCTGGCTCTCCTGTTTCCTGGATCCCACATCTTTTTTCCTTGGCTTACTCCATTTTGGTGTGGCATTATCAAGTAGCTTCCGGGAAATAAATTTGTGATGGCTTTGATATCTAAAAATGACTACTGTAACCACACACTGGGTTAAAAGTTTGACTAGGTAAGGAATTTGGTGGACTGTAATTTTCTCTCAGAATTCTGAAGGTCATGCTCATTGCCTTAGCTTCCAGCGTTGCTTTTGAGAAGTCTGGTATTCAAATTCCAGATTCCTTGATTTTGACATGTTTGTTGCTTTGGTTTTTGCCATTCTGGAATTTCTCCCTCCATGTGCTGAACTTTCACAATGATGGTGTCTTGGTGTGAGTGTGTTTTGATCTACTGTGCTGGGAATTCAGTGGATTCTTTCAATTTGTAACTTTATGCTCATGAGTTCTGGGGAAATGCTTTGGATAATTTTGTTGCCTGATCCCTCTCCTTCACTTTCTCTGTTCTCTCTCTAGCTTATTATGTGGATGATGGACCTCTTAGACTGGTCCTCTAATTTGCTTACATTACTGTATTTTTCATCTTTTTGCCTTTTGCTCTAATTTCTGAGAATTTTCAATTCTGCCTTCTGATTCTTCCGTAGAAGTTCTCATTTCTGTTTTCATATTTTCAATTTCAGTTTCCAAAAGTTCTATTTTCTAAATATTCCTTTTCTTAATGGTATCCTGTTGTTGGTGTTTTTTTTTTTTTTTTTTTTTTTTTTTTTATGGATGCAATTTCTTTCCTTACGTCTCCAAATATATGAGTGACAATTTCTTGACAGTTTTTCTCTTCTTACAAAGTATTTATGTCTTTTAACTCACTTTATTGTCTGATTTGGGTTCTTTCATTTATAGTTCTTCTTCAAATATCTATAACTGTTCATATCTGGGACTGGCAAACAACCACTACAACAAAACCAGAGTGGAGGCTGCGGGCACAGTGGAGGCCTCTTTATTACACAGTCACCACCGGATGAGCCTGTTGGTCCACTTCTGCAGAGAAGTCACCTGGGCTGGTCAGACCCTCCCCAGAAGATACTTCCAGCTTCATCTGGAGAGTAGGGGCCTTTCTGCCAGTGTATGGGAGGATGACATGAGGTCTGAGGATGTTATTTACTCACTCAATTGTGTCTGTGTCCCCTGGTATAGAGTCTCTCTCTTCATCATCTCCAGAAGACAAGTATCTCTGGTCTGCCAAGGCTTTGGAGGGGACTGAGAGATGTAAGTGCTTCTTAAATAGCTTTCAACCGATACAGATGACTTTAGCCTCCTTTTACTCCAGCTTCCAGATGATATCTGTTGCCACCAATTCCTGGGAATTTGAGAGATTCTATCAAGCTAACGGGTTTGTTCCTCACATCTACTAAATCTGTTACAAGACCATCTGCTTCCAGCTTCCAAAGTATTGTTGCTGTTGTCTCCTCTCGTGTTTTCCGTATCCTTCTGAGTCAATGCACTTAAAAAAAAAAATCTTTCCTGTTATTTTAATGCAGTCTGTGGTGGAAACAAAATTAATTGCCTATCTTCAATTGATGGTCGTTATTTGAAACAGAAGTTCATTTTTATGCCTTTGTGTACTTTCTAAGGTTCGTACAATAACCACATTACTTAGTAATCAGAATACAAATTTATTTGATAAAACAACCTAAAGAAGTAATACTTTGTATATATAAAGGTAAAGCTGGCCTTCTCCCTTTGAGATTTTCTCCAAATATTCATTTATTTACGTCTAAATAACAAGGAAGCTTACTCATAAAGAGAAATTTTCTATTATATTATGATCATTGTTCATAATGATGACCTCAAAGTATGCCTACATCCTAAGGAGTCTTCTAAACCATCAGCTATTTCAATAAAATTATAGCAGATGCCATCTTTCACATGACTTTTTCTTAATCTTGAATTATCTTTTATGAAGAGGCCCAAGGGAATGAGTGCAAAGCAAATCACTACTGGAGAATTTCCTGAAACGCTACCAAAAAGAAAAAAAATCACGTGTACACACACACCGTACTCCTCAGAGGCTGCTGCAGGTCACAGTACTAATGTAAGTTCCAGTAATTTTGGCTCAGCTCATTGATAACTAACTAAAGTATCCCTCTTTAAGTACAGTTTTCAGTGTAAAATCTCCAAAATAGAGTCGTTTAAGAAATAGCAATATGCTAGAAATAAGAACTTTCCTCTTCAGAAGGGGCTCTTTCTCCTGTACACTAGTGGAACACTTCGTCAGGCAGTTTGCATACGCTGCTCTGACCCGGAGTTAGCTGTGTGTCTGATTTACCCCTGACACTAGGCTGTGAGCTATTTCAGGGGAAAGCTGATCTCTGGTTATTTTCACTCAGCCCCTAGAATACTGCCATACACCAAATAGAAGGTTTAAAATAAATGCCCTTCCATTACAAGCAAGGGCGTATAGACACCTTCTTTTTCAGCATTCTCACTCAAGACAGCATCAGGTCATGAGAAGGAAATAGAGAAAGGAGAAACAGGAAGAGGTCAGGAGTGTCAAACACTTTTGAAGATTCAAAAGAGAGAGGGAAACATGCCACTGGATTTGGAAATAGAAATCCAAGCACATCAGACATTTTTAAAAGAGTGCCAGATATCACTGTTAATTATTTAATGTTATTCTGGAGTACTAGATAATGAAATGAAATAAAATCAGAAAGAAGGAGATAAAACTTTCATCGTCATTGGGTGTTATCAGTGTCTATCTGGAAAATTCAAAATAATCAGCAGAAATCTTACTGAAAACTATATAAAGGTTAATAAGCAAGCCAGGGACAAATCTAATCCAATGTTTTCTCAATAAAAAAATTAACTAATGGAAAAATCTATTGTTAGTCAAAATCTATAATGATAATAGTAATTGCTCATATTTAATGCTAATCCTCTACAAAGCACTGTGATGTGCATTTTACCATAGCTCATGAAATCCTCACAACATCCCTGGGAAGTTGTAACTCTTAGTATATCCACTTCATAGATGAGGAAACTAGGGCTGAAAGAGAATCAATAGTTTGCCCAAGTTGTGGAATAGCAAATAGAGGTGTTGTGTTCCCCATCAAGGCATATTCCAGCTGACTCCAGAGCCCAAATATGCAAGTTGGTATAAATATTGTGAGAACAGAGAATTATAAAATGTATGACAGACATAAAAAACTTTAATAAGCATAGACCCATGCATTTTTCCTTGATATAAAGATTCAATATTGTAAGGTATTAATTCTCCTTAATCACTCTATACATATAATACAAATTAAAAATCCTAATAGGATTCCTTTTTCTCTTTTATTTTTGTCTTTTATTGTCTTTTTCTCAACCTCTCTTTCTTTTGCTCTTTATTTCTATCCTTCTGAAAAAACGATTTTATGGTTTATCTGAAAAAATTAAACATGCAAAAATAGCCAGAAAAATCCTGCAGAAGATACTAGTAAAGAGGGTCTTGTCTGGCCATACACTGAAATATACACTAATGCCACATACATTGTGGTCAATGCACATGAATAGACAGATAAATGGAACAGAATAGGGAAATCAAGAATAGAACCAAGTATTTACAGGACATGATATAATGTAAGGAGCCATTTTTAATGAGATTGGCAAGGATGAAAAATTTAAAATATTCAACACTGATGAAGGTGAAAAGTATAGTCTGACACATAGTTACTGGGAACATAAACATAGAACTCTTGGGAAAAGCAATCTGCATATGTATTACAATAAAACTCTTTGACCCAGTTATATCATTTCTAAGAATTTTTTTAAAGGAAATAGGTAAGTTAACCACAGTATTATTGATTACAACTCATCAAATTTTGGCATATACTTAAAAGCAATGTATGTAAAACCATTTAAAAAATAACTTCAATGACATGAAAAGATATATCATCAAGCTGATTGAAAAATAGCATGCACAGTATAATCTCATAAGGAGTATTTCATATCTACATAACCATATGAGATACATATATAAAGAGAGGTCAACGGACAATCATGATGATAAAGGTAACATTTTTGAATCCTTACACTGTGGACAAAAAAAAAAAAAGTTAAGCACTTTAATTGCATTATCTCATTGTTATCTTCACAACCACTCTATGAGGTAAATACCATTATAGCCTTCTTTTAAGTGATGAAACAAGAGACACTTATCAGCTAAGGTTTTTAAGGTCACACAACTAATTACTGGTGGAATCACAGTGGAACTCGAGCCATCCCCACTGTGCTCCACGGCCTTCATATCCATTACAACCCGCAGTGCTGGGGATGCTATCGCTAAGAGGAGAGTTTGAGAGACGTTTGCTGCTGCTCCATTTTATTCTGTACTGTTTGAATATTCTACTATGAACATGTGCTATATGCAGAGACAAGGAAACAAAAAGCAAACAGAAATCAAAGGTGACCTTGCCACAGCAATTTCAATAGGTAGAAGGAGATGTAAACTGAAGAATAAAAAGATGAGAAAGAGATGTAGGGTATATTGAATGACTGGTTAAAAAAATGGCAAAAATGCCTTCTATAAAATACCCAATCAACAGTGCAAGCACAAATTAGCATAACCTTTGTAGAGGGTACTTCAGCAATATGTTATGAAAAAATGAAAACAGATGTGTTCTTTCTTCCCAGGAATGTAATTCCTAGGAACTTATCCACAAGAGATTAAAAGGCAAAGACAAACACAGTGCATAATGTTCTGCACTTTGCTGTTGTGAAATGTGTCACAGTGAAGAGCTCAGCGTTGGGAGTGGGGCCCACTTGGGTCTGAATTCTCTCTGTACTTTACTGGCTGTGACCTTCAGCAAGTTACTCAACACCTCTCAGCCTCAGTTTCTTTATCTCTAAAATGAAAATAAAAATACGGGCCTCACAGGATTGTTGTGAGGATTAAATGAGACAAAATACAGCATCATGTCTGAAATATAAAAAAGCATTTGTTCTTTTTGTTTTCATCACTCACTAATATGTGTAACTTAGAATGAATAAATAAGCTTTGATCAAAACTCAAGGATAAATCATAGAAGTCGGTAATATTTTAAAACACTAAACTTAGCTTTTAAAGTTATTCAGAAGTAACTCTGTGTTAGGATACTTTGACACTTTCTCAATCTCAATTAGCACTAAACTAATTAGCAAAACTGTTTTACACACTACAGTGAGTCACATTTTTCTTCCCTCTTCTCTAATCCCTGGTGAGTTGTAAGGGTGATTGACTATCTAATTACTTCTTAATTGAATGCACATATTATACATTTTTCACTAGTTCAAGCTTAATGTTTTTAGTCCAGAAATCAAAGTCAATGAAATTAAGTTGAATTGGGATTTGGGCAACTATTATAATGAGAGAAGGTTTGTATTATATCTAATTATAAGTAAATGTGTGTTTTAGCCTTATTTCCTATGGAAATATTTCAGGTACAGGAATGTTCCATACACAACTAATTTAGATGATTAATAACACTGTTATTCTTATTTGTCATCCTTTATTCCTCATTACAGTGATTTTATTGCTAAGATCCACTAAATATAATTATTGTTTAAAGAAAAGATGCCATTAGAGAACCATTGGTTGTACCCATACTAAAACCTGAATGAACATTCATATCTGCAAAAAACTGCCTAAGTTTCTCTGCAACATAAAGGTTATAGGAATTTTCACAGGCTGCTAACAGAAGGAAAACAAAAATCTTGGAATGCTTCAAATAAATCCAGTTATATTCATGAAAAAATGTTTATTTACAAAAAACTAAAAATATTACCAACAAAATAGTATTCCAACTCAGTTAACACTTTACAGGTAGAATATCTCATAAAAGATTTTTTTCCCCTTTGGGCATTAGGCAGGAGTAAATGCTGAAGGAGTAAATGCTGAAGGAGATATTATCAGACAACAAAGGTTTATTGCTTCAGTTTTCTTTTTTTTTTCTAGGTATGCGGAGCAACCATCTGGAATAATTTAGTTGAAGACCTCTTCAGGCAAAAACTAGATTAAGGAACTTCTTGAGATACAATTCCACTCCATGCTCCTAAGATGTCTCTGAAAATACATTCTCTGGACAAGCCCTAAAGACATTTATGAGTTCCTAATAAAACTCATAAAAGAATGACCATTAAGAATTCAGAGCAATAAAAGCAGTAAGAACTCAGAGATTCTGAAGGGTAAAAAGCAGTACTGAAATGGAGAACAGACCCATCTGAAACCAATGTGGTTTTATAGTTTTAACAATTAATTTATTACCTGGTGTTACCTGGTGGCAAACTTCTTGATTGGAGAAATCTCCACATTATCCAACACATATTTCAGATTCTGGGCATTATCTAGACTATTTTAGATAATCTGGGCATTATCTATTACTGGGCTTTATCTAGATTATTTTAGCTTTGTATGTAATGAAAACAAGTTTTAACTGCAATGTTTAAGTAAAACTGAAGTGGCCCAAAGGATGAGGCCAATCTATATGTACCAAATAAAAATACCTCAAAGACCTTTAGTTAAAACGAAAATTTTTGTTTCTAGTATATTCTTGTTAAAAATATTTTTAAATAGCATGTTTCTCACCCTTCTGAGGGTTGTCAGTGTTTGCCTTTCTCTTACATGGTTTCTTCTCTAACCAGAACTCCCATGTTGAAATCTTAACTACTAAGGTGATGGGGTGAGCCTGAGAGAGGTGATTATATCAATCATGTGGGCAGAGCCTTCATGACTGGAATTACTGCCCTTATAAAAGAGACCCAGGAAACCAGTGGGCCTCTTCCACCATGTGAGGACACAGTGAGAAGGCAGCATTCTACAAAACAAGAAAAGGGCCCTCACCAGATACCAAACCTGCTGGGGCCTCGATCTTGGGCTTCCTAGCCTCTAGAACTGTGAGAAATAAATGTCTGTTGCTTAGATGCTAGTTCATGGTATTTTGCTATAGAAGCCCAAATGGAAAACATGTAACCCTTTTCCTTCTTTGGGAGATGGCTTCTACCCCCAATAAGAGTGTCTGGGTAAACTACTCCACACTACCATAATCCTTTCCTCACCCTTATGTAATTTCATTTCCATGCTGAGATTTTAGATTCTCTAGTTTTTGCTGTATGTAAGCAATTTGCCATAATAAGCATCAGAACCATAACCTATATATAAATGAGATAAAAATATTAACAAGAAAGTACATCAGGAGATGTCAGTAATTTTATCATGTTTCTGTGTTTCCTCGATAATTGGTAACACCTAGCTACATATCAGTAGATCTAACGTAAATCAGTTTTCCAGGGCCCATTTTTAAAATACTTCATACTAACTAGCTCAGATATTTAAATCAAATGCCAATAATACCACCTTATTTTGTGGATGTCAATAACAGACCACCACACTCCTCCCCATCAATTTCATCACTCCCACTGTGCTCAGATGTGGATTCAGAATCCTTCTCAACACTCTCCAGACAGCTGGTACCAATCAACCAGAGCTGGCATGCAAGTTTGAGTGCTATATGTCATCTTATCTTTTATTTTATTACTATTTTATATTTTTTATTTTATCTTGTACTTAATCTTGTATTTATTATCTTGTATTTAATCTTGCCATAACAGTCCTATTTAGAAGAGAGGGGAGATGCTCTTGCAACAGTCAAGAGGAGATGATGCTAACTTTATGGGTTGTGATGACAAACATGGAAACACATATATGGCTTTGATAGCTATCAGAAGGCAAATCTGCAGAACTTGATGATAAATTGGAAATATGGGGTAAGGTAAAGAAGAGAGGTGTCCTGCACGACTCAGGTTTCAAAGAAAACTGGAAGAGAGGCAGGTCTGTGAAGGAAGACCAGAAATTCAATATTGTATATGTTGAGTTTGAGATGTCTTTGACACATCCAAAAGAAAAGTTCTACAGAGAGTTGGGCATTCAATTCTGGAAGTTAATTAAGAGACCTAGTCTAGGAATGTAAATGAGTCACATGCAGTTAGTGGTGACAAGCTGTGAGTATGGATGAGTTCACCTACAAAGACAGTCCCAAGGGCTGAACCTTGGGACTCCAACATTAAGTAGCCTCCTAAAAGAACATTTGTGCAGCATGCAGAGGATGAAAGGTGGTGCAGATAGAAAGAAAACTGGGTGTATGGACACCAGAATAAGAGTGTGGCAAGAAGGCAGGCAGTTTCAGAAGCTGCTAAGAGATCCAGTAAAATGAGGTCTAAAAATGCCCCTTAAAAGTTACTGCCCTTAAAAAATTTATCATTTTTTGGTGAGGAAAAAAATGAACATTCCTTTTGTCATGTCATTATATAACAATAAAATATCTAAAATATGTAAAAGACAACATACAGTCACACTTTCATAATTTCCAAATAATTCCAAGCTCAATATGAAGTTCACTTTTATTTAATTGACAAGTATTTATTTGTAAGGTACTAGATGAGGTTCTAGATTGGTCAACTAAGTTTACTTCATTATTTCCTAACCTAGAAGTTTTAAATTTCATGTTGTACTTTAATGCAAGTATAATCATCTCCTTGAAAGCTGAAAGCTGTTCAGAATCAGAATTGACCAACATAACAAAATAAATATCTGAATTTTAAGGGCATTATTTTTAAATGACTGTTTCCATCAGTTTCATTGGTTGTATTTCTTTTTTTTTTATTTTTTATTTTTTTGAGACGGAGTCTCGCTCTGTTACCCAGGTTGGAGTGCAGTGGCACGATCTCGGATCACTGCAAGCTCCGCCTCCCGGGTTCATGCTATTCTCCTGCCTCAGCCTCCCAAGTAGCTGGGACTAAAGGCGCCCACCACCATGTCCAGCTAATTTATTTTTATTTTTATTTTTATTTTTATTTTTATTTTTAGGAGAGACGGTGTTTCACCGTGTTAGCCAGGATGGCCTCGACCTCCTGACCTCATGATCCACCCGCCGTGGCCTCCCAAAGTGCTGGGATTACACGCATGAGCCACTGTACCTGGCCAGGACTCCGTTTCTTTGTTGATAAAATTTTCAAAAAGCAATGTCCATCTTGAAGAATTGTTCTGAGGTGAAATGAGACATACATGAAACACCTCTCATAGTGCTTGGCACAGACCACTACAATTTATTACAAACAAATTATTATTACTACTGGAGGGTTTCCATGAAGGGTTTGTTAGCCTTTAACTTAAGTATAAAATTTAAAAAATATTTTTAAATTTATTCTTACTTCATGCTGTGTCTAACTAACATAGCTTAATAAGATCTCAGGACACATCCAGGATTCAACCTGCCATCCGTAAAGGGCATGTGGAGGAGAGGCTGGGGCATCTATGGGCTCTGGCCCCTACCTGTAGACTCTACCATAGTCCCTATTTCAGGTCCTCCCAGATCACAACGAATGCTTTGGATCATTCCAAAGCACTTACCAAAACATACTCTGCAGTCTCGTATTGTTCTCCGGTTAAATAAATTTGTGAAATGCTGTATACTATACCATACCCTCTTGGAGATTCACATACGTCCCTGGCATATTAAAGGTTCTCAGAAGTCTTGCATGAAGAAAACCTGCTTAATGCAGTATGTTACAAACTTGTTTGACGCTACTACATAGACATTTATAGTCTGGTGGAGTAAGTGAAACAAACACTGCTAAGTGCATTAGAAAATAAAAAACAATAATTAAAAACTAAACTAACATGGTACTAAATTTAGAAAGCAAAGAAAGATTAGTAAGGCCAGTTTACGAGGGAAAAAGACTTCATGGAAATAAAACCTGGTCCTTCAAATATCAACAGCATTTAAATAGAGAACAGAGAGGAGAATATTCTAGACTTTAGGTTGGTAGATTCCTAGGAGTGACCCAAAAAAGGCAGACAGCTAAAACAAATTGTCAAGGTGCTAAGATTAGAGATACAAAAAAGAAAAATGGGATACTTACAACCAGAAAGCTGAAGGTCAGGTAAAATTGTACTGAAAGAAAAAGGATAACTTCCCTGATTGTCACTACTCTTTTTTTTTTTTTTTTTTTTTTTTTGAGACGTAGTCTCGCTCTGTTGCCCAGGCTGGAGTGCAGTGGCCGGATCTCAGCTCACTGCAAGCTCTGCCTCCCGGGTTTACGCCATTCTCCTGCCTCAGCCTCCTGAGTAGCTGGGACTACAGACGCCCGCCACCTCGCCCGGCTAGTTTTTTGTATTTTTTAGTAGAGACGGGGTTTCACAGTGTTAGCCAGGATGGTCTCGAACTCCTGACCTCGTGATCCGCCCGTCTCGGCCTCCCAAAGTGCTGGGATTACAGGCTTGAGCCACCGCGCCCGGCCTGTCACTACTCTTACACAGTCTAATATGTACACTTTGTATCTACCTAGTAACAATCTAGTTTTTAATAGAGGCTCAATTCCTTTACCCCTTATTTTAATCTGACTGAGGTAGATTTTTAGGCAATGCTCTCAGTTTTTCCAATTGAAAAAATGGTAATCTCAGTATAAATCCTATTTTGATTCTATTTTCCCTCTATTTTTAAGATTTTTAATCATAATGAAATGCTGACATAAAAGTTTTATTTGATACTATTGCTTCTATAATACCCTCTTTTAAGAGGTACAGAAAATATAAAATCAAATTTATTCAATGCTTTTTAAAAAAAGTATCTCCTTATACTCCTGATTAAAGTATAGGTGATTTCCAATGATTTCTGCACTTGTTTTTTTAGTATTTTTAGTAATTTCTTCAGATGAATTTTTAAGCTTTATGTTTCCAGTTGGAGACTTATTAACAAAACCTCATTCATAAAGAAGCATTCATTTCGTTTTCCTCCTCATTTACCTGCTTCCTGTTCCCTCTGGTTTCTCTTTTCCATGACAAATTTAATAGAGACATAGGAAACCATATTCATCATAAACCAGGGAACTATAATATCCGGTGCTCGAACGGCCCTTGTGAGGTCTGTTGGAACATTTCCCCAAGCCCCGTCCAGGCAGGGTCCCACCTAAACCACTGAGGAACCTCAAGTATTTAATGCCTTAGTCTTCCTTGAAAACCCACTCCAAGATTTAGACCATCTACTTACAGGAAAGGTCTTTCTTATAGCCTCTAGAAATAAATTCTTTCCTTAGCTAATTCAAAGCCATTTGCTGAGACATAAAAACAATTTTTTTTATGTCCGCTTCTACCTTTTGAGCATCCATGAGGTAAAAGGCATGAAAGAACATGTTTAGATGACGAAATGGTCACAGTGATTTCCTTGTGGAAAAATATATTCTTTAGGTTTAAAATCATGAAATCTACTATATTGAGGGTGTCAGAACATATTAACATTCAACATACAAGTTGGCCCACGAATGCAAAACATTCTTCCTCCCAAACACAATTTTGTTTTAATTCATAGTGGGAGGAAAAAAAATCATTCTGAAATTTTTATCCATGATAAATTATTAACATTTCTAAAACATAAAAAGGAAGAGACATATTTTAAAGCAGGAATTATTCTCTTTGTTTAGTAATCTTGAAGGCAGCTCTTACAGCTCTTTAATTTTTCATTGGTGGGTTAATAATTTTTATATCACATAATCAAAATATAATAGGTATTTTGAGCATCCTTGGTGTTTTGGCATTTTACTGAAATCATTTTGAGATCAGGTAGGAAATCCATTCCAGTTGCAGGAAATTCTATGAGATATAATAAATAGAAAACAGCTATATCTACAGAGCCTTCAATTCTCACCCTAATGCTGTGTACCATGTTAAATTATCAGAGTGAGGACAGTTCAAGTTCCACTGACTGAAAATATGGCTTTGAGCTTTCCATTTAATCTTGAAGGATGATAGCTTTCACCTACTTGGTCATTCAAAGTGAACATTCTCACTTTCCCCATACAGGCACACCCTTCTCTATAATACCTTATCCTTTTCTAACCTATAACTCTTTTAGGTTATCAAAGAAGACTGATATGAAATTGATGCTTGCTATAGCTTTACTAAAGCTAAGAAGACAATATTATTAACTGCAAAAGTACAAGTAGGGAAGAGTTCAACAGTCAAGGATAACTTCAAAGATCCCAAAAGAAAAATAAGGGCAAGTTTGACAATGGGACTATTTGGAGATGCTTGCTGAATAACCCCATTTTTCTGGCTTTGTTTCTTTTTTAACCTATTTAGGGCATTCTTATTTTTTCACCTTTAAGGGGGGAAAAAAAGAGAAACTATTTAAAGAGCCGTGTGGCATTGCTTTTCACAGAAAATAATTATAATTCATTATAGTTACTATAAACATGTATACAGCTTAACAATATTTAGGTCACAAGCGAGGCAGTCTTTGAGCAGTCAGAATAGTCTTTTAAAAATGGGTGAACACTTAATGAAATAAAAAGGCAAATAATCAAATAATCATTTTGTTGGAAGATTTGTACCAATGTCATGATAGCAAAAGTAACAAGTAAACTGGACCTTAAACTTGTTATATCATTTGTTCATTGTTATTAAAATACATTTAGTTCTCCTGCATCATATAGAAAATTCAATGGGTAAAGGATCATTTAATGTCAATAGGCCCCCATAAATCTGAACTAGCACCGCTGAACCAAAGATTTTCCAGCACCTGGATAAATTACATACTAATTCTTTAAACAAGTATAATACAAAATCATAGTTCATACTTCTTAAATGGTAATATAAAAAGTCACAGATTACTCATGGGAATAATAAAGCTTCATTATCAAAGTCTTCCAGGTGCCCAGACATGCCATTTTTTTAAGAAATCTGTCATTTTAAGTCTAAAAACTAAAGTTATTTCAGTAAAACATAGCTAAAATAAATCTGAATTATTTTAAACATTTTTTAGAGAACAACTACCAGAGAAATGTCTTTTCCTTTTCAGTTCCAAGAGCTTAAATGAAACATTCATGCATTAAATTCAAAGTGTGACTGTCAAATCATTTCACTTTAATAAAAATTTGAATTACCTGCCTTAGGGCATTATTAAATATCAAATAAAAAGTACACACACATAAGTCTGATTCCCAATATAATTTTTATATAGAACTCTGACTAGATTTGTATTACACATTTCAAGATAAAAGGATAAAAAATGTATTCATAAAAAAATGAAATCAGAATTAGAGTCACCTTAGAATTCCTGTACCATTCTTAGGAATTTGGGAGCAAATTATGCCCTTTAAGTAATCTCAGCCACCAAGATAAGAATACAAATCCATCTTCCTATTAGATATAGTACCTAAATTGTAATTAACTCAAAACTTTGAAAAACTACACATTCTTCATCTATCATATAAAGAATACGATGTGAAATATACAAAATCTCATAAACAACATTTCTCTCTCTCTCTCTCTGTCTCTGTGTGTGTGTGTGTGTATGTGTGTGTGTAAAAGACAGACAGAAAACAATAATAGTCATGTAGATATTTAGAGAATGGCAACTCTGGTCTAGGACCAGATACAAACCAAACATTCAAGGGAATAATCTCCCCTCATTAAAAGTATCATTTACAGTTATTCACATTCACAGGGAGTATACTAACTAAACCTAGACTGGATAAATGCACACATTCACGCTTTGCAACGCTCATCCCACCCCCGCTGCCTCTTGGCCTCTCCTATGAACACATCCTTCCCTTTTCCTCTGCTCCTATCCTATATTCCCTGCTGTTCTCTTGCTCCTAGCTCCTGCCGCATTCATCATTAAATGATAAGAGCAAGTCATGGGTACACAGCAGCTCTAAAGTTCCACCTCCTTCTTTCTTCCTTCCCATTGCAGCACAGAGAGTGCCCATCCTCTCAGCAAAAGCCAGGCTCCCTGTGTGCTTAGGATTTCATCCCTTTCCACTTTTCAGACTTCACTGCTCCAGCTCCTCCCAGAAGCAGCACCTTCAGCCTCTTTCCATCGACTTGTTCCTTTTCCATCCCCCAGCATATAGACAAGTTCCATTTCTTTTGTTTAAAAAAGAAGAAAAAAAAAAGATTTCCTCAATCCCACCCCCTCTTTGCTGCTGTGGCCTCCTGCCCCACCCCACCCCAGCCTACCAAGGTGGCTGCGACCTGGAGTCTCCAGCTCCTCCCTTCCTATGTCCTTCACCCTGCTGCAACAGAATCCCTCCTTGATGTGCCACTCGAACGCCAGTGTGGCAGAACTCTAACCTCTGCCCATGTCGTGGTGAAGAAAAAGGGGTCTGCCAGTCAAGCTACCTGGATCTGCTTTGGCTCCACTGCTTAATAACTGTATTACTTTGGGCCATAGCCTAACTTCTCTGTGTCTTGGCTAACTTGCCTGTAAAGCCTCCCACAAGATTTTATACACACTTAATTAAGTAACTCCATTAGATCCATCAGAGCATTATATGAACATATACAATGTCTATGCCCAATACTTCCCTATTTCAACCCAGACTTGTTTTCTGTTCTCTACTCTGGAAATTCTAATGACCTTCACGACCAGAGTCCACCATTGCAGTCTGTGGTTGACAGGCATCTCTCACTCACTGTGCTGCAACTCAACTCTTAATCTTCAACCAAACAGGGCCTCCCCGCAGCTTTCCCACTGCCACTCAGTGACACTCCATCCAGGGTTTCCAAAGTGTAAAACCCCAGAAGTTATCTTTGACACTTCCATCTCCTTCCACCCCTCATCCAACTCATCATGAGCTAGAACCTGTAATTTCTATTTCACATACATCAACTTCTCTCCACCTCCACTGTTTCTATTCTAGTGTCCAAGCCTCCGCGTCTGTCACCTTGGCTACCTGGCAGACTTCTTTGTTTTTTTGTTTTGTTTTATCTTGTTTGAGACACGGTCTCACTCTGTCACACAGGCTAGGGTGCAGTGGTGCGATCTCAGCTGACTGCAGCCTCCACTTGCCAGGCTCAAGTGATCCTCTCACCTCAGCCTCCTGAGTAGCTGGGACTACAGGTGTATGCTACCACACCCAGCTAATTTTTAAATTGTTTATAGAGATGAGATTTCGCTGCTTCCCTAGGTTCCATTCCAACAGATGCTTTCCCCTTGGGAAGCTGTGGTTTGCCAGTGATGTACAATGACCTATACACTCTTAGTTAATTTACAAGGTAAAGAAATAATCCAATATATAGTCTTTTTTTTGTATTTTATCTCTTACACGTTTGCGATATTTTATTTTGTTAGTTCCTTAAGAGTAAGGAATACATACATTGAATTCAGTATATTAAAATACATAATGTTTCAACCAACAGTGTACCATATTCAGATAATTAACAACTGCTTCTCAATTTATCAAATAAAAAGCACTTCCATAGAAGAAGTATTTCAATGCATGCCAGATATGCTCCCTACCCTGAGAAACAAGAGGATCAATTGTGCAGGAGACAAGTAGGATCCACACTGAGGCTCACATGTTCCCCAAGCCCCCTCCTGTGTGCTCCTTGGTCACTGGGACATGACTCGTGCTGCTTCAAGGTGACAACATGGTAAGTTACTAAAGAGGTATGCATGTCACCTTTTCTGGGCCTCAGGGTGTCTTTCCTTATGAAAGCCACCAAAACTTGGAATTAAAGGCTACTCTGATAGGAAAATCATAGTTTTTCTTCAATACTGCATAAGATTAAAATAACTACTTGACCTGTAATTAACAGAGCTCAAGAATGTGTCATAAATTTTATAAAGATGAAGTACATATGCTTTTATTACTAAATTACCAGTATCACCATAAGTGTACCTTTGGCATGCTAGGTTTAAGTAGCTGTGCACCTCATTTTCCTTACTTAATCTGGACATACCCTCATGAAGACAGACTTGTTCCTGTCCTCTTTGGCTACTGAAATGCAGCTCTAATGACTCTGTCACTAAGAGGCTGAGTGGGCCGAAAGTTGTCTCCCAAAATCCCATCACAGCCTTCTACAAGTTCTGCCCCCTTAACATGCGTCCTCAGCCTTCGAAATTCTTCTATCTGAAAATAAAAGCAGAATAGATTAATCAATTATCAGACATGAACAAGATTGGAGTTTCATAAATGGCATGCATAACATATGCATAAATTACAACAATTATTAAAGAGAAAATTAAAATTAAGCTTCCAAAAGAAAAAAAACAGACTTAATTCTTCCAGACCTAAGACATTAGACAGGACCCCTTCAAGAGATGGCAACAGAAGTAGACATATCAAGGTCTCTGAACATCTCAAATAGACACAGAAATCTGCTCCATTTGTTAATGTAAAAATGATACAGGCTGGGCGCAGTGGCTCACACCTGTAATCCCATCACTTTGGGTGGCTGAGGTGGGCGGGTCATGAAGTCAAGAGTTCAAGACCAGCCTGACCAACATGGTGAAACCCTGTCTCTACTAAAAATACAAAACTTAGCCGGACAAGGTGGTGTGCGCCTGTAATCCCAGCTACTCAGGAGGTTGAGGCAGGAGAATCACTTTGACCCATGAGGGAGAGGTTGCAGTAAGCCGAGAACACACCATTGCACTCCAGCCTGAGCAACAGAGCCAGACTCCATCTCAAAAAAACAATGATACATACCTCTCCCAAAAAGGTTTTATGCCTATCCATACCATAATAAGAAAGAGTGAACAAATGAATGTGCTCTTAAATGCTTTCCAAGTACATTTTAATTAATGAATTATTATGTTACTGTATGCAAACACTGATTAGATCTTAGATTTATCAGATGGATTCGAGATTTCCTTTCATCAAAAGACTTTTGCCACTTTTCTAGCCCTCTGGAGAGCATAGGTCCAAGAAATGATTTTCTAAAAGCCTGAGCCCAACTTCCTGTCTTCACAATATTGATTTTCAAGTTCATTTGCCTTTCTTGGGTGGGCTCTCCAGGTCCCATGGCTTCCCCACTGTAAGTGAAGAGGTTCTCAGAGTCCTCAGGGACCTTGCCCATCAGCCGCCCTACAGTTTCTCTAAGAACCCAGAGCCTGCCAGACATGACTCTCTGGGAAATATTAATGTTTAAGCAACAAGCAAAAGTGATGAGCATTCCCCAGACTTATTTCCATTTATCTATTTAACTACAGGGTTCACTGTTAATTCACTTAAGTGCCAGACAGTCATGACACATTCTTCATTCCATACACAGAAGGGGAAATTGAGGCTGGAACAGTTTTGAAAATTACCAGATTAGCTAGTGGGTAAGTCTGACAATTCCAAGTCTACCTGCTCTTTTCTCAGCTCCACAGCCATCTCTTTAGGAATTCTAGTCAATTCAGTATAGTCTATCTCCTTCATACACCCCAAGGTATTGAGCATATGTGATCTGGGCAGCATCAATACACCAAAAGTTCACCATCTGTGTATCAAGGGATTGTATCTACGAAGATCCTTAACATTACATAGCTATAGAATTCTGTCATTCACGAAGAGAAATGAAACGCAAGAGAGCAACTAATTCAGGGGTTTCAACAAAAGTCAAGAGACACCTAGAGACTTTAGGGGGCCCACGAAAGCCCTGGATGATATGCAAATTGTTACATGTGCATTTTCCTCAGGAGAGGCTCCCTGACTCCAAGAGTTGAATCACACAACATTTTAACTCAATAACTCATACACAGAGTTGTAGAAAAAATTAAATGGCTAGTTCGATTAGAATCCAGGTCAGAAATCCAGCTTCTTTTCTGTGGGTTTTTGTTCTTTTCTTTTCTCTGTACTTATATGCACTTCGAATGTCTTATTTTTCCATGTCGCTGAATGTATGACTGATTTCCCTTAATGAGATTAAGTCTGACCCAACCGGGATTGTCCTGTTTAGTTTTTTATTATACCTATATGTTGTATTTACATAGAGGAGCCAGTCAGATAAGCAATCAGCTGTTTAATCTACTTGATGGTTTTTCACTAGATCTTCTTCAGGTATTAGAATGAAAATATGAGTAGCATCTATTGCTTGTTGCATCTGAAAAACTTCTAGAGACGAAGCTGCATGATAATCCCTTAATATTTGCTTTCACCTTGAAGTTTTCCCTAAGTAGAGAGTGAAAAGGAACCTGGTCAGTGAGAGAATCTTATGCTTTTTCAAAAAGAAGAATATGACAGTGAGGGCAGTGAACTCTGCACCCAAAGGCCAATTCTTGTACTGCTCTGCCACCTAAGACCCAAATGATCAAATGACTGCACCTCCTCAAGCCTCAGTTTCCACACGTGTATAACATAGATAATAACAGTATTCACAAGGATAGCCTACGAAATAAGAAAGAACATTCATGAAAATCAATCAGCATAGTTCCAAGCACATAGGAAGTGTCTGACAAATACTAGCACTTCTATTGCACAACTTCTTTTGAAGTGAAACCTTTAGCATTTTGAGATAAATATTTAGCTGTAGTTTTATATGCAGAAAGTATTTATAATAAACCAATCATTCACTGAGAAAATCTAAAGTCGTCTCTCCTAGCACTCACTTTCCATGTAATCATACTTAATACCTGCAACCTGAACCTATGAAGCATGCACAGGTCACTGAGGAGCAATGTGGGCTAGGAACTTTACTGCCTCAACATATGAAAGACTCCATTTTTTATTGACTTTGAAGATTATTTTAAAGCTGGTTTAATTTTATATTTATGTATTCTGAACTGGAGAAAAATCTTTCAAGCCCCAGGCCTCACCCTGAAGCACATTCTGTGAAAACAACTTCTTCCAGAAGAGATGATCTGAATCAACAGCCAGCCAGTCTCAAATCACTGTACTCTCAGAGAAAATTATTTCACAAGAAATGTTTTTCTCTGATCACAGCAACACTCTGAAGACTTCAAACATCAACAGAGATGGAGGGGAAAATGTGTCTTACTGAAACGCCAATTTTCTAAAGCAACCACCCCCAAACCCTTTAGTCACTTCAAATGGTTTCAAGTGCATACTGAATCAGCCACACTGAAATAAGAGATTGTGATAAATGAACAGAATAATAGAATAATATTTCGGGATAGAAATCTTTAATGAAACTCAAATGTCAGGGCCTTCCAGGACCATTATCATCACATATATCTGAATGTATGACTGCATGTATTTTTAATGCTACTCTACTTAAACATGGTATTTGTTTTTAACCAATTTAAGAGAAAACTGAATGTGGGGCACCAACATTGAACATTTCATGGAGAAGTCTCCATCTTCTGAAGGTATTAGATTCAACAGCCACTGTTCTTTGAACTACATATGCACTCCAATTGGTCTAAG
The DNA here is from genome assembly GCF_007565055.1 of Rhinopithecus roxellana. NCBI lineage: Eukaryota > Metazoa > Chordata > Mammalia > Primates > Cercopithecidae > Rhinopithecus > Rhinopithecus roxellana. Next base: position 32,653,617 of record NC_044557.1, read on the forward strand.
ACGTTTATTCCAATCTTCACTGCCTCACAAACCAAATTATCCACTAAAAGTTCAGCTTTAAAATTGCTTCTTTATTAATGGATTCAAAGAGCTAATTTCCAGGGTTTGTGGTTTAGTGCTAGCTAACTTTCAGGAGTTACTAAATTCTAATAGATTTATTTTGACTTGCATTTCATGTGTCATCATGTTAAAACAGAAATACAACACGTAAAAGTCAGTATGCTCTATCCATTAACCCATCTATGGACATTCATGTGGTTTCCCTGTCTTGGCTGTCATGAACACGGGAGTGCAGATATCTCTTCAAGATACTGACTTCAATTCCTTTCAATCTGTATCCACAAGTGGAAATCAACCAGACATGGAAACACAAGTATTATATGAACTCACTTATATGTGGAATCTAAAACGATCAAACTCTTAGAAGCAGAGAGAAGAATGGCAGCTGCCATTGGCCAATGGCAGCTGGCAGGAAGCAGAAATGGGGATATAATAGTTACAGGGTACAAAGTCTCAGTTATGCAAGATAAATAAGTCCTCGAGGTCTCCTATACAGCACAGTGCTTATAGTTAACAATACTGAATTGTATACTTCAAATTGCTAAGATGGTAGATCTTATGTTAAGTGTTCTGACCCAGCAAAATATTATAACAACAAAGGACATGGGAGGAAACTTTGGGAGGTGACAGATATTTTACAACCTTGATAAAATGGTTCTTTATCAAAGTTAGTGCTCTCATTTTCTTTTATTATCAATAACAATACAAGAGTCAGAATAACATAATTCCACATGGTACTAATCAAATTAAAAAATTAAAAGCAAATTGTACTTAAACAGTCCATATATGTATACAAAGACAGATATAGACAAACATAGAGAGACGACTTTCCACCTTTCACGTACTGCAGCCTTGTTTTTGCCTCGTTTCTCTTCTACCCCATTATAAAATGTTCCATCTAAAATCAATGCTCCCTCCTCCTTACCAACCTCTCATTCATAAACCATCTCTCACTCTGTCATGACTCCTTAATCGATCTTTTCAATTTTTTTGAGTAAGAGAATAGGAAGAACATTCACTCCCTGGTAACACCAACGTCAACCATCCTGATGCCATCCCCAGCCTAAAGGAGCCCCAGCCTCGACCACTGTCGAGAGAGCTTCTGAGCCACGCAGATTTAAACATACTCAAGAATTAAAGATTAGAGAGCTCACAACCACAGGGAAAGTGCTGCCTATCACTTAAGACACTGAGAAAATACATATAAAAATATCTACAAGCAATTAAAAATGACACATTTTAAGAAAGTGAAGAAAGTGTCTCCCCAGAGAGAAGATCCTTGATTTGCACTGTCCAGGATGGCAGCCACCTGCCCCACATGGCCACCAAGCACTTGAAATGTGGTTTGTCCAATCTGAGACGTGCCAGAAGTGCAGAATATACACTGCAAGCCAAAGACTCAGTATGAAAATAAGAATGGGAGAAATCTCATCAATGACTTCTTACCTTGACTACACACTAAAATGATAGTATTTTGCAAGTATTGGGTTACATACACTATTTGAATTAATTCCTTAATTTCACCTGTTTCTTTTGACTTTTTTTTCTTTTTTTTTTTTTACAATGGCTACTAGAAAGTTTAATATGTAGCTCACATCATGTTCCCACTGGACAGGGCTCGCCTAGTGCTGCCCTTCACACTAACCTTCAGGACCTCAGGCTTCTCCAGTTAGAGCGCTGATGTCAGTTACATGTAGAGACGAATGCAGGTACATATGAAACAGTGGTTCTCAAAGTATCCTCCCAGAATAAAAGTGTACGTTGTCAGCAACTACCCCAGATCTACTGAATCAGCAACATAGGGGTGGAACCCAGCAAGGTGTGCTTTAACAAGCCTTCCAGGAGATCTGACACATGCTCAAGTCTGAGAACCATGGATGTCTTCATCTGTTTTGTGCTGCTATAACAGGATACCTGAGACTGGATAATACATAAAGAACAGAAATGTATTTTCTCACAGTTCTGGAGGCTGGAAGCCCAGAATCAAGACATTTGGTATTTGGTGAAGGCATTCTTGATACGTCCTCATGTAGCAGAAGGCAGAAGGACAAGCGAGCCAACAAGAAAAAATGCTGTGTGAAGCCTCTTTCTTAAGGGTCTTAATCCATTAACAAGGGAAGGCCCCTCATGGCCTAAACACCTCTTAAAGGTCCTACCTCTTAATACATCACATTGGCAGCACCTGAATTTTGGAGGGGACACATTGAAACCACAGCGATGGGGATAGAAGAAAATCTACAACAAATGTTCCCAATCACTGAAAACCTACAACAAATGTCCCCAATCATTTGAAGTTATTTTCAAACATAACCATGCTGTGGCCCTATGGCAACCTGGACTTTAGGGAAACAGCCCCTTTGATTCCATAGGGAGCATGAAGACCCCTGAGAAAGGCTTGCTGCTTCGTGAATGGGGTCAGACTTCCTTGATTGTCCAGGGCCAGATGTGCTTCCAGATCCCACAGGCTGAGCACATGCCAGGCACTAACTCGGGCTGTCAGGATGTAAAGAGTCCTACTTTCCAACCCATAGGAAACATGGAATGCAGAAGGAATGAAGAGGAGGAAAGACTGAAGAAAAGAATGTTTAAAGCAGTTTTCAATATTCTAGAAGACATGTCATGTATCCACAGGGTGAAAAAACAATAAACACGTTCATATTCTTTCATTTCACTGGTGTTACTTTAAGTTGAAAGAGAAAGGAAAAAACAAAGACATTTAATATGAAAATGTAGATAAGCTAAGAAATAGATAAGTAGGGAGGGAATGCAGAAAAAGGAGGAAGAAAAGGGCAGGAAAAGGACAGTAAAACTTAATTATCAACCCATTTCTGTATGTGTACATACATATTTGCACAGATGCCACTATACCATAATGCCCTGTTTTATCAGTTCTAAGATTAATATGTATTCACATTTTAATGACTCTGTGAAATCAGAATATGTCTTAAAATTTCTATTGTTAGATTTGGTAATGTTTTGGTGTTTGTATTCTGTTCTTGGAATCTCATTTCCAAACATGACAATCCAGCTGAAAAAAAAAATTTTTCTTTTACTTTGGCTTCCGAATGCTTAGACCATCATTTATATTAAAGTTATTTAATGGTTAAAATGCCCATAATCAATGAGTGGATAAAGAAACTGTGGTATGTGTGTGCGTGTGTGTGTGTGTATATATATGTGTGTGTGTGTATATATGTGTGTTATATATTTATATATGTATATATGTGTATACACACACACGCACACACACTGAGTCCCCACTTTGGGGACCCAGGGGGAAAGGGTGGGAAGGGGGTGAGGGATAAAAGACTACAAATTGGGTTCAGTGTATACTGCCAGGGTGATCGGTGCACCAAAATCTCACAAATCACCACTAAAGGACTTACTCGTGTAACCAAATACCACCTGTTCCCTAAAAACCTATGGAAATAAAAAAAATTTAATAGAGTTTTTTAATGGTTAGAGATAGAGATCGTTTTTAAAAGGAAATATATACTCATTCAGATCCATCCAATTGTTTTTTTTCTCCCTACATAAGGCATGCTAACCAGGAATAATACGAAAAATTCAACTAAGAAAGGGCTTCCAGACCCATATTCTAGAATTCCAATTAATAGTACTCAGGACAATGTATGATGGGCTTAACAGCCCACACTACACTTCAGCTGAAGTCTACACCTCCCTGAATCATAGCTACTATGCATTTAATAGGAAACCATTATGATTTAGAACTTCTTCAATGTTGCTAGTGCCGATACTATTATCCTATGGCAGGTGATGCATGTCAAGATACCAATTCTTTGCATAATAATATTCAGCAGCTTAATTGCATACATAAACCTTATGATATAGAAGAAAACATTGTTCTTTAATTTAATGCAAATTTTTAAATTTCTCAATATAATCAGCTATGTGGAAACTCCACCTGCCATTCTTTGTTCCTTCTGCTATTTTATATGTCAAGCATCTCTCTCCTCCCCTTTTCAATTTTTGAGGCTTCTCAATTTTTCTTGGTCTAACTCCTAGAATCACATCCTCTTCCTTTGATTCCTCTCACTTTTGCTGCCTTCTTTGGACCTTTTCCATTTTTGCTCTGCTTCCCGTGAAATTCTATGAGCAGCACCAAGTAAAACATTCAGACTGATTTATATTCCCCTAAGATTATAATTTTTTTCTAAATCACTCTAAATAGCATTGTAATATATGTAAATGTGTGTCTGTGTGTGTCTACATTTTAACTCTGCTGCCCTATGAACAGATGCTGTGATGGAGCTCTGTGCTAATAGCACCTAAATCTTCTCCTTGAGAAGTACAGCTAATTGAAAAGTCATTTATTTTCAAGGGCAGCCGAGATTATTCCTTCCAATATGCATTCATTCAGCTTCGGCTCCCCTGTGGTAAGAGATGGTTTATCTCCCAATAATCAGGGAGCATGACTTTAGTAGCTTAGGGTTAGACTTTGTCACTGGCCTATTTCAAGGAAAAATACAAAGCTAGGTTCCCTTTGAAGCCAGAGAGCCTAAGGCACAATGGTCTGTCTCTGGATTTTAGCATAACACACTGGCCAGTATAGTAGTAAAATATTGTATCTTATCTACAGGATCAGTTAACATTCTCAATATAGTTCAGCATTAATATTGTGAATGCTGGCAAGGGAATCCTTAAAGGAATTCTAGGTGGAAATGGGAATATTGGGCACTCAACAAGGCCCAATAAACCTTTCAATAAATTAAGATTTGTTGTGATTATAAAGAACATTTTTTTTTTTTTTTTTTTTTTGAGATGGAGTTTCGTTCTTGCTGCCCAGGCTGGAGTGGAGTGGTGCAACCTCGGCTCACTGCAATCTCCGCCTCCTGGGTTCAAGTGATTCTCCTGCCTCAGCCTCCCAAGTAGCTGGAACTACAGGCACCTGCCACCACACCTGGCTAATTTTTGTATCTTTAGTAGAGACAGGGTTTCACCATGTTGGCCAGGCTGGTCTCAAACTCCTGACCTCAGGTGATCCGTCCACCTCAGCCTCCCGAAGTGCTTGGATTACAGGCGTGAACCACCCCATCTGGCCGAGAAAAAAAAGTTTCACTAAAAGATCTGATCTACTTTTAGGAAATTACCCTCGATAAAGTAATGCTGAACAAATGTGACTATAGACACTCAGCTCATCTACTTTGTTCTCTAGTCTATAAACTCTCCTTGTGGCTAAATCCTGTTAACACTTTTTAGTCCTTAACTGAATGTGTGTACAGAATCTGATACTCATGATCTCTCTACTTCTTCTTGAAACTTGCCTCTCCCATGGCTTCTCTAACCATCACATGAGTCTCCTGACTTTTTCCACTTCTCAAGCCATTCCCTGGGGACACTCTTACAGTACACACCCCTGGTTACACTTCCCTTGTTCTCTGAATCACTTCTTTTCTCTCCCTGAATGATCTCCTCTTCTACACTAACAGCTTCACCCACCATACCCCTTTCTTGGGTGTTTAAAGGCATCTCAAACTGTCAATATGTAACCATAAACTTGGCATCTTCTCCATGAAGGCTGCTCTTCCTCCTTGATTCCCTGTCATGGTAGAAAGCAACACCTTACACTTGCCAGTCAACCAAGCCAAATCCAGGGGAGGTCCAGTGACAAGGGGGTCTTTCCTTCCCAAAATCCTTCCTATGTCATCAGCCACCAGGTTCTGCTTCTGCTTCTTTATTATTTCTAAAGTTACTCCCTTCCCTCCATCTCATTGCATGTGACCTACATCTTCATACTGCAGCTACAGAGTACGCTTCTCGAATTCAAACTTGGTCATATCTCCCTCCTCCTTACAACATTTCCGTGATTCTTTGCCACCTTCAGGAGAAAAACCAATCTCCATGGCACAGCCCTGAGGCTCACTGAGGAAGTCTCCTGCTCCCCTCTCCAACCCCCTCATATCATAGGCTCTCCACATTACCACAAGCTTTCCCCAAATGCACCCTGTTCTCTGGCCTCCCTGCCAGACACAAGCATACATACACTTTTCCCGTTGGCAATTCTCACAAATACTCAGGCAACACCTCTTGACCTGGTTTGGGGAAGGCCTTCTAGATAACTAACTCTCATCCAGGCACCTTTCCTATGTGCTACCTCAAGACTATGTCCATACCATCCCATAGTGCCGGACACAGCAAATGACTGGGTTTTTGTTTGTTTGTTTGTTTTTAAATGTACACCTATGTATCAGTTGGCCTTTCCTCCTAGATAGTGAATTCTTTGAGAGTGTCTTACTGGCTCTCCCCTTGTCAGTGCTGATTACAGTAACTGGCGCATAGCAAATGTCAAATAACTGCCAAATAAATGAAGGAATGAATGCATGCATTCCTTCAGACTCCACATCAGCCTCAAAGGAGCAATTTTGCATGCTAAAAACTGCCTATGAGAAAGATAAAGAAAAGGAAGCTAGGACTATGCAATAATTACCTTACCATATCAATACACTGCTTGTATTAACAGGGTCAATGACAAGTAAAAGCAAATGAATGCATCCCAGTATCATAAAACAAGCTGTATGTTAAGTCTTGGGGCTTTGAAATTTGGGCATCTAAGATTTTGGGCTATCTGCAACAACAACAAAGAAATGCGTATGTATCCTCGAGTCAAATTGTAAGAAAAGTAAATGCAGAGGCAAGTTTGATGTTTTACATGTGCCATTCATAGAACAACAGTGACTGCATGACCCATGGCCCCTGCTCGGGTTGCAGTCCCTGAGTTTGACCTGGATAGGGCAACCGGCAGTGAGCATGGCCCTCACACACCTGCTAACCCCAGACCCCTTCTCTGCTTCAGAAATACAAAGTCAGCAAGAGAAGGGACCTGGAGCAACCAGATGGCAAACGGAAAAGAGTGAATCGCACAGGGTCCTCCCAGTTTAGAAGAGTCTTAGGAAGGATACCCCAGGAAGTATCCGCCTCAGGAAAGTACCTCAGGACCTCAGGGGACTATCTCCTCCCATCCTCACTACTTGATTCTCCTCTGTTCATATTCTTTTCTTGGGTGTCTCATTTGTTTTGTTATTCTTTTTTTTTTTTTTTTTTGAGATGGAGTCTTGCTCCACTGCCCAGCCTGGAGTACAGTGGCACAATCTTGGCTCACTGCAACCTCCACCTTCCAGGTTCAAGCAATTCTCCTGCCTCAGCCTCCTGAGTAGCTTGGATTATAGGCGCCCACCACCACACCCGGCTAATTTTTGTATTTTTAGTAGAGATGAGGCTTCACCATATTGGCCAGCCTGGTCTCGAACTCCCAACCTCATGATCTGCCCGCCTGGGCCTCCCAAAGTGCTGGGATTACAGGCGTGAGCCACCGCGCCCGGCCTATTCTGCTCTTTTTTTGATGCTAAAGATCCCTAAATATGCACGTTAGGCCTCAGCCTCCGAAGTTCTTGTTATGTGTTTCCAACTGCCTGAGAGAAACAAAACTCCTCCAACTGGGGATACAGAGCATAACACAGAAAAGGCAGAAACCTCCTCTAACACTGCTGTGGGCTTCCTGACAAGGCCTCATGCAGAAGGAAGGTCTCAAACGAACTGCAGTGTTGAAGAGGGCACACCAAAAGGGGCAGTAGTTAAGCACCGAGCACTGACATCACACATGACTGGCTGGATCCCCAAATCTACCCGTACTACCTGTGTCAATTAGGCAAAGGTTTCTTAATCTCCACAGGCCTCAATCACCTCATCTGAAACCTGGGAATGATAACGGCAGTCACCACATCAAGGAATCAACTGTTCTATTCACAGATTATTTTCACTATGCCTACAAAACCTCTAGTGGTTCCTAAATCTTAACTTAAAAAAACAAAACAAAACAAAAAATACTTGACTATTCTCTAAACATTGTCCCTAAATCCCTCCTTGCCTTTCCCATAAAACTTCTGGAAAGATGGTCTATATATGGTCCATATTTATGCTTGGTCCCTCTACATTCAGCTCAACATTCTACAGAAACATCTCCTTTGGGTTAATAATGGCCTAACTGGTGGTTATAGCTCCTGTTCATGCATCTTGTTTGCAATGATGAGGCAAATCAGAAAAGAAAAGAAGGCTTTCATCACGGTAGGGGCCTCACAGCAAACTGCTTAGATGGGCTAAGGTGTTTCCTTACCTAGAGGAACCAGAAATAGCGCAGTGGAAGGGATGGAGGAGGAATCATATTGGAGAAGGGAAGCCAAAACTCAGCAACAAAGGAGGATACTAAAACCAGAATCAAGCAGTGAGCATGCCTGGCCAGGGAAAGAGTTACGTATCAAAGGACAAGAACAAGTTGAGATCCAGAATGTAAGCCAGATGGAAGCCAGAAGTTCAGAACTCCAAGCACCTGGGCCAATTTTTTTTTTTTTTTTCGAGACGCAGTCTTGCTCTGTCACCCAGGCTGGAGTGCAGTGGGCGGTCTCGGCTCACTGCAAGCTCCACCTCCCGGGTTCACGCCATTCTCCTGCCTCAGCCTCCCAAGTAGCTGGGACTACAGGCCCCCGCCACCACACCCGGCTAATTTTTTGTATTTTTAGTAGAGACGGGGTATCACTGTGTTAGCCAGGAAGGTCTTGATCTCCTGACCTTGTGATCCGCCCGCCTCGGCCTCCCAAAGTGCTGCGATTACAGGCATGAGCCACCGTGCCTGGCCCGGGCCCATTTTTAAAAGGTGCTGTAGTTATTTGATGCTAGGGTTGGCAGCACTTCTCCACAGCATTTGTCAGTATTAATCCCCTCCTCCTCCACATCTTGGCAACTCTCCCTCCCTGTTCTTCTCAAGACCCCTGGTCCTTAGTTCCTAAGGAGGCATCATCTCCCCCATCTGCACTGCGGGGTTGCATAGAGTGGGAGCTATCTTCTTGTCTTCCTACTCAGCTTGAGCTACGGTGCCAGGAATTCTTGCTCATCTGATCACCGAATCTGTTTTTTTCTTCTTCTTGGGCATAAAGCTAGAATGCACTTCCCAGCTTCCCCTGCAGTTAGGGTAGTTATGTGACCAGTTCTAGCTAACAGAAAGTAAGTACAAGTGGAGCTCCCTGTTTATACCACTGGCCCTCAAAAGACCTCTGTTGAGATCCTTCACCCTATTCTCATTGAGGGCGACTGTGGGAGGAGGGCAGAGAAGATGGAAGTGTTTCTTTCAACCTGGTTCCCTGAATGACTACACAGAGAAAAGCCTTCACTGCGAATCAGAAACACATATGTTGGATTTTATGTGAGTATGAAATAAATTTCTACTGTGTTAAGCCACTGACATTTGAGGTCTATCTGTTGTAGCAGCCGTCATCTTCGCTGTTAAGTACCAAATCTAGATATCGTGAGTCCAAAACTCTAGGCTTAACATTGGACCCAAATTTCTAACTTCTTTCCTGTCCTTCACTGGACTAATTTCTAATATTTTGCAGAAATTATTCCCTAAACCTCTTGGACTGGGTTGGGTTTCTTCCACATGTGTTTCCAGAGCACCTTACTTATTATCACATTAATTGTTTAGTCATCTGCCTCCCCAACTCTTTGGTGAACTTTTTGAGAGTAAAAACTGTTTTAATCTCATCATCCTCTGTGTCCAGTTGGCATTCAGGAACGGTTTCTTTTTGTTCTTCATTTTTAAATTAAAAGCAAAGTGCATTTAGTGGTACTAAAAAACAAGAACACATCACCAGTGATAAGTGAGTGCTGGCATATACTTATACCCCTGTTCAGTGTGATGAGAAGAGCGCTTCACCTCCACCGTTGTTTTTCTCAAACCCATACCCCTAGTCTAATCATGTGCAGAATAGTCTCTTATAAAAACAAATACATGAATGACTAAATATAGGAATTAGAATTTGCCATAAAAATATAAGGTTCAAAAGTGATATGATCAAAGTTCATAAAATAACGAAGGGTATGGGGAGGAGAGGCTGAGTGGGGAAATTATTAAATTAATCCCTAGCAAAACATAAATAAATAAAATTATTAAATGTTGGAAGAAGGATTTTTTTAAGATTTAAGGACAAACTAAAGAAAGCTTTACTGAGAAGTTAGTGAACTTGAGCTTTTTAACTTCGAGAAATAATGGCAAATATTTAAAAGCTACCAAAGAAAACTTGGTTTGCTGAGAGTATTTCCCAAGTCTTTTGAGGTTGATCATGAAGAAACAATACAGCTTTCCAGAACATATCCATCCCTTAGACAGATCCCTGAAAGACAGGAGATATTTAAAGCCCCTTTTGTAATATCAAAATCATGGTTTAAATAGATTCGAGTGATGCTGCCTCATGTTCCACCAGCTAACATCCCAGTGACAATTCACTTGGGTGCTCCCACCCACTGTGCAGTAGCATTTAGGGCACCTATGAAGAGCCCAAGGCCGGGGGTGGGTGACCAAAAGTGGAGCTAGCAAACAATCCAGAATTTTCTAGGGCACTCCTTCTGGGTCCTTCACCCTACACATGCAGAATTTTCCTGTACACACCAAGGCAAAATGATTTCAAAGCCTATGAGTGACTTACAGAAATAACCAGCATCCCCACTTTACTTCCAGACTTTCTATTCTCCACACCTGGGGAAATTCACATAAGGAAATAACTAATAAAAAGTTTTGCCTTTCAGTGATCTCGATTAACTCTCTAAAAACTTACATTTAAAATACAGACCATAAATGAGTGTTGGGTTCTGTCCATCCTTGACCTTTCAATCACTTTCACTAGTTCAAGCCACTTAACTTTCATCTTGAGAGGTATGACTGATCTAAAAGGAGCTAATACATAAAACAGACGCTTTCCTTTCTCAGAAACAATGTTTAACTCGTATCTTTACTCTGAAAGATTCAAAGCAGCACACTCACCTGTAGCTGGGATATAGTTAAAGGGTATCGGAATAATATCCAGGTGACACCTTCACTGCAAGGTGGGATGGTGAGAGAGCCTTCATACACCCAGTAATCCCGCAGTAGAGGGTCTGCACAGCCACATGGATATGTCATGGAAAAGGCAAGTGAATTAATAACAATCCTGATGACTCCAACAACAATTTTCAAAATTACAAACTGTCCAAATGATGCTTCTAAGATGGATGTCATTTTTAAACTAGAGCTCCACATTCTTACAGTACTCATTGTGGAAAAAATAATTGATAAAAAACATGATGAATTCTCTATTATTTACAGTGATTTCTATCAATGGATTACTATACATACCTGTTAAGTTTAATCACTTTAGAAGTGTATCTATATTTTGGGTTTTTTCACTTTACTAAAGGACTTACCTGACTATTTCATATCTAATATTTATTGAATGCTTATGACATGCCAGCAATTTACTTTAATTCATTTAACCTTCACAACAAACCGGTGAGATAGTTAGTAATATTAACACTATTTTTCAGATGGGGAAACTGAATCTCAAAAGAGTAGTAGTTTGCCGAAGGTCACTCAGCTGATCATCACTGGCAGAGCCAGGATTCGAATTCGGGCAGTCTGGCTTCATAACCCGTATTACCGTTTTTAAGAGACAGGGTCTGGCTCTATCACCCAGGCTGCTGGAGTGTGGTGATGTGATCACGAATCACTGCAGCCTCAAACTCCTGGGCTCAAGCAATCATCTCACCTCAGCCTCCCAAGTGGCTAGGACTATGGGTGCACACCACCACAGCCAGCAATTATTTCTTCTTTTTTTGAGAGCGAGGTCTGGCTATGGCTAGTCTCAAACTCTTGGTCACAAGCAATCCTCTCACATCTGCCTCCCAAAGTGTTGGGATTACATAGGTGTGAGCCACCACGTCTGTCTGAAAGCCTGTATTTTTAACCATTCAGTTCTAGCTACTACTATACTGCTTCTGCAACAGCAAAATATTAAAATATTACAATAGAACAAAATGGGTCATTCTTATGAAATCCTTTAGCTCTGCATTAGAGGAATTTATGATTAATATGATGGATAAATGTTTAACATATGATAGAAATTGGTTTGTTGTAGATTAATTAAATGTAGAAAACAGAAGATACAATGCACCAACTGTTTGGTTTTGTTTAAAACACTAAGAGACAGCACATAATTTGGGCAGAGAAATGTGAAGATCAAAATTTTATATACAACAACCTTTAAATCATATTCTGAGTATTTGATGTATAATTGTTACCTCTACACAAATACAATTAGAGTAATATATAATAATAGTATTACTGCAGAGAGGTAACCTTATAAAATTAGATACAAAGTCTATTCTACTCTAAGGATTAAGAACTCCACTGATCAGTCTTAGAGGTACATCAAGGATTTTTCTGTTTGTTTGTTTGTTTGTTTGTTTGAGACAGTTTCACTCTGTCACCCAGGCTGAGTGCAGTCACATGATCTCGGCTCACTGCAACCTCCATCTCCTGAGTTCAAGCGATTCTCCTGCTTCAGTCTCCTGAGTAGCTGGAATTACAGGCGTGAGCCACCACACCCGGCCAAAGTTATTTTATTATACTGGTGCTTTACACAGAGGTAGCAACTTTTACAAATGACAATCCTATGAAAGCTCTTCGTGGATCAATGGAACTAGTGGCAAAGTGTCTCTTTATTATTTCAAAAGGTTTACTTCCATATTCCATGGAAATTATATCTGCTAAAGAGAATATAAATTGCAAATAAATTTTATTAATTAACAAACATATAGTTTTACATAGTCTGAAGAAAACAATGTGACTATAGCCACTGTTAAAATTCATTTTATGCAATCAGATAAATACTCACCTGGTAATAAAGTGTTAGGATTAAAGCAAGGTATTGTTTTGGACTTCCCCTGAAAAGAAAAAATGTTTACCCAATGTTAATGTAATATTTCTAGATTTTAGAATAAATATCTATTAGAACTAAAAAATTAGAATGAAGTCTTTTCTGAATGGCCTCATCAGGTCCCACAGACTTGTGGGTATCTCCTTCCACCTTCTCACTGGAGTAACATTGTCTGGTTCCTGCTTTAATTCTATGGCTATTTTCTTTGCTACCACAGTTTAATTCTCCCTGTAAGTCCTGGTGTGAAACCTACACATGGGGTCCCATCTGCCCCATGTCAGTTACCTTTTCTGCTCTGAGAACATTCATACCAGAGACTTGGGCTAAATTCTCATTGTAAAATGCCTGAACCCTGGATGGGGGAATTTTCAAAATGCCTTTCCTCCTGCTTGCTTTCATTTCAGCTCCTAACCTTTTCGGCACTACAACCTGGCTTGCAACTTCTTGTTTTGTCCTATTTGGATTTGGTAATTCAGCTCTGGGATCTATATTAGATGCTCTCCTCATCTGGAAAGGGAGATCTGAAACAGATGGAAATATTCTGTTCCAATCAGTGTTTATCAAAGCTAGATTTAAATTTCAAGGGAATCATTTGTGCCCTTATTCAGCAATTCACATTTAAGATCATCATTTTAAATCATGTCATTTAAATTATTTAGACTTTAGAGGCAAATAATCCTGTCATGTGAATCAGATGTTTCTTAAAAGATTTTTCTCTATCGATACAGATGCAATAGGGAAAGTTATTGCATAACCTCCAAGTCCCTTCCTGACTTCCTGGGACTATTTTATACATTAAAGAATCTAGCTTACTTGCCTCCCCAATCCTCCTGAATTCCATAATGATTGGTGTCCTATTAGGTGATGAAATAAAGGAAACTTTCGCAGCCCACAGCCCGTTGCAGTTGTACAAATATAAGTCAAAAATGTGCCCTCACCGTCTTTTTATCAGCTTCTTTTGTCTGGACTGGGTTTCCCTTGGAAGCTGGGTTCATTCCAAACCTACTCAGGAGATCTTCAGTGGAGATTCTGCCTGGTTCAGGATACCCTGGGCTGTGCTAGTATAAACCGAATCAAACTTGATTCCCAAATTGATCTTTCTTAAAACTGGCTTTGGGTCTCTGGATCTCCTGTAATTAAACAAGTTCAACTCTTGTTCTGTATCTCCAGCAGCCCTACAAGACTGGACTACTTCCCCTCCCCCAGGCCACTCATATTCAACTGACTAAGAGTGAGCCAAGAAGGCACTGCTTATAAGAGAGACTGGCATTGGGCCGGGCGCGGTGGCTCACGCCTGTAGTCCCAGCACTTTGGGAGGCAGAGGCAGGTGGATCACGAGGTCAAGAGATCAAGACCACCCTGGCCAACATGGTGAAACCCTGTCTCTACTAAAAATACAAAAATTAGCTGAGCCTGGTGGTGGCATTGGCTTCCTAGCAATGCTAGGCCGTATCATTGCAGGGTCATGTTGACCACCTTCTCTTGGATGTTATCTTACCGCATATGTGTATTTGTTTTCTTTCTTTAAATTTATTTAACGTAAATACTTTGAAATATGATTCCCCAAGTTTTTATTTGCTTCATTTATACAACTTTCCAATAGCATGCAGGTAGGAAAGGGTTAACTCAGCAGGTCTGAGTTGCTCAAATCCTGCACATCCCATATAAACGCCTGCCTTTAGGACTAACTCTTGGCTCCTGGGATATAAACTCTGAGCTTGGAATATTCTACCTGATAAGAGTGTTTCTGTGTGCCTGCAGCCTTGGGCCATGCTGTATTTATGGTGAACTCCTGTTGTTATGTCTGAGGCCTTCAGACATACTGTACCAATTGCAACAGATAAGCTGATGCTAACAATGTGACTTATGGTGAAGAGGGCAGGGAGAGGGTTGCTGCTAGAGAGTGAGTAGCTGAGGACAGTTATGTTGCAGGCATTTTGTGCTTCAATGACTGACCCCTAATAAATCTTTGGACACTAAGGCTAGAGTGAGCTTCTGTAGTTGTCAACACTTCACACATGTTATGACACATCATTGCTAGGAGAATTAGGGGCCTCCTCACATGACTCCACTGGGAGGGGAAACCTGGAAGCTTGTGCCTGGTTTCCCCTGGACTTCATTCCGTGCACCTTTTCCCTCTGCTTTTTGATCTGTTTCTTTTCACTGTAATAAACCATAACCACAAGGATAACAGCTTTTCTGAGGTCTGTGAGTCCTTCTAACAAAGCATCAAGCCTGCAGGTGGTCACAGGGACCTCCTACACAACCAGTATTTCTGTATTATTTTAAATAATGACTTACCTTATATTGAATATCCTGGAGGATTTCAGTCACAGCCTTTAAGCCAACATGTTCCTTTCCTATCTGAAAAATATAAAGCATAAACCACAACCACAACATTTTTCAGTGTTTAGCTTTAACTCAAAAAAAAACTAACGGGGCCGAGAGTACTGGCTCATGCCTCTAATCCCAGCACTTTGGGATGCCGAGTTGGGTGGATCATGAGGTTAGGAGATCGAGGCCATTCTGGTTAACACGGTGAAACCCTGTCTTTACTAAAAATACAAAAAATTAGCTGGGTGTGGTGGCACGCACCTATAGTCCCAGCTACTTGGGAGGCTGAGGAACAAGAATCGCTTGATCCCAGAAGGCAGAGAGGTTGCAGTGAGCCAAGATCATGCCACTGCACTCCAGCCTGGGTGACAGCATGAGACTCTACATCCAAAAAAAAAAAAAAAAAAAAAAAACTAACAGAACTCGGTTCCAGTCCATCTGAATGTCCTTTTGGAGGAACACTTAAATGGCCTTTTATTAATAACTAGGTCAATGTCTACTAAAGGTAACTAAAGTTGTAATAGGCCGGGCGCGGTGGCTCAAGCCTGTAATCCCAGCACTTTGGGAGGCCGAGACGGGCGGATCACGAGGTCAGGAGTTCGAGACCATCCTGGCTAATACGGTGAAACCCCGTCTCTACTAAAAAATACAAAAAGCTAGCCGGGCGAGGTGGCTGGTGCCTGTAGTCCCAGCTACTCGGGAGGCTGAGGCAGGAGAATGGCGTAAACCCGGGAGGCGGAGCTTGCAGTGAGCTGAGATCCGGCCACTGCACTCCAGCCTGGGCGACAGAGCGAGACTCCGTCTCAAAAAATAAAAAAAATAAAAAAAAAAAGTTGTAATGAAGCTAGTATAATAAAGTATTAGATACGTAAATGTCCAAGAACTCATTCTATCATTCTAAATTCTTCTTACTGTGTATAGGAATCACTCATTTTGCTACATATAATATATCAAATTATAAAATACTGTTACATAAAAATATCAAGGATATTTTTGAATTAAAACTACTCAGTACATGTTCAAACCCTTCCATGTTTAACTCTGGCATCTATAGATCATTGCTATAAAGATTTTAACAATACTGAAAAATTATATTAACTTAGAAAAGCAGGTATGTGATTTTGTATGTTAAATTCACCAAAATCAAGACCCTTTTTGATTACTACTAGACACAATTTTATAACTACCTATTTTTAAATAAATAAGAATGTGCTTTTTATAGCCTTATTTTTAAAAACATATCACCATATATTATTAGTGTATAAAATGCTCCCAAAAAAATTGAGACAAAAAAATTCTAACACTTAATATTCTTGACTTTGGCTTTAAAACCTTTAAGTGAAATCTGACCAATTTCCAATGGTCCATGATAATGGAGGAGAGTAATGGAGGTCATTTAGAACCTCAAATAAACAATCACTGCTTTTGTCAGCTTTTCTCCTTCTACATAGATATTTGGAGAATGACCTAAGAGAAGCAAGAGTAGCTGTCGATATGTTCACATTCTCTGTTTCTCCCAATGTTAACCAACTGCAAAACATGCAGATGAAAGAGCATCCAAAGGGACAGGAGAGATACAAGAAATGCTCCACCTAAGGTAGGCCAGTCAGCTCTAAACAATCAAGACGTGAACTACTTTCCAAGAGTCTACAATTATTCCTGAGATAGGCTCTAAAAACAGAAAGTAAATTTTCTAAAGTTAAAAACAAACAAACAAAAAATTAAAACCTAATGCATATGTACCTGTGGGTACAGCAGCCTGAATTTTTAGGCAGAAATCATTATCCATTCTTCAGGAGAAACGGACCTCTCTTTGTCTTACTGGTTTAACCTTGCTATAGCACTGGGAGGCCTACATCTGCACTTGGTGTCTGCTTTCATCTCAGGCATCTCCTGTCGGGGTGTAAACTCTTTGAAGAGTCCACATATGAACACTAAGGCCACTCAATGTGGCAGCTCAGGAGCAGGCTCACTTTGCAATGGACTGCCTGGATTCCAATCCTGACTCTGCCACCTCTTAGCTGTGTGGCCTTAAGCAAGTGTACTTAACCTCTACATCATTCCACTTCTTCAGCTATTTGCTGAGGAGGATAAAAATGATAGGTTTGTAGATAAGATTAAATCAAACAAAAACTGTAGAACAGGTTTGGGTCATCATAATTCACTTAATGTCCATTATTATTCTTAATCTGGATGCCCTAGAGCATCAAATATAGTTTTTCCATACAGTAGCACTTAAGAACTATTACTAACTCCTTCTGTCTATAGACTCTACTATTTGCCCATAAAGACTCTACTTTATGGGCAAAACTTTATATCTTGCAAATTCTATAAACTCTGTTATTATGCTATCTCTTTCTTTTCCTTCCTTGCCAAATTTTTGTATGAAGAAATGATGACCAGCAAAAAGCAAGTACTGATGATAATCTCCACACCCCAACTGCTAAAACCGTGTAAGCAACTGTTCAGATAACACAACCTGGTACGAAGAGCCCACTAGGAACCTTGAGAACAACTCATATCTCAGCTCTCACCTTTGCCTTCTTTCACCACCACTGGAAATGCAAACCACCTTGGTCCGTTCTCTTTGCCTGGCATCTCAGCCCTGAACCACCTGATTTTTTCACTTCTAACTCAATCTCTCCTTATCTTCCACTGCACTCTCTAGAACAGAACAACTCTGCATTTCTGCCAACATCTCCCACCACTTCCTGATCTACCTGTACCCCTTGGGTCTGCCCAAGGGCATGGCTCTTTTGCAGGCCCTTTGAGTAGACGCCATGCAGTCCCCCAGGGAGACAGACTGGGATCCAGTCACTCTTGCTCCCTTCACTGTGGAACTCTCTGACCCACGTGCTCAAGTCATCCTCCCGAGGGAACCACCCTCTAAGGCTATCAAGGCCTCCTTCTTTCTCCCTTACTGACCCACTAGACAATCTCTCCCAGGCATCACTTCCTGCTACCACCCTGGACAGCTTCAGCATCCAGGGGTGGAGGCCCCTCCCTGGCCTAAGTCTCTTCACCCTTCAGTCTGTGGCCTTCTGCCCCATTCCACCTCAGCAAACCAACCCCGTGCTCTCATTCCGAAAACTTCAATCCTGAAAGACTAGCCTCTCTGACCAGATGCCCTGGGTCATCCAGCTCTCCTGCTCTTTCCTTTCTCCCCTTCACTGATCACCAGGAGCCAAGGCTGGGAGGTCCCTGTGGCTTCTTCTCCTTCCCCGTCCTGCCTAGACATGGTGTGGGACTGGTTAGACAGAATGATGTCTCTCCAACCACTCTCCATTCTTTGATCCTTTTACCTCCTAAATCATCTGCTCTGTGATGGATCAACACAACAACTTACTAGAACTCTCTACTCCTTTACCTGGATAAAGAACAACCCATCATACCCTGTCCTGTATGATCTGGAGTGTCCAATCCCAAAGGTGTCCAATCCCTCAGTGACTGCCAAGTCTATTATCATCCCCTTCTGGTCTATTTCAAGACTCAATCCCACACCCACGTTTTCTTTGTTCTATAAATAGTTATGCTTTGTGTGTCTCAGAGATAATGAAGGTCATCAGGCATGAACTCCCTTAATGTCCTGCCTTTCTCCACCTACAAATCGGCCCCATGTGTGCCCACCCTTTCCTCCTGGCCCTCTATTTTGGAGAAGGGGTGGGTCTGCTCCTATCTGAGATTAGTCCACTGCATAAGCTCTCCATCCCATGCCCTCTTGCCTCCTCCAGGACTTTTCCACATCAGTGACACCCTCTCTTTCCAGCATTTTTAATCTCTATCTCTGCAATAGCTCTTATTGCTCAGGGAAAAAAAAACAAAAACAAAAACTATAGGCAGATCTCAAATCTCAAAAGATTCACTGGACATCAGAGCTAGTTATTGCCCCATCTGTCCTTCCTTCCTTTCTTTGGCCAAACTTCTTGGAAGGAAAGTCTACTCAATGCCTCCGACTTCCCTCCCACCAAATTTCTTTCCTCCAGCCCGAGGGCCAGACTCCCTGGATGGATTTCAGCCCATCCTTCCCTTCCCCTCTCCTTCCCTCCTTCCTGAAATTTTGCTCTCAGTTTTGCAATTTTACTCTCTCCTGAGAATTTGCACACAGATAACCTGAATTTTTCCTCACAGAAACTTATGAAAAGTTAGAAAAAGTGTGCTTGCTCTCCAGGCTTTCCCTTGCCTGCAATAATGCAGCTTGTTCTTGGAAATTTTCGCATTAGTTCTAAGGGGCTGGGTTTTCAGTCCAGGGCTCTACAAATCCAGGTCACCTGTTACATGGTAAGAATCAGGAAGTGAAAATACTAAGTTATCACACCTAATTCCATCCACAAAAATTTGAGTACCAATTCCAAAGATGAAACTGAAATGTTCCTTTCCCTTCTATGTATGACTATATGGTTATTTGCATTCTTATTTTTATTTTACCATTTTTTATTCTCACTTTTAGTACCTTCTACTGTCTGAATTTCTCAGATTTGGATACTTTAACTTTTTTGGGTTATAAGAGTAGTCTTTCATAATTATTACTTCAATATACTAAAAATTATCAAAATATATTTCTATAATGAAAACTTTTTTATTAATATTTTATGATTTCTTTCTAGTTATATAATGCAGTTATAAAACACAAGGAATGTAGGTCCCACCTGTGACAAAGCTGTGAAATAAATAGTAAGAGGACTCACTGAAAAATGTAAGGATTTCCTTTAAATTTCTACGATGTGTCATATTTGCAAGATGCTGATTTTAAAATATTAAGAGCCTAAACTGGATGGCTACCTTCAAACATCAATAAAGAAACATCTAGGAGATATGTATTAAAAATATTTGTAATTAATTTGTGATATACATGCCATAAAAAAACAAGTTTAAAAGGGCCCATTATCGAACTCTCTTTGGAAAATTAAGTTTTTGAAGAACACTGTGCTAACATGCTCTAATCCCAGGTTATCCAACAGGCAGCCCAGAGCCACGCAGAGCGGGAACTCTGGTTTCTGGTCCTAATGGCAGCTTTAAAGCTAAAATTTCCAAGTAATCTTTCACCTCTAAATCTTTTACGATGTCAAATAGGTATTAAGACAAAATTTAGAAGATTCACCTTAAAAACTGAATTAAGTTTTCACCTCTGAAAGCACAAGACCTGCTTTCATATGTTTAGGTAAATTTATATACTATCCTTTGCCTACCACAGTGCTCAAATCTAAACGTTATATTGACTATATCTGCAAAGGTTTTTTTTTTTTTTTTTTAAGATTTTTCTGTAAACCAAGGTCTAAAGACATTTTCTGAAAACCTTTTTCATAAAATAAAATCTACCTTCAGGAGTCATTTTCTCAATCATT
This sequence comes from Rhinopithecus roxellana, assembly GCF_007565055.1. Taxonomy (NCBI): domain Eukaryota; kingdom Metazoa; phylum Chordata; class Mammalia; order Primates; family Cercopithecidae; genus Rhinopithecus; species Rhinopithecus roxellana. The sequence continues at coordinate 32,674,111 of NC_044557.1, forward strand.
TCTCCAAAGATCCTGAATGCTTCTCTGAAGAAAATTTCTAACTTTAAATAAAGGAACTATTTTCTACCAACGAATATGGCTGAATTCTGATGAACCACAAGGATCAAGTTTTCTATTTTTATCAAGTGTTCTCTGTAGGTGTGTAATTTCATCTCTAAGCAATAAAATTGAGAATAAAAAGTATTTTACAAAATGATTTAGAGATTAGCATCTCTAAACAATACGATAATCACAGCAGAGAGTTTACCTGAACAAACAGAGCAATGATGGCGATCCCGTGCGGCTTCCCCACAGCCTCGTCAATGCTGCCAAAGAGAGTGGAGTTCCAGTGGATCAGATGGAGCTGGGTGAGTGGCAACAGACAGACCACATCATTTAATGTGCTACTTCTAGTCATAAAAGCAAAGATATAGCCATTTCTTTACGATTTCTATATGGTATCACACACAGCAAGAGGATCACAAGTAGACACAAATAAACTACTGGCTTAATACGAGTTCTCTGTATGAATTCCTTCCTTATTTCTGAGCAGAAGCAGTGCTTAGTGGATCGCTGCCTCTTAAGTCCAGTTTTCGTCCTGATGAGGAGGAAGATGACTAAAGGGACTCACAGACTTCACATGGATTCAGTTACCTTTCCTGGGATGTCATCCTTTTGAATCTCCATGGAACAAAACTCCTAGTCTGGGCACAAACACTAGAACTGATTCAAAGGATGAATACCTGCATCATCAAATCCTACATCACCCAGTATTTCCATCAGGAAATGTACAAAGCCAGTCTGTAGTTCTAGTAAATTATTTTAACTTTCTAAGAATATCCAGAGATAGCATCCTGGAAAAAAAAAAAAAAACAAAAAAGCTGCATATTTAAAGCCATGGTAAAATAATAAATGCTGATGTAAATCTCTAAAAGAAGGCTATTTCCTGCACTGGAGATAAAATTTTATCTGTGAAGAAATGACAAACAATGCTCAGAGGCCTCCCTCACTCCTAGCCTCATAAAGCTTTGCAGCTTTCAAGCTTATCTAGAATAAGCACTTGCTCCTACAGCACTGATAAAACACTTGCAAGAAGCCAAAGTCAATTCCTGATTAAAAACCAAATGTCCACTGAGGCTCTTAGTCTAATAGTAGGTAGGTAAACCTTTAGTATACGAAGTATTTAGTATACTAAATACTGCTTAGTATAATAGTAGGTAGGTAAATGTTACCTTCATCACTACAGCTTTTCATCAAGTTATAATTACCGCCTTACAACATTGCCTCATTTTAAAATTAGTTCTAATACCAAAAGACATACTTAAAATTCAACCACTATTTATTTTAGCATTTATATTAAAATATTCAAGAGGCCGGGCGCGGTGGCTCAAGCCTGTAATCCCAGCACTTTGGGAGGCCGAGACGGGCGGATCACGAGGTCAGGAGATCGAGACCATCCTGGCTAATACGGTGAAACCCCGTCTCTACTAAAAAATACAAAAAAACTAGCCGGGCGAGGTGGTGGGCGCCTGTAGTCCCAGCTACTCGGGAGGCTGAGGCAGGAGAATGGCGTAAACCCGGGAGGCGGAGCTTGCAGTGAGCTGAGAACCAGCCACTGCACTCCAGCCTGGGCGGCAGAGCAAGACTCCGTCTCAGAAAAAAAATATATATATATTCAAGAAAACTATCATAAAGATGGCCACAAATTGGACCACTGCTGAATTAATCCAAGTAGAATCTGATATTATAAAACTGACCACTAGAGGGAGGTAATGAAATCCTCTATCAATAATAGAACAGGTAACTAGGAAAAGACTGCCCCATGGCTCACTCAGCCAGGTCAGGCTGTGAGGCTGTGAAAAACCCACAGAGACTGTGACTATCCAGTAAATGCAACTGAAAGGCACTGCTTTTAAGAAAACCATGTTCTATAATCTCTCAATAATAAAAGACAATTTTAATTTTCCCTTCTCTGGCTGCAACAACAGCATAGGAGTCCTAGTGGTAGAGGTAAGAACTGATTGCCTTAATTAAACCACCAACAAAGCAGGTCTAGGCCCAAGGTTAAAATAAATTTTTATTCCACAAATTGCAAAATTCCAACTGACATTTTTCTTACTTCTCACAGCAATATTTTGGGACTTTTTTTAAACAAAACATTAATAAACCACAAAAGCATGGGTTTTTCTTTTTCCCTACTCCCCACAATTCAGCAACATCATCACTCACACCTGCCCTTCAAAAGTTGCTGCACATTTTTTGTGTGTTTAAAAAGCTAAGGGTCCCCACTCCTTAAGTGTGCACCGTGGGTGATGACTTTGTTTCAAACAGTAAAGTATGGAACGGGGATAAAAATAGTGACTTTACAGTAGATAAACCTAATAAACACTATATGATCAAAGTCAACATCAACAGTGATTAGTCATGTTGATAGGGTGTATGTATCCTTATATGTGAAGAAAATGGCACTTTACTGCTATGTTTTCTCTCAATGACCCATAACCCAATCTAGCCACAAGAAAAACATCAGACAAATCTCAGTGACAGACACTCCACAAAATACCTCACCAGTAAGTACTCCTCAGAACTGTCAAGGTCATCAGAAATAAGGAAAGCCTGAGAAAAATGTCACAGCCAAAAGAAGTCTAAGAAGACATGAGAACTAAATGCAATATGGTGTCATAGGTGAGATCCCAGAACAGAAGAAGGACATTAGGTAAACACTAAGGAAACCTAAATAAAATATGGATTAGTAACATATCAGTATTGGTCCATTAATTGTAACAAATGTAACCATGCTAATGTAAAATGTTACTAATAGAAGAAACTGGGTTGGAGTACATGGGAATTTCTGTACTGTCTTTATAATTTTCCTATAAATGTTAAACTGCTCTAAAAAATATTCTTTTTAACAAAAGACAAAAATTAAGAGAAATGTTGGCACTTCAGTCAACCCAAGCTAACAAGGATAACAGAAGGTTGCTATGACCCCCGCATGTCTAGCAAAATAACACAAAATGAAAGCAGCAACAGCAGCTCTCCCACGCATCCTTCACTCTACCTTCTGTGTCTTCAATAATCACCTGAGTCTTGGCGGTTCCAGGGCAGGAGAGATTCTCCCTTCACAATAACAAGGGACCCAAGCTTTAAAAAACAAAGCTCTGTCCTGCTTCTGATAAACCTTCTCTTAAAGGTCCTTTCTCTCATTTTCAGACCAAACAAATCACGACAGACGCCCTTTCTACACCAGTAGAGGTCAGCTAACTCAAGTACCAGGCAAATGTCCACCCCGTTCTGGAACTCAGCCAACCTTCGGCTGTAACCTAGTAGTGGTAACCTAGATGCGTGGCCCACAGGCAAGCACTCTGCACCTGCGTTGCCTCTCAAGTTAGCTCACTCTGCTCCCCACACGCCTTTCCTTTCCATCTGTATGAGTCTGCTAAGGTTGTCATCACAAGGTGGCACTGACTGGGTGGCTTAAATATTTATGTTCTCACATTTCTGGAGGGTGGAAGTCTGAGATCAAGGTGTGGGCAGGGCTGGTTCCTTTTGAGCACTGTCTCCTTGGCTTATAGATGGCCACCTTTTCCCTTTGTCTTCACATGGTCTTGCCTCTCTAGGAGTCTTGTCCAAATTTCCTCTTCTTGTAAGGACACCAGTCATAGTGGATAAGGGCCTGCCTAATGACTTCCTTTTAACCTATTTATTTCTGCAGTGACCGTATGTCCAAATATGGCCAGTCTGATGTGCTAGGAATTGGCATTTCAACATGAATTTGGCAGGGCCACAATTCTGCCCATGATACCAGCTATCTCACCCTTTGCTTTCTGCTCACCTTAAGAAAGTCTTTTCAAATCTGAAAAGCTTGAATTATTCACATCGACATCTGTTCTGCCACTGCCCCCTTCTTTATTCCAATAATATTATCATATTGTACCTTATATTAATTAGTGCTGGTTCTGTTTCACAAAGCAAAGCCACAGAGGCAGGAAAATTATAAGTGCATTTAAAGGACTAACGGTACCTTGGTGGGTAGCTAGAGGGTACATAAGTCTGGCAATGACAACAGTTGAGGCTAGAGAGCTAGAGGGGTCAGACTGCACAGAGTTTTAAATGTTATCATAGCTGTATTCTGGAAAACACTAAACCAATATATTATTTCAATGAATATTATGTATGCAGTCTGGAATCAAACTCCCCCATAATAACCTCTTTCTTTCAAAGGTCTTTTTGATAGTACAGGGGCTGGATTGGAAGTAGCAGACATTGAAAGCTGGAATATAAGCTAGGAGGATACCACAAAAGTCCCAGCTAAAAAATGATGACAGGAATGCAGGACAGTTAATTTTATGTGTCAACCTGGCTAGGCTACGGTGCCCAACTGTTTGATCAAACACCAGTAGAGATGTTGCAGTGAAGGTGCTCTTTAGATGTGATTGACATTTAAATCAACAGACTTTGAGTAAAGCTGAATGCCCTCCACTATATGAGCAGGCCTCTGCCATACAATCAGTTAAAGCGCTTAAGAGCACAGACTGAGGTCCCCCAAGGGAGAAGAAATTCTGCCTCCAGAGCTCTGGATAAAAATTGGCCTGAGTTTCCAGCCTTCAAACTCAAGCTGCAACATCAACTCTTAGATGAATTTCCAGCTTTCAGCCTACCTTGCAGATTTCAGATTTGCCAGCCCCCACAACCACATGAACCAATCCCTTAAATTAAATCCCAATCGCTTCTTTCTCCCTCTGTTTCTCTCTCTTTCTCCCTCTCCCTGTTTCTCTGGAGAACCCTAATACGGATCATGCAAACAAAAAAAAAAAGTATGGTAACCAATAGAAGTTTAAATCTGATGATGACTAATGCCAATGGGAATAAAGAAAAATGACCCTAACATTTAGCCATGACAACATTTGGGATTTATTCTTCTAAGACAAAACATGGTCCCCTTGGGGAAGGGGGATGAAGTGACTAAACAATCCTCTGATGATCAGAAATAACATATTATAACTTCTACTTATATTTATTTTTATTGAATGGTTTTTTATTTCAACTTTTTCTATGCTTCATAAAATATATAATATAAATACATATCAGTACATGAATATAATTTATTAACAAATATACACATATTATGGATACATGCTCCAAAGTTTGTTCTAATGCAGTGGCTAAAGACATCTGGAGACAAACAGGTTTGAATGGAAAAGCATATGATACTACAGATATGGCTCAGGAAATAATGAAACAGCCCGCAGTACATCTTATGAACTGTCTTATTAAAGTCCAAGTAGACAGCTATTATCAGCAGAGAGGACTCACAAGACTCACTTCAAAGCCTAAGAGCCCGGATATGCTCTGGGGTGTGTCTGGTCTATGGAGAGGGCAGGATACAGAGGCAGCAACCCTGTGCACTTCTCCAACTCCATTGATAAATTCTGAGAGGCAATGTGCTCTCATAAAAGACCTCAGCTAGGAATCTCGTCTTAAGATTCTTGTTTCAGTTCTACAACTTTAGCTCTGTGAACTTCACTAGTCACTAACTTCTTTCAGCATCAGTCTCTCTGTAACACAGTAGACTGTATCTTAAAAGCTTGGATTATTCACGCCTTTATCTTCCCATAGTACTATTTTTCCTATATTCTTATCATGTTTTACTGTTATTAGCATTAGTTATATATAGCCAGCAAAGGAAGGGAAGCAGGATGATGGATTTTGACAATGAAGAGCAGCCAACTGGATTATAGTATAAACCAAGTATGTAAATGCCACTTACCATTTCTAAGGAGAGCAAGGGTTGGCGGCATTAGCACTGCATCTGTTGTTTAGAGATAGATGGGCTACTGCATAGGGTCACTTACTCCTCAAGGGTCCACTGGACTAAAGATGACCCCAGACAGTACCCTGCCCCATAGGCCTGCAAGAACCTGGACCTGCTCTGCCTGGTAAACACACTGCACAGCAGGTGGCTGAGGGGCTGCCTCTTGCAGCCTGAACCCAAAGCCTACTATGGCTACCAACAACAATAGCAGAATTCCTCCTACCGAAAGAATCTGCCTCGAGGCTCCCTTTAGCCATTCTCCCTCAAAAGGCAAAAGGTTTGGCCTCCTCCTATGCTTGGGCACATCAGGGTAGAAGAAAGTGGTTTTCTGTAACAATCAAAGCTGAGTCCTTCCTCACTCCTTATAACTCTTCCCCCCACCCCATCAAAAGGAGGCAGGATTACAAAGACATAAAACAGCCAAGATCCATTATTACTCTGGCAGCATGATGACCACTATGTCTTCTGTTAAAAAATCAGACCACAGGAAAACAACCATAAAGCATCCTTTTACAGCTTCAGGGAAAATCTTGGACCAAGCTTTTGCTACAGGACTCAAAACTTCATATTCCCCCAACTGATTATGCTGCCTTACCATTAGCACCTGTGAAATGTTCAAAACGTTCATCTTAATGTACTTAACTCACAGAATAGATAAATTTGTCCAAAGTTATGAAACTGTGACATGCCACAGCCTTATCATCATTTGTCACTGAGAAAAATAAGTTTGAAGATTTCATGGCGGCTTAACAGAAAGCTATCTTCACGATAAATGAGATTTATTATTAGCATAAATAACACGATGGCAGTAAAGTACCAAAGAATGAATCATGAGGAATGGAAAAAGTAGTAAACACTGAAAAGGCAATTATGACTCACAAATTTCCTTTTCCCCAGCCCTGGGCGCTCATACAAATTCTGTGACATCTCCTAACTGCAAATGCAGGGACCTTTCCTTTCAGATGTCTTCTTGCCACCTCAACATGAACATTTCTACAACTGACATTGACTTTCTTCAAAGGAGCTTCCCACCCACACACTCTTCATAGAAGTCCCCCTCCCACCCCGCTTGCCAGGTTTGAGACCTGGGACCCCTGAGCCTTTATCTCCAGAGCTCATCTAGACCTCTCCTGGGCCCTGGTATTTACATTACAAAGCCCAACTAATCTCTTTTAACACAACTTTCACCACATTTCCTCTGTTGAAAATCTCTGATTTCCTTTATTTCCTATCCATATCAGGCTTACATTTCTCAAACCACATCCTTCCCCACCCTAACTCTCCCCACACGCTCAAACCAAGCATGACACTGACTCCTCACAACAGCCTCCCCATTCTGCTTATGCCCTCTCACCTGGAATGCCTTTCCCCAATCTGCCCTGATACCCACCAGAATCCTACCTGTCCTCCTAGGCACAGATGGGCATTTGACAGAAAGATGGAGGCTGGAGATGCAGAAATAAAGGGTGCAGGGAGGAGGGGGGACAGTGGGAAGGGAGACAGAGACGGATAACTTCAACCAACAGACAGGAAGAAAAAGGAAGAGAAAGAGGGGAGAAAACCGGGATTTTCACCAGAATCATTTTATCGAAAGGGAGATAAATTCAGGGGTGTTTTGAGGGTTTGGTTTTTGCAAGAGATGGGGTCTTGCTCTCATCCAGGCTACAGTGCAGTGATAAAATCACAGCTCACCGCAGCCATGAACTCCTGGGCTCAGACGATCCACCTCAGCCTCCAGAGGAGCTGGCATTATAGGTGTGAGCCACAACTGAATTCAGTTTTAGATATGAGTGTACAACCACTTCAGAACCATCAAACTAGTGCCCCATTAGTGAGAGATGCAGAACTCCTGCTGCCTTGAGAAAGGGCTAAAGGTAGAGGGAGCAGATACCCCTAGAGCAGGAGTGTTCAATCTTTTGGCTTCCCTGGGCCACAATGGAAGAAGAAGAATTTCTTAGGCCACACATAAAATATACTAACACTAATAATAGCTGATGAGAAAAAACAAATTGCAAGAAAATCTCATAAAGTTTTAAGAAAATTTACAAATTTGTGTTGGGCCGCATTCAAAGCCATCCTGGGCTGCATGTGGCCCACGAGCCATGGGTTGGACAAGCCTGCCCTGGAGAAATGTGACCTTGTACAGTTGGTTCACTCATGTACTAATATGGTTTGGCTGTGTACCCACCCAAATCTCATTCCGAATTGCAGCTTCCGTAATTCTCACATGTCGTGGGAGGGACTCTGTGGAAGATAATCAAATCTTGGGGGCAATTCCCCCCATACTGTCCTTGTAGTAGTGAACAAATCTCACAAGATCTGATGGTTTTACAAGGTGTTTCTCCTTTCACTTGGCTCTCATTCTCTCTCTTGCCTGCTGCCATGTAAGATGTGCCTTTCACCTTCCACTACGATTGTGAGGCCTCCTCAGCCACGTGGAACTGGGAGTCCATTAAACCTCTTTTTCTTTATAAATTACCCAGTGTTGGCTATGTCTTTATCAGCAGCATGAAAACAGACTAATACATGGATCAAGTCTTGAGAGAAACTGATGGGGGGCCAAAGACTGAGCTTTGGAAAATGGTGAGATAATGAAAGAGGGACTATCAAATACGCAGGGGGGAACTCAGAAAATTCCGAAGTGCCATTAAAAGAGAACAGACTTTCTAGAAGACAGTGTGGGCATCAATAGTGTCAATGAGATACTAGCAGCAAAGCTATGACAGCTGCAAAGAAACAAGGAAAAATGAGGACAGAAAGAGACTTTGGACTTAATCTTTTTTAGGTTACTGAGATGGCAGTTTCCAGTGAAAGGCAAAAAGGCAGAACACAGAGACATCAGGATAAAACAAGTGGAGCAAGGCCAATCAGCCTATAAGGTGGGCAGGATTATCAGAAAACAAACATTAGAAGTCAGCTGAAATCACTGTTTGAGAGGGAGCAAAGTTCACCTTTGACTTTTTAATATTCCTATCTATTTTCTTAATGGTTAAAAGTAAAACTGGAGAGAAATAACAGGTTGCTGTTAAGTTTTGACAAATAATAAACATTCAATGCAGCCCATGAACTCAGATGCAACTGGACCTGAAAACCACTTTCTACCCAATGTATAGAGGTTAAGAACTTTCCTCTGAGCTAAGACGCTATAGAGTATAGCTTCACAGAGGGAAAAAATCATCAAGCACAGATGTTCATTTCTGTATCTTGATTTTGCTTAATTGCCTTCCTCAGCCCCCAAAAAATCCAACTACAGAAAACGGTAGCAGGTCCCAATAGATTCTGAGTTTCAGAAGCCAAGTATTTCATCCACCCATACTCTACCACACTCAAAACAGCCCTTCTCAGAGCACTCAGAGGGGGCTATAAAATTTTGAAAAAGAAAAAAACAAGGGTTATATCTCAGCTGTTCTTATGATACTGGAAATTGAAAGAAAGAAGATAGTAAGCACTGGAAAAAAAAGGAAAAAGGGGGAAAAGGAAATGGGAAGTGAAACATTTGAGTCACAAAATAGGTCATTAAATAACTGAAAAATAGTTAACAGAGAAAGCACCATCTCTCTCTAGATCCACTCATAATTACATTAAGCAGCCCATTCATCAGCAGATAAATCAAGGTTTAGTGTGTATTATTTTCAGACGCTGTTACGCTTTAAGTCATCATTGTCAATATATTATGCAGCTATTATTCAGAGAAGGACATTCAAGGTATAGACAGATATAACAGTGACAAAATACTGTAAAGCATGGAATGGAACATAAATTATTTGAAATTCTATCTCTAGCTATCACCTACTTGTTATGTCTGCCGAAACCTAACTATGTCTTGTCTTACACAGATAGGTAGAAGAAAGATAGGAGAATGTGACAGAGGGCTTCAGACCAACTTCCCCCATGAAGACATTAATATCAAAAGGTATTTACAGTGTTCTTAGGATTCAGAATCTTCCATTTAAAAGGCACTGGTGCTATGTAATTTATAAAAAGAAGATCTTATTTCAAAGCAGAATGACTGCCTCTTTAAATACTGACTGATTTCCTGCTGCCTTAGGAACAGGGCATCATAACACCATTGGACTCCTCTCCCAGAAATGAAGCTTCCTTTATTGAAATTCACTACAAAAGGTTGGGAAAAGCTTGTTGGCACAGTCATGCATCAAAGAAAGAAAAACTGCATCATTTTTATGTTTTATACTTAATGTAAAATCAGAAGCAATTAAAACTGATTCTTTAACACTGGTTTCTTCATTTCCAGGAAATATCCTACATTTTATTTTCTTAAAAAACAAAACAAAACAAAACAAAATAAAATCCTGAATTGTAGGCTATAGCTGCAATTAAATTGTTATAACTTCCCTACTTCATTTACTATTTTGTAAAATAAAGAAAGCAAAGAGACTGTCAATGGGTCTTGTTATAGAATGGAAGTCATTTATAGATTGGATCTGTTCATTCGATACAGTGAATCAGTGACTAATGGCTGCAATCCTCTCCCTGCTCATCCCTGAATGAGAGCCACGATAATGAACGAGTTCTGAAATAATGGCAGCATTCATCTCAACATTTATTGAGTACCGACAGTATCTAGGGTTTGTGTTCACTGCTTCTGACACTGGAAATGCAAAGACCTCAAATCTTGTTATAAAAGAATCCAGGGTGTAAATAAATAAAAATATGAAATTTGTAGCCCAATAGAAGAAAAGGATGAGTGAAAACAATTAGTGCACAATAAAAATGTTAAAGGATGCTGTGGGTATTTTTGTTGATTTAATAGGCACTGATGTTACATTTTCTGCCAAGCACTGTTCTTTACAAATATTACTTCATTCCATCCTCATTAGCATCTTTATAATGGTAGATTCTATGACCATCATCAACACCCCAGTTTAACAAGAAGGAAATGGAGGCACAGTAACCTGTCCAGGATTACACAGCAAACAAGTGACACAGCCAAACTGTGGACACAGGGAGTGTGGCTCCACCACCTATGCCACCTCTGATCCCAAGAGGGAGGGGTGGAGAAGACTGAGCGGGGTAGAATGCACAGTGTGAGTATTCACACAAAGCATGGAAGAATGGCAACATTCTCTGCAGAGACAAGAAAAACCAGGGAAAGGAAGCGAGAGTCTGCAACCCAAGACACTGCTGGCACATCAGCCGCACACCTGGTGTTAGTGAGCACTCTCACTCCAGCTCCTGGGAAAGCTACCTGAGCTGAGTCTCCTCTGTAAAAGGGAGACCAGACTGTCTATCGTGTGATGCTCCTACAAGGGCAAGGAATAGTCTCTGGAAAGGTTTTAGAAAATACAGAGTAAGCGCTGGCCAGAGCAGAATCCGAGTCAGAGAAGCAGGAGGTGATGACAGAAAGGTCGGCAGTGCTGAAAGGTCTAGCGTCCCACTTTGGAAAACACAAGTATGGTCACTTACTTTCAGCAGGGCTATCTTCTCGTTATGCCGCCTGAACTCACCCACTTGCTTTCTTACAGTTTAAAGAAAACTAATAATGCGTTCCATTATAGAAGGCCAGATCACCGCCACAGACGCAACCTCAAATGTCTCCAGAAGTGAGGACAGCAGAGCTGCGAAAAACTGAATCATTGGGGCCATGCCTCCACGTGTTTAAACTCCACAATTTACGAAACACAGTGCCAGCTGGAGCTGTCCTTAAATCCAGCCCAAAGGCCCACCAGTCAGCATCCCTGCATACACATCATTAATATTCTAACGCCAAGGTCACCTGCCTCCCAGAAAAGGTAAAACCGTCAGAAGGAACTGTCTCTGCTTCCTGCCGGGACCTCCTGCCAGTCTTTCCTCCCGCCGCCTCTTTTCCAAGAGTAAACATCTGCTCCTTTCCGCCACCACCACTCAAGGGTTTTTACCCACCAGCTCTTTTCTGAGCCTTTATCCTCTCTCTCCTTAGCTCCTTCTTAACACTAGTTAAATATGCATAGATTTTTCTCCTCTTAAAAAAAAATCGCTTGACCTCACATATCCTCTTACTTTATCTTTACAGCAAACTGTTTCAAAAACTTATCTCCACTCCCATCACCACCTCCTCCCTGCCCATTTCCTCTGCAATCTACTGAAATCTGTCTCGCGTCCCATCAGTTTAGTGAAACTGCTCACCACGTTTCCCACTAAATCACGTTTTTGGCCTGGGAGACCAGATCACCTGCTCTGCAGCAGCTGATAGCCTTGCCTGTACTTCTCACACTGCCTCTTCCCATGGGTTTCGCAGTGCCACACTCTCCTGGTCTCCTTCTTCTTTGACAGTAGTTCCATTGCAGGTTCCGTTACTGGTTCTCTCCCCATGACAGGGTTCCACCCTAACATCTCTTCTCTCTGAGCATGTTCTTGATGGCTGTTCTTACCTACTCACATGTTGTCAATCCTCACCTGAATGCTCATGACTCCAAAATCAGCATTTTAAATCAAAATCTCTGTCCTGAGACTATATCCCTTTATTAAACTGCCCAGTGAAATATCTCCTGTGGGATATTTTAAAGTTAGCATTTAACAGCTGAGTTCCCTCCACCACCCCTCGGACTGTGTCTTTGTCTTCATTTCCCACCTCTGGTGATGGAACCCAAGCCAGAAATCTCTTCCATTATCCTCTTCCCTTACAAACAACCAAGCGCTATGTCTTGCTATTCTCACCTCTCGAAAAATCTCCCAAATGCATCCACTTGGCTGATTCCCATCACCAGTGCCTTCATTTCAAGATCCATAATCTATTGCTAGACTTATGCCCATCTCTTAACTGTCTCCATGCCTCCAAAGCTGGCTTCGATTCATTCTCTACCCTGCAATTATACACTGCAAGCCTGCTCCTCAGGTGCTCCTTACTGTGCACGGGGTATAGTTCATCCTCCTTCACATGCAATGCACTCACTAAATGAATATATCATTTTACAATCTTGGTAAGTATGGCAAATTTGGTTTATTATGTATTAACTATTTCAGGTGTGTTGGTGAGATTAGAGTAATAAGGTCTTTTTAGTAATAAGCATGCACATACAGCAATTTTAATTGGGTTTAAAATTCAGCACTATTTCATTTCTCTTTCATTTCTCTGTGAAATACCACTGTCAATTTGCACATTCCAACTTTACATAGCTAATAGATTGTCTAATAACCTAGTTTTCAAAAAGAGTATTTTTTAAATCCAATTACAATTCAAAATACTACAATTTACAATAAAATGCATTTATCTGAAAATGTTTTTTAAAATCACTCTATTTTAATTCCCACTACACCTGGAAAGGTACTTGTCTGTTAACACTGCTTACTCAGGGTCTTTCACTTTTTGAAAAGCAATTATCTAAAGCCAAAATCAGAACCTGTTTATTAGAAATAGGGGAAGGCATACAGTGTATAGGGAAGAGAATGGTAGTTGGTCCAAGTCTCAGTCATTACCTAAGTGACCTTGAGCAACTAATGTCTCATGACCTGATTATTCAGCTGAAAAACAGATATAACATCTATTTCTAAGGAATATTTTAATGATGAAATAAGATATGGCATGTGTCTGGCAAACAGAGAGTCTTCATAAGCATTCCCACCATTCCCTGGGGATTATGATACAATGCATCTTGTATTAACTCCACGGCCATAAGAAAATGCAAAGAACACAAAACTTTCCAACAATATAAACACCCTATATCTTCAAACTACTGTGAGAAAAGTAAATTTTGACACGCTAAAAAAAAACAAATATATACATAGAGACACATATAACCAGAATTCTACAAAAAAAAATTCTCTGAAGTGGAGGAATTTTTCTTGCTCTACAACTAAATGAAACTGCCCTAATCTGAAAGACAAACAGCCCTGTGAAAATCTACACCTATGCTTTTCCCCCAAAGTACTTCCTTATTTATATAAGTTTTGTAATTTACTTTAAAATCATAACAAACTAATCCAACTCACTTGTTGCACAAGGGAGTTGCACAAAGAACCATTCTTTAGCAAACTCATCATAAACCACATTATTTCCAGTGTTAATTAAAGGGAATTAAGCTTCGCTGAGATTTGTGTAAGACTCTCCTGTTAATACAATAACAGTGCTATAGGCAATCAACTTATTTTAAAGGACATTCTAGAAAACTGACTTTTAACACACTAGTGACCTGAAATACCGAGCCCAAGTTCCCTTTCAATGTTGTAACAAGGTGAAGTATCACTTTCCTTGACTGAGGTGGAACTTGTACCAAAACAGCTTGTGAGTTTTGTAAAAAGGTCAATTAGGAACAGGAAAGGCATCAATGGGTGTGAACCAAAAAAGCGCAACAATTCAGATAGGAAATTTTACCTATGTTTACATGGAAATGCACTTCAGTTCAGTACAGCTCATACTGACTGGGCTGGGTCAGGAGGGAGTGGGATTTTTAAAACAAGATTATTACATTTTGAACATAATCCAAAGTGAACAATCTTCAATGGTCAAAGTGCTTTTAAATGCTGAGAGCAGATATGGGAGCTCCAGTTAGGCAATGAGGACTTCCCTTAAACCCAATCTTACCTAACTGTGAGCCTCTTTCTCCAAGACTGACTAGAGACTTGACTTCCCAGCACTGCTCATTCCCCTGGTCTGCACAGTCACAGGTGCCTAACAAATACAAACACTGTACTGCTCAATGCCTTTATCATCCTAGCCATCCAAAGCATTCTCAAAAACCTATGTAAATTCAAATAACAAAAACAAAATTATTTTTTCTCAAAGTTTTTATTATGAATAACTCATTTCTGGGGGGTTTTGGGTTTGCTTTGTTTTGTTTTGAGACAGTCTTACTCTGTTGCTCAGGCCGGAATGCACTGGCATGATCTCGGCTCACTGTAACCTCCGCATCTCAGGTTCAAGAGATTCTCGTGCCTCAGGCACCTGAGTAGCTGGGATTACAGGTGTGCGCCACCATGTCTGGCTAATTTTTTTTTTTTTTTTTTGTACTTTTAGTAGAGATGGGTTTTGCCATGTTGCTCAGGCTGGTCTCGAACTCCTCAAGTGATCCACCTGCTCTGGCCTCCCAAAATGCTGGGATTGCAGATGTGAGCCACTGTGTCCAGCCACACATTTGTGATAGAAATAATATCAATTTAAAAACTTTATTTGTATATGTATATGTACTTACTGAGAAATGCCTCTTAAAAATGCCAAGCACCATCTTTGCTGTACATAGTGTAACTCAGAAGAAAATTTTACTATGTAAAGTTATTACAGAGGTACAGTCATTATCTTTGCTTTTAGATAAAACTATTCGATATTTTTGATTAATTTCCTGTTCAGCCTTTAAAAGGATAGAATGTGCAATAAAAACATTGTTTCTGTGTAAAAATAATAACCACTTTACAGTGATCACTTCACGGCATATTTTCTTTTTTCTTCTAAGTTACCGGATACATACGCAGAATGTGCAGGATTGTTACATAGGTATATATATGCCATGGTGGTTTGCTGCACCTATCAACCCATAATCTAGGTTTTAAGCCCCAAATGCATTAGATATCTGTTCTAATGCTCTCCCTCCCCTTCCTCTCCACCCCCCAACAGTGTGTGTTGTTCCCCTCCCTGTGTCCATGTGTTCTCATCATTCAACTTCCACTTATGAGTGAGAACATGTGGTGTTTGGTTTTCTGTTCCTGTGTTAGTTTGCTGAGAATAATGGTTTCTAGCTTCATCCATGTCCCTGCAGAGGACATGTTCTCACTCTTTTTTATGGTTGCATAGTGTTCCATGGTGTATATGTACCACATTTTCTTTATCCAGTCTTTCATTGATGGGCATTTGGGTTGGTTTCATGTCTTTGCCATTGTGAATAATGCTGTAATAAACATATATGTGCATGTATCTTGATAGTCGAATGATTTATATTCCTTTAGGTATATACCCAGTAATGGGACTGCCATGTCAAATGGTATTTCTGGTTCTATATCCTTGAGGAATCGCCACACTGTCTTCCACAGTGGTTGAACTAATTTACATTCCCACCAACAGTATAAAAGCATTCCTGTTTCTCCACAGCCTCGCCAACATCAATTGTTTCTTGACTTTTTAATAATTGCCATTCTGACTGATGTGAGATGGTATCTCATTATGTTTTTGATTTGCTTTTCTCTAATGATCAGTGCTGTCAAGTTTTTTTTCATATGTTTGTTGGTCAGAAAACTGTCTTCTTTTGAGAAGTGTCTGTTCATATACTTTGCCCACTTTTTGATTTTTTTTATCTTGTAAATTTGTTTAAGTTTGTAGAGGACTACGTGCTCGCAAACGAGACGTTCCCAATAAGTCCTGCTCTTGCAAACGAAGCAGGGTGTTCCTTCCCTGCAAACAGGGAGGACAAAGGAGCCAGCTGCTAACAGCAGACCCTGGGGGCTTGTTTATGTGTAAACATCTTGAAAATCCAGAAAGTCAGGGAAAGGTCAGAAAAACAACAATGTGTCTTGTGACTTGGCAACATTCCACAAACGACTGTATAAAATAAAGCAGAGCATGCCATTCGAGGCGGGCGCCATGTTTGTCTTGTCTTGTGTTATCTTGTGTGTTCATTCCTTTGTTTAGGAAACACGCGGACCCCAACAAAGTTCCTTGTAGATTGTGGATATTAGACCTTTGTCAGATGGGTAGATTTCACAAATGTTCTCCCATTTCTGTAGGCTGCCTGTTCACTCTGATGATGGTTTCTTTTCCTGTACAGAAGCTCTTTAGTTTAATTAGATAGCATTTGTCAATTTTTGCTTTTGTTGCAATTGCTTTTGGTGTTTTCGTCATGAAATCTTTGCCCTTGCCTATGTTCTGAATGGTACTGCCTAGGTTTTCTTCTATGGATTTTATTGTTTTCAGTTTTACATTTAAGCCTTTAATCCATCTTGAGCTAATTTTTGTATAAAGTTTAAGGAAGGGGTCCAGTTTCAGTTTTCTGCATATGGCTAGCCAGTTTTCCCAGCACCATTTATTAAACAGGGAATCCTTTCCCTATTGCTTGTCTTCGTCAGATGTGTCAAAGGTAAGGTGGCTGTAGATGTGTGGTGTTGTTTCTGAGATCTCTGTTCTGCTCCATCAATCTATATGTCTGTTTTGGTACCAGTACCATACTGTTTTGATTACTGTAGTCTTGTAGTACGGTTTGAAGTCAGGTAGCGTGATGTCTCCAGCTTTTTTCTTTTGGCTTAGAATTGTCTTGTCTATATGGGCTCTTTTTTGGTTCCATATGAAATTTAAAGTAGTTTTTTCTAATTCTGAGAAGAATGTCAATGGTAGTTTAATGGGAATAGCATTTAATCTATAAATTACTTTGGGCAGTATAGCCATTTTCATGATATTGATTCTTCCAATCCATGAACATGGAGTGTTTTTCCATTTGTTTGTGTCCTCTCTTATTTCCTTGAGCAGTGGTTTGTAGTTCTCCTTGAAGAGGTCCTTCACTTCCCTTGTTAGCCATATTCCCAGCTATTTTTTTCTCTTTGTAGCAATTGTGAATGGGAGTTTATTCAAGATTTGGCCCAATGACTAGCTTACTTTAAATGAATAACTGTTATGGTAAATTATATCTCAATAAAGCTATTTTTTTAATGCAAGAGAGTAAAATCCCTCCCTTACCTTTAACCATTAATTTGTGAGACTCTGATGCTTAGAGGTAATGTAGCCATCTGGCAATCATGAGTAAACAAAGCAAAGAGGAAAAGCTAAAATGCTGAAATAGCTTAGCAGAAAAACAGAAAGAAATTGGCCCGTGGAAATATGGCTGATTGGCCACATAAACCAACAGTGGCACCGCCATTCAGTAGTTCCTGTAATGTGAGAGGAAATATTTCCTATTATTTCTTAGTTGTGTCTTCCATTGTTTACCTAAAACCAATGCACTCATACAACGGAGAAATAGGATGCTGAGCAAAAACACTCCATTGGTTACTTATATCAATTCCTTTAGGTGTATGCATAGCAAAGATAAATAAATAAAATAACATTTTCATTGTGCATTTTCATTACAATCCAAATGTTGGCTTCTGACAGAAATGTAATATTTCTTAAAAATAAAATTGTGTCTAAGGATAAGTAAATTGAGCTTTGTGCTCTGATATAGAGATTTTTCACACAGGAAAATCTAAAAGGTATTTTCTGTATCATTTTATAGTATCCCCAAAAATAAAGACATGAAGAATATAAACTGCTATGAATGACCATAAAATGTATTATCAACTAAAGCAATTTTAAGAGTCTAAACGTAATCTCAAATCTTTTATATTCACATCAATATTTCCTAATAATCAAGCAGCAGATCTTATTAGTAGTAGTTTATTATTGTGAGTAGCTTAATAAGTTTCAAGAATGGATTGATTATTGATGTGGCTAAGTACAACATATGCTACTATTTTAGCTACAATCATAATATGCAAAGTGGGGGCATAAAATACCCATTACCTAGCATCAGAAATATAATTTCCCTTTGGTGGAGTGCTGCATGATTAGACTTGCTCAGAAATATTACATATTCCTGTGACACCTATAAGCATTGATGATAGGATACCAAATTAAAATTGCAACTGTTACCCCATGACATTGAACAAAGAACAGATACTGTGTGTTCTTCTATTAACTCATTTACTTAGAGCTAGACTATTTTTAAATAGATAAATAAGTAAATATCAGCTACTGCAATAAATCCCATTCTCTGACCTCTCTTCTGAGTTACAGATGCACTTTTCCAGCCCTTTCCTGGGCATTTCCACAAGATAAATGGCAACTGTCAAATTCAAAACATATCAAATTATATACCACAGTTTCTCAACAAAACAGTCCCCACTTCTGACAACCCTTAGGAGCTCTGCCATCCTTTCAGTTACCAAGACTCAAATCTTAGAGGAACCAAAAGCTCCTCTTTTCCCTGATCTCCAAACAAACTATCAAAGCTCAGTAAGCTCTCAACATTCTTCTCTCCCCAAGCTGGTTCTAACACTCGTTCTTTTTCTTTTTGTCAAGGCCATCATCCCATTTCAGGTTATCTGAACATCACATCTGATTTTTAGTCATGATTTCCTAAAGGGCATCAACCTCTTATGACCAAAGTAATTGATTACATTTCACTTCATTAGAAGGAAAAGTTTGCAAGGGAAGTGGTTTCTGCATATTTTTTCACTAATGTGTTATCCTAATACCTAAAACTGCCTAGAGCATACACAGAAGGTGCTCAATAAATATTTAGTGAATAAAATAAATTTCATAACTGTGCAATGTTGAACAGTGATGCTCCACTGCTCTTGGTCAAATAACACATGGACATCATACATCTGACCAACTTCATTCAAGAGCTTCCATTCTTTGTCCCCAACCTACCATTCTAAATTTATCTCTAACAAATTTCTAGATTCTCCAAACTCCAGCCAAAACAGACTTATAAAACAGTTATATTTAATTTTATACATATATATTATATATGTAATAATAGCTCTATCTATATTTATATGCCATTAAATTACTATAAAATGCTATGGAGAAAAACAAATTAGAGAAGGCTGACACAGGTTCCAAGTAGATTAAGGAAGGTTTAGGTTGGCCTCACAGATTATCTGGAATTTGAACAGAGATATAAAGATGCTAAAGAAGCAAGCCATGTGGCTATCTGGGGGCAAGGTAGGAGGAGGAAATCTTCGAGACACAGGACACAGCAAAGGCAAAGTTCCCTAGGTGGGAGAAGGACGTCTCTGCCCTCTTTACATCCTCAACACCTGTCACTATGCCTAGAAGCTTTATTCTTTTGCCCACCTTATGTATAGCCCACTATATGCCAGGAACTAAAATTCTATTACAAGTCAAACTTTCAAATATAAAATTCCTAGAATTTAGCTTTGAGTTTAATTACATAAAAACCTCAACCACTCACACATTCAGCATGACCATATTTGACTTGGACAACTTTCTCCCAATTCCCTTCCCCTCCTGGCACTGCCACGTCATTTAACAACACATGGGTCTCCTGAGCCTCATGCTCAAAATCTCAGTTCCTGCCTAAACACTGTGTACATGCTCACCGAATATTATTCTGAAAAATAATATCGTATTTGGTCAGCCCAATTTCATACCTCCTATCTTTGTCCATACCCCAAAGAAGAAGGTTAGAAGAGAAGGGCAAAGTCATCTGCCATTTTTCAAATCTTTGCCCAATACCCCCGCCCGCCATAAAACTCAATAATTATTCAAAAACGCATTCAAAATGCTTCTGAAATTAGACTAGAGCAATCAAGTATAATTCTTCCTACAAGGAAGGCTCAAATTTAAATGGAATCAAGAAACAAAAGTCTAGTTGTCCCAAGGCTTTTTAGCTCCCTTCACATCAGTAATGCCAGTAGGACAAATCCTAATAGTCTAAATTAGAATTATGTAGTGCTTAGACAATACTGGCTATCACATCAATGTCAAAGTTAAGTCTCTTCAAATTTAGATACGGGTAAATGTAAAATATCCATGTAATTTGATGCATCTTCATTTGTGGGTTTCATACTCAATATTCCTTATCTTTATATTATATTTTTAAAAATTTATAAAGATATAGAAAGTTATAAGAGTCCCCAGGTGCACTGATGGGATATGTACATCTACATTGAAAAATAGCATGAACAACGAGAACGGTGTGACAGAAAGGGAGAGATTTCAGGATCATCAATTGACAACAGCAAGCTTTAGCGATTCCAAGGAGTACAGATATCAAGACAAAGTCCCTCAAAAAGACATCCCAAAAGGGGAAGTTCTGCTGGTGTTGCCTAAGAAACTCAGGCAGAGGCATATATTACCCTGTGAAAATCAATACGTTAAGACCATCGGACTTTAAATGGGGATAGAAATTCCAAAGCTGAATTCTTTTCCTTGAGAATACAAACCAACTCCAATTAGCAATAAATAAAAGCTAAAATTTACTAATCCTTAGTTTAACTCACTCTTCTGTTGTGGGACAGGAGATCAGCACTGTTCTGAGTAGGACTCAAATTATATAAGGTATAGTATAGCTTCAAACATTGTGATCTCCTCACCCTCCCTAGAGCTAAGGACATCTCTATAACTTTTCAAGGAACTGTGACCCCAACTACTACAGGTTGAGCATCCCCAATCCAAAAATCTCTATCCAAAATATTCCGGTGAGCATTTCTTTTGAGTATCATGTTGGTACTAAAAAGTTTCAGATTTGGAAGCTTTCTAGAGTCCAGATATTCAGATTTGGGATGCTGAACTAGTGAATATATGAATATATTGCAAATATTCCAAACTCTGAAAAAAAACATTCAAAATCCAAAACACTTCTGGTCCCAAGCATTGCAAATAAGGGATACTCAACCTATATGGTTCTTTAACTAACTTGAAAGTGGATGGAATTAAAAGCAACATGGCCCACGGTGGTGGTACACACCTATAATCCCAGCACTTTGGGAGGCTGAGGGAGGCATGTCACTTGAGGTCAGGAGTTTGAGACCAGTCTGGGCAACATGGCAAAATCCCATCTCTACACAAAAATAAAAAAAATTAGCCATGCATAGTGGCACGCACCTATAGTCCCAGCTACTCAGGAGACTGATGTCTGAGGATGGCTTCACCCCAACAGGTGGAGGCTGCAGTGAGCCAAGATCACTTCACTGCACTCCAGTCTGAGTGATAGAGTACGACCCTATTTCAAAAAAATAAATAAAAATAAAAGCAATATGGATAGTAACAAAAGTGACACTATTGTTAAAATAGTTAAAATTCATCAGTTTCCTTCATAATGGTACCTCACTTTCCAACTCCCATTTTTTCCTATTAAGTGTACCATGATTATTCCAATAATTTCATTCCAATAATATTCCATTTCTCAAGTTTCATTTCTCAGCATCCTTTTGGCTTTTTCTGAACTCTCCTCAAGCCGAATCCTTTTATCCTCAATGGCATCTCTCACACCCTCTTCTTTTGCCATCCACATCTTTTTTTTCCTATTCGCCTTCCACCACCCTAGTCCACTCGCTGACATCATCTACCTGCTTAAAAGTGCTAGTAGTTCTCGGTTGCCTCATGAAGGTAGCATCTCACTCTCAGGAAGGAGTTAGGCCCTCCTCAACTTGACTCCAGAACCCTCTGGGATTACCTCTAGTGCCCTTTCCCACACAGCGTGAGAAGCCCAGCATTTCTGCTCTGCCTCATGCTACTTTCCCATCCTGAAATGGACTCCCCAGAATTGTTTACCCAGCGAACTTCTACTCTGTCATCAAAGCCCTCTAGTGCCCTTTCCCACACACCGTGAGGAGCCCAGCATTTCTGCCCTGCCTCATGCTACTTTCCCATTCTGAAATGGGACTCCCCAGCCTTGTTTACCCAGTGAACTCCTACTCAGTCACCGAGGCCCAGCTCCAACATTCATTCCTTTCTAGAGTATTCTCTGAGCCCAGTAAAAATCAGTTGTTCTCTGATCTGTGTTCTTTATATCCCATTCCCTAGAGCTTTTTTCATATATAGCAGCCACAGTAGCTTTTGAATAGGCCTGCCACACCATGGGAATGTGAACTGCTGGCCCAGATTATCTCTCACGCTCATACCCTCAGCACCAGTCACGGTGGCAAACACACAGCAGTGGCTTCCTGAGTGTGTTTTGAACTGACTTACATTGTCACTTAACCTTTAGTCGTTATCTTTTCCCATGTTTCTGTCTTACTTCTACCTCTCTAAACCAGACCGTAGAATCATTAAACACAAATGCTGGGTTTTTTTACATTCTATATTTCTCACAGGGTTTGGCTTTAAATACAGGCACTTAAACACTTGTTTGCTGAATGGTATATGCCACTCTACCATCTCCCTCCCTAACAGGCTCAAAACTCAGTAAACAGCCCGTGGAAGACAAAGAGTTACCACAGAACATCCCATCGCAGCTCAGATGAGGAGAAGGTGACAGACCATGGCCAACGGTACAGCCTTGATTCCGCTATGACCCATGCCACTGCCTGTAGGTAGACCCCTTTAATACAGTCAGGCTCTAGATCAGCTAGAACAGAAAACAGCAAGATCGGGAACACAGTTAAACAAACCACGTCAGGGCTGGTAAGCTGATTAGGAACAATGCCCACTGATAAAAATCTGTAATATTTGTTCTCCATAACAAGTTGGATAAGTGATACTTGTTTTTAGAAATCACTGCAAAATATTTCCAGTGCTGTACAACCCAAATTTGAAAGAGGATTAGTGAGTTAAGCCCTGGACCAGGGTCACAGTCTTTGAAAAGTGAATCATCCATAAACCACCCTCAGTTATACCCATGGTTCAAACGGTGATCAGCTCAGGCCAAGATGGTAAATTGCACAAAAAGCCACCCAAGTAAATTAGAAAAGAAAAAAACGAATAAGCCCTGGATGATTCAAAATCCCTCTTTACCAAACTCTACTCCTAAATCCTTTTAGAAAGCAGACAACTATGTTACTCTTAAATACAATGTAGCAAGCAAAAAGGGGTGTACATAATCCCAGATGGCTAAAATGAACAAACCTGCAGTGAAAGGAAACAACCTTTCCTTTA
The DNA here is from genome assembly GCF_007565055.1 of Rhinopithecus roxellana. Lineage (NCBI taxonomy): Eukaryota > Metazoa > Chordata > Mammalia > Primates > Cercopithecidae > Rhinopithecus > Rhinopithecus roxellana. The sequence goes on from NC_044557.1 coordinate 32,697,423, forward strand.
CTGATTCTCAGCGCTTTGTCCAAGATTCTTGCTAGTGTCCAGTGCCAATGAGCTTTAAAGGGTAAGTGGGAGAATTTGAGAGTCGTCAGTCTTACTAACCGGAATGCTACTTCCCTATTCCTGGTTTCTATAAGGAGGAGTTTTCCCTGAACAAAGCTGGCTCTCCTCTCCGCTCCTTCAGCCAACTCCTCCTCCTTTTTTCTGTTTTAACTGTTGTGAAATCTGAGCTACTGTTAGGGAGCAGACTCATAAATCCTACCTGGAACACCCCCCGCCCCCCACCGCCCTACCTTCCCCACCCCTGCCTAATTCTGGGCAGACACTCTTCTCTGGAATTAAGCTATGTCTCCAGTATCGTTTTGGCCACAATAGAGGTGATGTTTTGTTCTTCATCTGATGACTCTAAGAATACCTTCTTTCCCAATTTGTTCAGAACTCAGGCTAGGGAGAAGGGATCTCTCTATTGGATCTCCTCTGAGAACTCACCAATTTATAGTTCCCAAGGAATATTCCCGGAAAATGCATTAACTCTGGAGCCAAATAAATTGGTTGCACTGAATAAACTCTCATCCAGAGGTTTAAGTGATTCATTAAGCTGAGTTTAGAGAATTTACTTGCCTTTGGGTTCCCAAGTGAAGACATTAATTGATGAAAAAGGGTCTACCTTTCATTTGTCAGGCCTTAGAATAAATGTCTTCTTTCTATACTTAATGTTTATATTTCAACAACTTAAACTCAAGTTCTTCTATTCATTTCAGTTTCTTAAAGAACAAAACTATATTCCCCTACAGTATAACATTACATCCAATATACCTAATACTGCTCTTAAAATGTTTTTAGAAAGCACTTCAAGTGAATATCGGCTTTTATTAAACATTTTTCACCACTACATGAGAAATTCAGTCCAAGGTGCTTCCAACATTACACTATTAATTTTTTGTTTTGTTTTGTTTTTTTGAGACAGAGTTTCGTTCTTGTTGTCCAAGCTGGAGTACAATGGCACGATCTCGGGCGACTGCAACCTCTGCCTCCCAGGTTCAAGCAAATCTTCTGCCTCGGCTTCCCTAGTAGTTGGGATTATAGGCACGTGCCTATACACCTGGCTAGTTTTTTGCATCTTTTAGTAGAGACAGGGTTTCACCATGTTGGTAGGGCTGGTTTTGAACTCCTGACCTCAGGTGATCCGCCCACCTCAGCCTCCCAAAGTGCTTGGATTACAGGCATGAGCCACCACACTAGGCCTAAACTATTAATTTTTACAGTCTCTTCCTGAGTTGTATAAGGGTAGGTAGAATTTTATTATCCTTATGTACTAATGAAGGAATTGAGGTTAAACAGTCAGAAAACAAACGTCATGGTGAACTGCAAGCAAAATGCCACTCTCCCTGACTAAGAATTTACATTGCCAGAGTAGGCTGCTGCCTAGGGAACTATGTCACAAAAAGATCCAGTGTCTCGGAGGACTCACAGTATGTTGTTCTAGGCTTCCGTAATGAATTTTTGTTGTGTGGAGCCCTACAAAGCTAAAAGAGAAAATGTATTCAAGTACAGCAAAGCAGTAGCAAGGGCGCAATTATCTTACTAACATCCCTGCACCATTTTAAGCTGTCAATCTTAAATACCAGAAAAAACAACAAAAGCAAAACATATGGTTTCTATACAGGTTAAAAACTTACAGAGTTAAAATCTCCTATCATTTGACTCAACTAGAAGTTTTATCATACTGTTGCCCAATTATCCTTCTCAAGGCAATATTTATTTTCCTTGCAAAATACAGTGATAATATTAAATTTTACTGGATATGCATGCATAATCATCATAATAAAAAAGTGTGTCAGGAAAAATGACCTGGAAATGTCCTTTGGTTAGACTTATAAAAAAAATACAATATATTCAACTAAACAGGGAAGAAGTTTTAAAGAAAAAAGAAGACTTTACATTATTTTCTCCATTCATACTCTGCCCTTTTTTTTTTTTTTTTTTTTTTCAGACATAGAGTCTTGCTCTGTCACCCAGCCTGGAGTGCAGTGGTGCAATCTCGGCTCACTGCAACCTCCACTTCCTAGTTCAAGTGATTTTCATGCCTTAGTCTCCAGTAGCTGGGACTACAGGCGCCCGCCACCATGCCCAGCTAATTTTTGTATTTTTAGCAGAGACAGGATTTTGCCATTTTGGCCAGGCTGGTCTCGAACTCCTGACCTCAGGTAATCTGCCTGCTTCAGCCTCCCAAAGTGCTGGGATTAAAGGCGTGAGCCACTGCGTCCAGCACAAAAAGCTTTTTGCATCTCCCTCAAGATGTTTTGAGAAGATTTTTATCAACACAATCACAATCCCACCTTTGATGTTCCCCGTCTCTTCCTAAAAATAAGAAACAAAGCAGGGTTTACTCTTCGCTGACCTCTGAACTAATGTCTAGCCCTTTTTCATAAATGAGTTTTACAGACAGGTTGGAAGAGGTTTACTAGCTGGCCTGAGATTGCAGAGGTTAGATGTAAATCTAGGTTTTTTTCAACTTTGGAGCCCGAATTCGCCAACTACATCATTCAGACTTCCTCCCACACTGCCACAGAGTCCTCAGGGAGGAAGCCACAGGGGTCCCAGGTTCTCTAGTGACTTTTCAGAACCTACACCTTTCTTAACTCTTCCCCATCAAGAACATTTTCCTACTGTGTCTCACTGATTCTCATTTTGATGGGTTACAGAAGTTAGCCTAGCCTATAATGACCCAAGACCGGTTATATCTAGCACAATGCTTTTCACACAGTAGTTGGTGAATATTTTGTGTGCCAACTAACAGGCCAGGTACCAGTCCATGGCCCAGGACTTGAGGACCCCTGTTCTAAAGACTCGCCCATTCAGAAAAAAAGCAAGTAGGAGAAAAATCACAAACTGCATTCGAACTCCCCCACTGTATGAAAAACTCCCTGAGTTGTCTATTGTACTCATAGCTGTTTCCTCAGCACTTAGTCCAGGGACTGAACATGACATACTTTGGATGGATGGATGGATGGATGGATGGATGGATGGATGGATGGATGGACAAATAAAAGAATGAATGGACAGATATGAGTTATTCAGATGGCTACCCAATTATGGACTATATATTCAAATCAGAGGGTACTTATTATCTGAAAACATATTGACAGGAAATGTATTTTACTGCAGATGTATTCACATCTCAAACAATACATTTGTATTCAAAGAAATGTCTTCAAAATCTTCCTCTAATGAGCTTTTGATGACCTAAATTTGCATACTGCAGAGACAGGTTAGGGGAGTGAGGTCTTTTCAATGTTACAAAAACACAATTTTGCTTTCTGTGGTTTCAGTTAACTGTGGTCCAAAAATATTAAATGGAAAATTGCAGAAATAAACAGTTCATATGTTTTAAATTCTGAGTAGTGTGATGAAATCGCACATCATGCAGCTACATCTCACCCAAGGTGTGAATCCTTCCTCCGTCCAGCATCTCCACACTGTGCACGCTCCCTGCCCATCAGCCAGTTAAGAGTCTTCTCGGAGATCAGATTCACTGTCATGGTACTGCAGTGCTCATGTTCAAGTAATCCTTATTTTACTTAATAATGGTACTAAAGTGTAAAAGTAGTGATGTTGGCATATTGTTATAATTGTTCTATTTTATTATTGGTTCTTGTTAATCTCCTACTGTGCCTAATATATAAATTAAACTTTATCACAGATATGTATGTACAGGAAAAAACGAAGTATTAATATACATAGGTTTGGTACTAGCTACAGTTTCAAGCACCTACTGGGGGTCTTGAAATGTATTCTCCACAGTGAAGCAGGGACTACTGCATCTTCTAAAGCAGCAATGCCCAACCATTTTGGCACCAGGGACCAGTTTCATGGAAGACAGTTTTTCCACAGACTGGGGGCAGGGGATGGTTTTGGGATGATTCAAGCACATTACATTTATTGTGCACTTTATTTCTATTATTATTACATTGTAATATATAAATAAATAATTATACAACTCACCGTAACGTAGAATCAGTGGGAGCCTGAGCTTGTTTTCCTGCAACTAGATGGTCCCATCTGGGGGTGATGGGAGACAGTAACAGATCATCAGACATTAGATTCTCATCAGGAGTGTGCAACGTAGATCCCTCGCATGCACAGTTTACATTAGGGTTCGTGCTCCTATGAAAATTTAATGCCACTGCTGATCCAACAGGAGGTGGACTCAGGAGGTAAGGCTCACTGGCCCACTACTCACCTCCTGCTGCGCAGTCAGGTTCCTAATAGGCCAGGTACCAGTCCATGGCCCAGGACTTGAGGACCTCTGTCCTAAAGACTCACCCATTTAGAAAAAAAGCAAGTAGGAGAAAAATCACAAACTGCATTCGAACTTTCCCACTGTATGAAAAACTCCCTGAGTTGTCTATTGTACTCATAGCTGTCTCCTTAGCACTTAGTCCAGGGCCTGAACATGACATACTTTGGATGGATGGATGGATGGATGGATGGATGGATGGATGGATGGATGGACAAATAAAAGAATGAATGGAGGGATATGAGTGATTTAGATGGCCACCCGGTTATGGACTATATATTCAAATCAGAGGGTACTTATTATCTGAAAACATATTGACAGGAAATGTATTTTACTGCAGAATTTAGATCTGTCAGAACCCAATTGAAAATATTTTCTACCTGCAGTACCTATAACCTTACCCATACATTAATTACATATTATACTCATTTATAGGAACTAATTTTTAGTTTTTCTACAAAGTTGCCTTCTATCATAAAATCAGCTATAACATAAATGCTTTTTAGCAAATTTAGTTTGCCAAAACAACCTTTTGTACATCCTCAAACAATGGCAAAGAATGAACTACTAAAAGAAATACTAACAAGTATAAAATCAAAGGTAGCTTTCAACTGGCTTCTCAAAGGTCAAGTTGGCCTTATTCACTTCTGAGTGGGAATACAGCTAAAAGAACATTTCTGTTTGTTCAACATTGTAATTTATTTTCTACTCAGTAAACTGTGAGGTTTCTCCATGAAATGTAAAAACAAATATGCTGAATCAAAGCAGAAACCATGATTTTTATGAAGTAAAAATGCAAGTGTTCATTAGAATTCAGGAAACATGAAATTTGTTTGCTTTTTTTTTTTTTTTTTTTTGCCAAGATGTGAGAGGGAGATTCTGCAATCATGACTTCTGGAGAGGCCACTGCACAAGGCTCTAACGCCTTCATCTGTTTATACACAGGCTCAATCTGCTAGCTCTATGGGAGATTCCAGGATACCAAATAATCATCATCGTAATAATTATTACATTTAGAGACAAGTTGTTCCTTTTTTCTGGTCGACCAAAATAATAAGACTTGCCAGAAAAGCTGAACATTCAAATTTCAAATTATTTCCTTTAGTGTCAGTCCTAACTCCTCTTATTACAAACCTTTCTTTTTACTCCCAAAGCAACCTCAATCCAAAGTATTAACTACAGCTGCAAAATAAAATCTCAAACTAGAGTTGATTTTCCTGGTAATAACTGGCGGTGGAAGGCGAAAAAAAGCACCGCCCAGAGCAGAAGTCAGTTCATAGGCCATTTCTGAGGTTGTGGCCCTGAGCTAACCTCCCCCCTCCACAGACCTCAGTGAACACCTCTGTAAAGTGGGCAGGAGTGGGCTAAATCCATCACTCCCTCAACACCACTCTTGGAGGTGGCAGGGATTCGACCTTTGCAACACACACCCCTCTTCTGCTGTCACAAAGCCACTCTAACTTCACAGCCTGTAAGACAGGGGCAGGGTGCCACAGCCTCACTACCACCCTCCTGTAGAAGGTGAAAGCAGTTCCCCTCTGAATGTGGGGTGCTTACAGACATCAAAGCTCCTTATATTGGTAGGAGGTGCAAGGACAAAGCCCATTGTGTTGTCTCTCTGCAACTAAACCATAAGCAAAAAGAGCACCAGTAGAGGATAATCCTTACATGGAATATTTCATTAACCAGATGATACTCTTCTTCATCCAGGCCATACATATGGTTTCCTACAAATGATCCTGTGCAATTTAATCTTTTGAATTCTTAGATTTCTTCTATGCTAGATAGGAGTTTGGACTAGATGACCGTGAAAGTTCCTTTTAAATCTGTATTTCTTTAGTGATACATCTTGTATCCAATCTTCAGAATGTTCACTCTCAAACTAAAGTCATTCCATTACATTTCCTTGGAAAATCAATGGAAACCCCTATTTTAGAAAAGGTTCAATAAACATGAAGCTCTATTTGAGATGTTCCTGAAAGTGAAATAACTTGAAAGGTCATAATTTCACTATTAACCAGGCAAACTATTCCTGGGATCTCCTTAGAATAGCAAAATACATGAATAAAAATAAATCTTTCTGTAAGGTGGACATGCAGATGACTTGGGGAGCAGCAATCTTAAAGACCATTCATTTTTACTATGAGAACACTAAATACTAGATGCTACCATGTGCCGCCTGGAAAGAGAAGAAGAAATGTGGGCTATCTGGTGACCTGGTACAGGGGGCAAATGTAGTTTAAGGATTAGTGCTATATTATGAGATAAAGTCTTCAGAATATTTTTGTTGGCCTATTTTGCAACCAAGGCCTGGACTCTTTCACAATTAAAGCATCCTGCTCTGTACAATGAATTTTTTTTTCTATTTATCTAATGCACCCAACTTTCCATCAATAGCTGGTAGGTGGCACAATCGTCACTAAGTCCCTTCAGAGTACACAGAGCAGCAGCTACTCTTTAAATACAATATAAAGAAAGATAAGGGTCCAGCATACAATATGGCTAGACCTCCTTCTTGGCAATTCACTCTTCAATCATAGGCTTTTAGGCCCGAAAGGCAAGAAAGTCAGGCTCACTATACACGATCTCTTGCTAGTCTGTGGGCAGGATCAGTGCCTATCCCTGACAAAATTATCATTCATCTGTAGTGATGCAAGAAAAATTGAAATAATGTACATTTTTAAAAACCTAAATCTATTCAATTTATGGGTCCATGACTTATTTTGAGATCACATCCTTCCTACATTTGGCTATTAAAGATCCTCTCTTTATAAAATGATGAAGACAGCAGACATCAATGTTCTTAATTGGAAAAATTAAAACTTGACACACTGTGGGTCTCCCCATCACTTTCGCCTGGGCTGGAGCACAGTGGTGCGATCTCGGCTCACTGCAAGCTCCGCCTCTCGGGTTCACGCCATTCTCCTGCCTCAGCCTCCCAAGCAGCTGGGACTACAGGCGCCCACAACCACGCCTGGCTAATTTTTTGCATTTTTAGTAAAGACAGGGTTCCACCATGTTAATGGTCTCGATCTCCCGACCTCGTGATCCGCTCGCCTCAGCCTCCCAAAGTGCTGGGATTACAGGTGTGAACCACCACGCCCAGCCCCACTTTTTTGTAAATTGTATTGATCCAGAAAAAATCTAAATGCCTGAGAAGCTCTCTTCCCCTGGAATTATGAGAGTAGCTATTCATGTATAAAAATTCACCATAATTTACCAAAAATTACACAGACCACAGAGTTAGGCTACTTTGAAGCAGCAAAGATGGCAGTGTCCACAGACAAATGACACACATAGAATATACAGCCTGAATGTAGAATGTGAACCTGTGAGCCTAAATACCCAGGAGCCTTAAATCTGTAACAGAAGTTAATGTGAAGGGAATAAACAGTTCCAGTGGAATGATGAATGCACAGAGTGAATGCATTTTGCTAACCAGTGTGTTAGCAAAATGGCAAAAAAAAAAGAAAATCATATAGCATTAAAGTTGGACTTCACAAGCTAAGACATCTAACAAAGTTCAAAGAAAATAAGGAGCTTCCACAGCCACCAGAACAAACACACAATAATTAATTTTAGTTGAACTCAAACTTGTCTTAAATCAATAATCTTCTACTCACATTACTGTCTTGACTGAATATCACAATGCAAAACATGCACACATTACGGAAAAGGATTCCAGCACCGCTGGGTGCAGTGGCACACACGGATAGTCCCAGCTACTCAGGAAGCTGAGGCAGGAGGGTCCCTTGAGACCAGCTCAAATGTACCTTGGGCAACATAGTGAGACCCTTTCAGGTAACAGGAGGAAAAATGCAGCATGATTATATCATTCTCTTGTTATAAGGCACTGTCATTTAAGTATAAACCTGGAGTATTCACAATAGAATTCAGATTTACCAGATGAGAGCATGATAAGCAGTGTCAGATGGCTGTGGAAAGATATGTGTTTCTGAAACCTACAGGTGTCAAGAAGGAAAAACATAAATACATCTTGTTTAGTGTAGAGCTGCAGTTTAAACCGTTTAAAGTCCCAAACTGTGTTAATTTTTGAAACCGTGTCAGTGCTGACTACTGGGAGTATCAAAAATCTCTTTAGGGCTGTTGTTATATTTATAATTTCTAAACGGTGAGGGAAGACAGCTCGATGGATTTCTATTAAAAGCTGTTCCTGGCCAGGCGAGGTGGCTCACGCCAGTAATCCCAGCACTATGGGAGGCTGAGACGGGCGGATCACCCGAGGTCAGGAGTTCGAGACCAGCCTTGTCAACATGGTGAAACCCCTTCTTTACTAAAAATACAAAAATGTTTGTATTTTTAGTAGACAATGCGTGGTGGCATGCACCTATTATCCCAGCTACGATGGAGGCTGAGGCACAGAATGGCCTGAAACTGGGAGGCAGAGGCTGCAGTGAGCCGAGACTGTGCCATTGCACTCTAGCCTGGGTGACAGGGCAAGACTCCCCCTCAAAAAAAAAAAAAAAAAAAAAGTCACTCCTGTGTGTTCCATGTAACAAACAGAGTATTTGCTTACAGTGTCTGTCTGTTTAACAAGCCAGCCATTTAATTTTCAATGAAATCAACAAAAAAGAAAAAGGTGCATGGATATATGATTTTGAGAAAAAAAAAAAAAAGTCTTAAAATGTAAGTAAAATACGGAAAGTGACCTTTAAAAACACACACACACACACACGAAAAAAAAACACGTTCCCAAAAGTGTACCTGGTCTTACTCTACACTGTGCGGTTGGCCACGTCCCTGTGCTTGAGGTGGCCCTTGGTGGCAGTTCAGAACCAGGGGACCTGTAGTCCCCTGTATGAGCCAACTCATACCTAACTCTGTATGAGCCAACTCATCTCCACTCCCAGGACATTCTTCCACATGGAAACTCTCTCTCCTCTCTTTCACCATAACACAAGAGCACTCTCCTCAGAACCCACCTCAGTTTTCACAGTCTCCACAAAAATAAATCAATAAACAATCCTGGCTTGCAGAGATCTCCTCCTAGTTCTGCATAACCATAGCATTTACGCACTCAACAGGATAGAGCACTAAGTGAACACTGGATGACTGATACAAGTGTTTTCTCTGGAATTGGATCAGGGATAATCTGGGATTAAAAAAGAATATAAATATTATTCGCCACGTATTTTGGAAAAATCATAGTCAGCAATTCCATTATCCTAAATACAAATACAAATGTATTTAGGATATTAAATACAGAAATACAAATATTTCTGCAGAAACAAAGCCTCACTACCAGGATTTAATCTTCATTCAAAACAAACCATTACCTGTGTTTAATGGACCGAGCTGTTGAAACGCCATCAAGTAACCGAACCAGTCTGGATATTCGGTCCAGAAATGCTGAGTACAGAGCAAAGAGCGCAGCTTGCTAATTATGCTTCCCACAGCTTTTAACTTCTTCGTGTCACGAGCAGAGCTATGGAATTCTCAACCAGAAGTTCTTGCCTCCCCATTTACAGCTACCTCTCCCCAGAACTTTTGTTACTAGAGTCTGTCTTTGAGGGCTGAGATGAAATGAAGAAATGGCCTTTCAAGCCCAAAGGAGGCAGGGCAAAGACCTTGACAGTCCAGGGTGATCCTGCCCCTCACTTTGTGACACACGACCCAGTGGGGTTAACTGTTGTGAATTGTTTTGTGTCTTCTTTCCTTTTTGATGCATTCTGGTGTGAATTTTTCCTTGTCAGGTTGGCTGAGGATGGGACAGGAGCCAGAGGTGACACAGAAGTGTCACAGGCAGTAGAAAGGAGAGGATATCTATAGGCACTGAGCAAACAGCTCCTAGACAGGTAAGCTCTGAGGGCCTTCCCCATCAAGGCCTTTGAGAAAGTGCTTCTCCTTACTGTCCACACCACTGCACACCTCCTCCACTCTTCAATATGCTGGTTTGGGTTTTTTCTCTCCAGTCTTAAAACATGGAACATTTCACTTCTAAAGTTCACGTCTTTTATTTATAATGAAAGAGATATCCTGAGCTTCCAGAGATTTTTTTATTATAATTAAAGTAATGCTGCAAAATACTTCAACAGTATCTTCTAACATACATGTATCACTGACATAAAATTATACAGCCATGATTTCCAGCCTCTGAAGTGGCACTGGATATCATGTCTGGTCATGAACAATTTTATATTTAATATTAAGCACATGCACAGTTGGGAATGTCAGAGAAAAGACTGGAAGACCAGCAGCCCCCAAAACATACTCTTACATGACACCAAAGGGCTATTTTCTGGGGTAAACTGAGGTTCCTTCTAGAAATATCATCAAGACCTGCACTGAATCCAACATCCCCTCACTTTCACCAGTGTGGACTGTCTGTCTCCACTGTGCCTGAAGGTGGGCAAACGATGGGAGTAAAAGGGGGGCAAGAGGGAGCTCGGTTCCTCAGGAGCTCACAGGCAATGAGAAAGACGCTGTGAAGACTAAATGGTACAGCCCATGGGGCCAGCGCCATGGCAGTGCCCTATCAAGCATACAGGGAGCATAGAGAGACAGATGAATTCTGCCTAGAGAAGAAACTAGAGAAAAGTCCCACAGAAGACATAAGATTTCAAACGGCTATCAAAGAAAGAGCAGGAGTTAACTAAGAATGTAAGTCGGGGAAGAATTCTTTGGACAAAAGAATCACTCTCGAAAAATCTCTTTTTCTCCCTCCCTCCCCCAGTGGCTTGGGGTGAATAAAACCAATCCACCAATTTTAAACTAGCTAACCTAGACTTTCCATTACTGTTGGGGTTTCTCCAATGGTTGTTTGTCTTCAGCTCATCACCCATTCATAGCATCCACAAAAGTGAATTTGCAGAGGCAGAATTTTTACAAGAATAGTAACACTAGGGTCAAATTGAATACTGTAGATTGCCTTTCTGGCCACATGCTCATGGCACATGCCAAGCCACAAGAGTAGATGGGAAGCTTCATGTGCTGCCCTAGGCTTCTGTTGCATTAAAGCATTTTTAAAATTTTAGTATAAACTGATAAAATTCAAGAGCTATGCATCTACTTTTAAACTAAATCATTTTCAGTAAATCACTGAATACTTTATTCAGAAAACAAGATTTTTACAAGATGATTCGTTCCTCTTACCTCCATGGGAAAAGCTTTGAAATTAACCGTGTGCTCAGAACCACGCTGGTTTTCTCTTCCCCAGTGAAATCTCACTTCATACAGTTCAAATTCATGCCCTTGAGGCAATGGTCCTCCCGAAAGAACTGAAAAAGAAAATATGTTACTGAATTACATCACACATTTACCTCAGCATTATAAACATTAGAGACTTTTTTTTTTTCACCAAAATGCTCTCACGGGTTCTACAGATTAAATTCACAAAGCCAAAATGAGAAATTTACCACAACTGTGAGGTGAATTTAAACTATCTAGGCTTGGCTGAAATTCTTGTCTTGGCCATTCAGACATAGTAGAAGTTCAAAACCTCTGAAAAACTCGTAATGATATGTATATTTTAATTTCCTATGTGTTTTAAGTCTAGAAGTAGACAAGGAAAACAAATTCCTCTCTTAGAGATTTAAGCTTAGCACTGATCAAGAGACAAAAAATATGGTTTAACTCTCAGACTGACCAATATTCTGTAGACGTCTAAATAAATTAAACCACATTTGCAGATCATCCACTTGTAGTAGGAGGCTTCCAATTTAGAGAACAATTGTGGACTAACAAAATTATCCATGAAGAGGATTGATTAGCATTAAGTCAATCGATAATGAAATTGCACTTTAATAGCTGATGGACATTCATTACCACAAATGACACAAAATAAAACTGCAATAAAATATTAACAATACTCAAAATATTAACAATACTCAAAATGTTAACATCAGTCCCACAAGATAATGTCTCTTTTTCTTATTGTTGGATATGATCAAGACCTTTGTCCCCAACAATGGCACACTAAAGGATAATGAAAAATACATTTGCATGAGAACCTGTCTTAAAACAATAAAATTCTTTAGTTAAAAACTCCCTGACAGCATACGTACAAACTTGAAATAAAGTTTCCTACAAACAAATGGTCAATTTCAATACAAATAAAAGTTGTTTAACTCAGGGCATTTTTCCTCTAGCAACTCCCAATTCTGAACAGTATCAGCTAAGAATTTTAGGTTATTTAGCTAACAAAATTCAACACCTTCCCTTTCCTAGAAATAGACTTTTTGAAACAGATCATCCTTCACACTTGGGTTGCCTCTGAGGAGGACATAACAGATTCCACACCTCTCTTGAGAAAGAGTTCTGTCATTCATCCTTATCCTAAAACTCAAAGGAGAAGAAAGCAAATTGGTGCAACAATATTTACTTGTTTGGTTGGTTCTTCATTTAATGACTTGTTCCAAAAAGGATTTAAGGCTGCTTATGTCAAGGTACATACAATACAGTCAGACAGCATAAATTAGGAAAAAGAACAAGGGGAAGCAAAGAAAGAGGCAGAAAATAGATGGAGAAATGAGGCTATCAGACACAATGGAGGTCATGGAGTCCTTGATAAAGGTGCCCCACAAATCTGCTCCCAAGCTCTCTACCAGCTCAAACAACAAAGACAAGCAACATCCAGAGCAAGAACTAACTTTAATTTTTTGAGTGGATACACTTCACATCAAGGAGAAGGGAAGTGAGATTCATGGCCTTTAGGATCACACTGTCATGCATGATTTTAGATTTTAGTGTTTGTCCTCAAAACTGGTCTGACTTACGTCACACAACAAATCCAAGGGGATAGTGTTATCATCAACCCCACAGACAGGGCAGAAAAGTGGGATGAGAGGGGCTAAGTGTAACCTGCCACAGTCAGCCTCCTAGCAGGCTCCAGGACAGGACCTGGAACTCGAATCTTCTGACCCACATTCCAGGGGTGAGGCAGGGATAGGGAAACCCAAATGTCAGTATCTGTGAGCATGAACTAAAAAACAATGACTTATCTAAGCCTAGATTTATAAACTGAAGCTGCTCCTTGGAGAACTGCACCTCATCCTATTTCCCAGAATAATCTAAAAACTTTTAATACATGGATCAGAAAGGTTTGTAGATACTCAGAACCACAGTGCAAGCTCACTTCACCTTCCTCTCCAGTAAACATCCATTCTGTGGATTTAAGAACATATGAAATGTTTTCTAAATAACTTCACAACTCATTCCTTTCTCTTGGCTGTCCAAATTTGGTCTTAAGAAAAACCAGGACTGAGACTAGGAGTCTACCCACTGTGTACCCCAGCTCTCACACCAAAAAGGAAAAAGAGAATGAGAAAATACACCCCTCGCCACCCCCAGCAACAGTGGGACCCAAGGCCTCAGCGGGTGAGCTCTATAACACCACTTCTAAAACAAAGCGATAAAACTGTCCTAGAAAAGGCTCAGCTCCACATGGCTAAGGAATAAGAAAGAGGAGCGTCATGAAATGAAGCACATGTGAAATGGGAAAGAGGATTTTTAAAGCTCCTTCCCCAAAACCCCTTTATCACATACCCTCAGAACACACACACACACACACACACACGCAAAGGCACATGGTATTTCTAAAACTGTTCTGTTACAGAGCAGTTTACTAGTTCTACTAGTAAACAGCAGTCTACTAGTACTGTCATATGGAAATGAATGATACAGCTTGTAGCTAGTCTTGACAGTGATTTCAGGGGACCATAAAGAGATCCACGCTTCAAAAACACACTCCCTGCATGACCAATGCTCAAAACTTCCTTAACAGCAATGAAGCCTTTCACTTAAACTTGGAGACAGTTTAAGTGAAACACTGTGGAAATTCAAACTGCATAGACCCATGTTTTGATAGGGAGAACTTCAAAATCCAGGGAAGTTTACTCATCCTTCCAACAGGTATCTTTTTGATCATCTACTACATTGTACCAGGTACTGTATTAAGTATTTACAATACATTGATTTTGACAAAACAGACAAACTTCCCTGGCCTTGTAGATCTTACATTCTATCATGCTGAAGTGTAAATTCATATATTTTTCAAGATTGTATTTTTTCTGAGTCCTATCTGGTTACTACATCGCAGGTTTATTAACTGTCATGTCATGATACTCAATACAATTACAATAAAGTAGTTATATTCTATGGTATGAAAGGAACACTGAGAAGGGAAGCGTTTTGCCCCAGCCTGGTTCTCCAGGGAGAGGTGACAAAGAGGTGGCTGTCAGCCAGGAACCAGGCTCTGGGTACTTTTCACTGTTGCTGCAGATGAATAATCCAAAGTTAAACCACCTTAAAGTCACATAGCCACACAATGCCATAAAAAATGACAAAACTCTGAATTCAGGGTATTATGAGGTGCCAGGTAAGAGCATTACCTGTTCATCCCCCAAGAATGATTGTGTTTATGGACTAAAAATAAATAGCAGCTCTGTTTTATCCATCTGGTAACATCCTCTTCCAGTATTATTCTTCCTTTTTACTGCTTACATTTTTTTAAATAAAGAAACAAATCATCTCAGAAGGGGTAGCCTTTTCCTACATTTATCAAAATCAAATTTTGCTGAGTGATATTGGGTCACTACACGGCAGGTTTATTAGTTATGATGTCAGCTGGTTCAATAAAGTTACAATGAAAAACCATGAAATTCCTACTGATGACATGCTGAATATTTTTAGAAAAGGAACTTATAAAAAGAATATAAAATAAACTGATGCCATTGCCTCCATTTTCTTTAATGCTCTTTAATATGCTTGGCAATTACATTTATAAGACATAAACAAGAGCTCCCTGAGAAAGTTTCTGTAAGATTTGAAAACCCTATAAAGATGTGATGTATATACATTTATCTAAATCTATCTAAGCTTCTATAATCCTTTGCTGAAAACCAATTTACCAGATAATTCAAAGGCTAGCACTCAAGCCTTATTCCTTCTCTTTTCATTTGACTTCAATGCTAAGTTTTGAGATCAACTCGACGCCTGGCCCTGTGCTGACCACTGAGTGTACAAAGCGAGGACGATCCAGCCTTGGTGTTGACTGGGCAGTCTCAGTGGTTGAAAGAGTAAACTGAATAGTCTAAATAGAACATATTAAGAGCAGGAAAGAGTAGCAGGAGGGCATCCAGCAAGGGACAAGCCAGTAACAAGCATGAATCATAAAGTCAGGGAAGATGTTCCCAAGAAGATACCAGTTCAGCTGAGTCTTGAATAAGCTAACAGGTGAAAAGTGCATGCAGAGTAGAGCAAAGAGCCTAAGAAATAGTCTGAGACATGAAGCAGTTTAAGTGTGTTCAAGGGAATAAAATCAAAAGTTAGCAACAGTCAAGGCAGGCATGAGGAGGAGACGTGCAGCCTATGCTTAGAAGCGGGGGTCTCTCCTGTCCGGAACCATCGAGGGCTTTTAATCAGGGGACTAACATGGTCATTTTTGCAATTTGAAGTATTATTCGTGCATTATCTGCAGATGACAGAATAACAAACGGTAAGCCTAACCAGTTAGAAAGCTGCTATCATGCCCAATCATAGAAGGTGAGGCCGGGAGACAGAGAAGCATACAGAGCCATACCTCCAGCACAGAGGAAGCCCCACACCAGTGGGTCCCTGGTACACCACCTGAAGGATCCAAAGGATTCATTCTTATTTATTTATTTATTTATTTATTTATTTATTTATTTATTTTTGAGATGGAGTCTTGCTCTGTCATCCAGGCTGGAGTGCAGTGGTATGATCTCAGCTCACTGCAACCTCCGCCTCCCAGGTTCAAGTGATTCTCCTGCCTCAGTCTCCTTAGTAGCAGAGATTATAGGTGTGTACCACCACGCCTGGCTAATTTTTGTATTTTTAGTAGAGACAGGGTTTCACCATGTTGGCCAGACTGGTCTTGAACTCCTGACCTCAAGTGAGCCACCTGCCTTGGCCTCCCAAAGTGCTGGGATTATAGGCATGAGTCACCATGCCCAGCCCCAAAGGGTTCATTCGTAATGGGTTTAAAGACTTTATAACCTCAGAGTAACTTTTAAGAAATTCCAATTTTATCTCTAAAACTTCCCCAAAATAGTAATATTTAGCTCTTTTTTTAACATTTGAGGCCTTAAAAGCAAAAATTTTTCAATATTTTTAAACTGTCCTTGGCTTTTAACCTATAGCTCTATTAAATATCTTCAGTTCTTAAGGGTAAAGATCATAACAATAGCACGGAGAGCAGGCCAGGCAAAGTGAAGCACATGCAAAGTGATGCAGATGACACCAACTAACCAGGTAATTCAAATGAACCGAAGTTATCCAATAATAAATAGAGTAGTTAGTCCAGCCAGGTACAGTAGCTCACACCTGTAATCCCAGTTCTAAGGGAAACCAATGCAAGAGGATCACTTGAATCCAGGAGTTCATGGCCAGCCTGGGTAACATAGCAAGACCCCTGCCTCTACCAAAAATTTAAAAATTATCTGGGCATGGTGGCAGGCCTGTAGTCTCAGCTACCAGAAAGGCTGAGATGGGCAGATTGCTTGAGCCTGGGACTTGGAGGCTGCAGTGAGCTATAATTGTACTCCAGCCTGGGCAACAGAATGAGACCTTGTCAAAAAAAAAAAACAAAGAAAAGAGAAAAGAAAAGAAAGAAGGAAAAAGAAAGTCAGCCCTGACATTTCATGTAAACAAAAAATACGGAGCCTCTTCTTCAGTGAAAATAATTTTTAAGATATTTTTGACAATTTCATCTTTAAATCAGCAAGGTTGCTAAGAAACACTGTAAAAAGTTGTCATGTTTGGGGGGGAAAAGTAGGATTAATAATCATCACCATCTATCCTAAAATTAGTATTGAGAATTATAAGAGACCCAGAAGTAAAATATTCTAATTAAAGTTTCTATAATAAGTAACAGTGAAGGGCACAAATGACCTGTCTTGATTAGCAATTTCTCCCATAATGATGGTCCATTAAAAATGTCATTACCCTTAAGACATTGCTTGTAGTCAGCTGGAGTGACACTACTGCACAAGTGGTGTAGGCAGTCTCACACATTTTCTCACTACTTAAGTATCAAACCACTCAAGCTAGAAATCTGTAATTATTATTATTATTATTTTATTTTTTATTTATTTGTTTTTATTTTATTTTTTTTTATTTATTTATTTATTTTTTTTTTTGAGACAGAGTCTCACTCTGTCACCCAGGCTGGAGTGCAGTGGCACGATCTCGGCTCACTCCAGGCTCCACCTCCCGGGTTCACGCCATTCTCCTGCCTCAGCCTCCCCAGTAGCTGGGACTATAGGCGCCTGACACCATGCTCGGCTAATTTTTTGTATTTTTATAGAGACGGGGTTTCACCGTGTTAGCAAGGATAGTCTCTATCTCCTGACCTCGTGATCTGCCCGCCTCAGCCTCCCAAAGTGCTGGGATTACAGGTGTGAGCCACTGCACCGGGCTGAAATCTGTAATTAATTTTTATGCTTACAATCCTCTTTATACCACTGCAAAGATGTTTAATTTTAATTTGCCTGTGTACCTTAAATGTTAAGATTCCTGACAGTGACCCATTTGTCCTGCTGAGAAGCTAAATGATACATGTGGCAGCATTAATAAAATTCTCCATACTACAGGAGATATCAGAACCAATAGTCTGGTCAGATCACCCTGGAATGCAATGCTTGCTTCGACTCCGTGTCAGGAGGGAGGGACTCTGCTACCTTGAAATTTGCCCAGAGTAGAGGTAGAAGAATAGTGACAGGATCTGAAACTGGGGGCTCCATCCCAGCCATCTCTCTCCACTGATCTCCTCCACTCCCTTGCCCCACATAACCAACCCATGACATTCTCTAGACTGCATTGCAGAGATCACTCCTGTGTCTTCCCCTTCTTTTCCACTGACTCCAGTACCTGTGGTTTTGGTTGAGTCTTTTGTACTAACCTTCAAACTGGCTCACACTCTCTCCCAGATCCCATCTCATTAAGTGCTGCCAGCTTGATTTTCTTAAAGCAATGTTCTAATTATGACTTTATCCTACAAAAAAAAAAGAAAGGTTCTACTCTTCTCTGTGCAGGGTCCCTCATGAATTTGCTCCAAAATACCCTCTCTATTCTACTTCCTGTTAACCACTTTTATCATGAACAAAATTTTCTCTTCCAGACATACTGAAGGATTAGCCTTTCCTTGTACAACCTCTAGAACTTCCTATATCTGTGTCCTTTTTGCAAGCTGTCCCTTCTTCCCACACACCCCAGGCTCCCCATATACAAATGCTATTCATCCTTCAAGGATTATTTCAAATGCTCTTTCCTCCACAAATCCTTCCCTAAAAATTTCCACCAAAAATAATCTCTCCCTGTATAGCTATAATATATTCTATGACCTACCATTGTATCCTCCTTGAGGGCAGGCTTTGGATCTGATTTATACTTACCTTATCCAAAGCATGTAACTATTTGCAAAAGATGAAACAAAGATTACCAACCGCACCCTGCAGACCAGATGAAACCAGTGAACATGTACGTTGAGTTCACAGGTGCACATCTCCAGCTTCTCCTAACAGATTAAACATCTGGCAAACTAGGCCTGCTCTCTGCAGCTTGCCAGTTCCTGCAGTCCCCACCAGCCCCTACTGTCTTGTCTGCTGACACTGCAGATGAAGCAGAGGGTCAGTAGCTATTTACAATCTCTTGCTCTCCTGGTTGCTCTCATGTATAGTATTATATATGCCTGGGTCTAAAAGACAACTGAGTCTATAACTCCCATAGTAAAGTTTCAATAAAATAAGTATTGAGGAACGAAAGACTGTCATGTGAGCAACAGCTGAAAGAACTAAGAATGTCTGAAAAGAAAAATGGCAACTGCATGTTATCACTGTAGTATTTGAAAGGATGTCAATGTGGAAGTATAATTATATTTGTTCTAAGTAGGTCCAGAGACCTAAAAGAGAAACAATGGCTGAGAAAATAGAACTTTCTGAATTTTGGAATTGCTCAAAAGCAAAATGGGTTTTCTTGTGAGAAACGGATTTCCTTCCCTGAGCTATTCAAGCTGCCCACCCACTTGCCAGGGGGTCTGAGATGGGAGGCTGCACTGGCCCATGCCACTCCGAGAGCCTGTCGCTGCAGCCCCTTTTCTAAGCTCCTTTGCTATCTTATGGAACACAGAAGACGAACAAAGCAGCACGCAGTCTCTGCAGACGCACTGCTCATGGGGTACATGCAAGAGAAGATGGTTCAGGAGGAAACCTTAAGAAACCCTGTTACTGAAGCACAGTGGAACATGAAGCACCAGCAGAAAAAAGGCAGTCAAAATTAGGAAGAAGTGTCAGGCAACTGTGTGGCCCAGAGACTAACAGGAGAGAGAACTTCCAAAATTTCCATTTCCAATGCAGCAAAGTTAAAGTCCTGTAAGAATAAAAAATGCCCATTGGATTTAGGGGATGATGAGTTCATCAGTGACCTTGGCTTGAGAAGTTCCAGCAGAGAGGGATGGGGCCAGGGGCTCACGTCCCTGAAAAGCCTTACATTTATATTAAGGCAGTAACTCCAGATGGGATTATATATACAGGAACAATGTCATGACGATTATGTTTGGTAAGTCTAAGCATTTAAATTATACAACTGTTTTAAACCTTTTTGGCCATTCTTTATGATTTGTTAATGCAAACAGAGCAAAAATAAAAAAATAAAACAAAATAACCCAGGTCAAAGACAGCCTCAGGGAGGGCTGAGGTTTTAGCACAGTGGTGGTATGAAGTCAGCTTTAATTTCTAAAAAGAACTGTGCTTCTTGTGTGGATTTTTTTTTTTTTAATTTAAGAAGACAGCATGCTGTATTTGCAGGGAGTACCTCCAGTTAGACAAGGAAGATTGCACTCAAACATTTATCCGCCCTCCCTCCTTAATTCTCACTACATGGAAAGGGCACAACTTGCCGGAGCAACATCAACAAGACTGGAGAACAAGAGCAAAAGAGGAATGCCCAAAAAATTGGGTGGCGGTGGGGGGTGGTGCTGGAAAGCAGACTGAAAGGTAATGAGTGATTCAGCAAAACAGAGAAAGCTAAAAGCTAAGTAACTACAGGAAGAAGGCCACAAGAGGCAGGCAATTCCTACCACAGAACCCAGATGCTATGGTTTGAATGCCTGCATCCCCCTCCAAAATCCATGTTGAAATTGAATACCCAATGCAACAGTATAAGATGTCCAGGAGGTGATCGGGTAAATGGGATGAGGGCTCTGCTCTAAGAATGGGATGAGGCTCTTATAAAAGGGCTCCAGGGAGCCTGTTTGACCCTTCTGCCTCACACCATGTGAGGACATAGCACCGAAGCACCATGTGCAGAGCAGAGGAAGACCCCTCACCAGACACCAAATCTGTCAGCACCTCGATCTTGGACTTCTGAGTCTCCAGAACCAGGAGAAATAAATTTCTATTATTTATAAATTACCCGTAACTCCACAGTATTTTAGTATAGTAGCCAAACAGACTAAGACATCAGAAAGGACTCAGGAGGTGGGAGCAGTAGAGATACTTCTGAATGTGGCAGTGCAGAGTAGGAAACTGAAAACAGAAAAACCGATTTAAAGTTTTTAAAAGGAGCAGTTAAACTTCATCATGCATGGTCAGGCATGATGATGAGATCCCTGGCAGAAGATGAAGGAAATGTGGACTTGCTAAATGGTGATAGTCTCCTGTCTGTGCCAACAACCAGAAAGCTGGTGGCCAACTTAAGCCATTCCCAACCCCAAAACAAAAACACAAACAGGAAACAAGCATATTCCAGTTAAACTGATATAAGCTACAAAGACTCTTCCAACAACACGGCCAGGTCCTTTCTTGATCATGGTACTGTGAACCCCAACAGCCCTCAACCCCTGCCCAGGTGCACAGAGCTTCTGATCTGCTTCCTAGACTCATTCTTAAATATGAACAAAGAGCCAAAGATCACTGGCATTTGAGGAGAACCTCCGAAATAAAAGAGGGATACCAATATAAATAGAAAAAGAAACCCAGAGTAAACAGAGACAGGCAGGGATAGAAAAGAAGCAATATAGAAAAGAATGAAGAAAGATCATAAATTCATGAAATAAATACTGGATGTTGTTTTTTTTAAAAAAAGGTTTTTAATTGCAGCATAAGTTCAATGTTTTGAAATTAAAAACAAGAAAGCAAAAAGTAAGAGTCAATCAAAAGACTAAACGATTAAAAATTGCGGAAATCTACTAGAAAGTAGAAGAGAACAGGAAGAAGAAAGTGGGAGTTACGAAAGAAGAGGAAAAAACGAAAATACAAAATTTATCAATGAAATAATATGAGAAATACAAGAAAATTTCTGGTAAATAAAAGACACAATTATCTTGACTGAAAAATCCTACCAAGTGCCCAGCATATAGTGCAGAAACAATCCCACCAAGGCATATGGTTGTAACACTTCAAAACAACAGCAGTAAAGAAAACACTGTAAAAGGTTCCAGAAAGGAAAAAAGAGAAAAGATACACAGAGGAGGTTGAGAAGCAGAATGGCGCGAGATCTTTCAACCGCAACGCTGGAAGCTGGAAGCAATGTAATCATGATGTCAAACATCAAACGACATCAAGAATACTTCTAACCCAGACTGCTACTCCAGCCTAACTCCAATCAAGTGTGAAGTATAATAAAGACACTTATAGACACCTAGGCATCCAAGCATGTAGCCCTCACTTGCTCCTTTTCACAGGAAGTTCCTGGAACATGAACTGTAGAAGCGAATAAACCAAGAAATTCCCTGAGATGAGGGAGCAACTCAAAAAAGAGGATGGCACAGCATTCCAGAAACATTCAATCTAATACAGGAGACAAATGAGGGGACTTCCACGGCATCCAGGAAACATCCGATCTAACACAGGAGACAAATGAGGGGACCTCCCAGGTGTGAGGTCCATGGAGCTGCAGGAAGAGGCTGTAAGAGAGGCCTGGAGAGCAGAAAGGAAAAGCAACCTCCACAGGGAAAAAGAAAGGACGAGGAGGATCAAGGGAGGGAAGACAACCTGATGCAGGCAAATGTCCTAAGAGAAGATCTGTCATATGTCTGAGAGTTTGGAAATTAATTACTGACAGATAAAAAATTCAATTAACAAAAATGCATTAACTCCAGGAAAATACAAAACATTGTTTAACAAGTGAGACAAAATATAATCTCAGCTGGAAACAATAGTTGCAGTTGTAATAATAAAAAATTTATTATACAATTTATTATTATATATTATACAATTTATTATTATATATTATAAAATAATAAAAAATTTAAATTAAAACTGAGTTTTAATTTAAATGAAAATGAATTTAAGTAGACTCCAGGGGAATGAGGCATGAGAAATTACCGTACACTATTTGGGTGACAGTTACATTAAAAGCCCAGACTCCACCACTATGCAATATATCCAAGAAACAAAACTGCACTTGTACCCCTTAAATCTAAACAGATTTTTTAAATTAATTTAAGTACACTGTGATAATGAAAGTGAAATCATAAGAAAGAGGGCAATAAGAAAACTGGCCTCGTCCAAGCGCTGTGGCTCACACCTGTAATCCCAGCACTTTGGGAGGCCGAGGTGGGCGGATCACCTGAGGTCAGGAGTTCGAGACCACCCTGACCAACATGGTGAAACCCCGTCTCTACTAAAAATACAAAAAAAATTATCTGGGTGTGGTGGCAGGCGCCTGTAATTCCAGCTACTTAGGAGGCTGAGGCAAGAGAATCAATTGAACCCAGGAGGCGGAGATTGCAGTGAGTCAAGATTACACCATTGCACTCCAGCCTGGGTGACAGAGCGAGACTCTGTCTCAAAAAAAAAAAAAAGAAAGAAAGAAGGAAAATTGGCCTCATCTTCCATAGTAGAGAGTTCACACATAGCTTACGTATCAAAGCATAACAGCATTATTATATTCTTACATTCTTGGAGGTAACCACAAAAGAAACAGCTAGAAAGTTTCAAAGTAGTTGTCACTAGGGAACAGCAACTGTAGGTGAGGAACAGTAGGGTATAACCACAGGCAGAAAGAGTATTATTCAACTTTTTTTTTTTTTGAGACACAGTTTTGCTTTTGTCACCCAGGCTAGAGTGCAATGGCGCAATCTCGGCTCACTGCAACCTCCGCCTCCCAGGTTCAAGCGATTCTCCTGCCTCAGCCCCGGAAGCAGCTTTTTTAAATTATTTTTTATTTTTTTATTCTTTTTTGTATTTTTAGTAGAGGTGGGGTTTCACCATGTTGGTCAGGGTGGTGTTGAACTCCTAATCTCCAGTGATCTGCCCACCTCGGCCTCCCAATGTGCTAGGATTACAGGTGTGAGCCATCACACCCGGCCTATTTAACTATTTTATTTATATTCTATTTCAATAAAGATAAAATATTATTTAAATAAGTGAATGACAGGGTATTTAGAGCTTACAAACGATTCCTCTGAGGAGCTTAAATATCCTAGGGGAAAAAGCAACTACTCAAGACATGGTATTTTGGTTACTTTTCTTGAGTTTGCAGAAATATTAGAAGGGAAGGAACAATATGGAGGAAATTATTACCATGACAGAGAGGAGAAGGGGAATCTGAAAGAGGAAGGTCTCCAGGGAGGCAGGAAAAAAGGGCTCTGGATCATGAGTGTCCAAATCAGGCCTAGACAGAAATGCAGACAGTTCTTCAGCAGGCAGGGGTGAAAGGAGGAAGAGAAAAGCACAAAATGCTAAGTGAGGAAGAAACACACTTCATGGTGAGAGGGCCCAGATGTTGGTCCACAGTCTCTATTTTAGAGTGAGGCAGAAGATTAAAGAAAATTGTGAGTGTTTGAGAAGGTAGCAGAAGAAAATGGTAAATTCAACTTGATGAAGTGAATTTGATCTCAGAGCAAGACTAGTCACACACAGATGCAGTGGAGTACATGTGCTTAGTCATTCCTCTCTGCTCCCACAACCCTTTGTAACACTTGCCACATCATGTGTACACTAGCACTTTAAAGAACTGGGTTTTCACTAGGCTACAAATCCTCAAGAACTGTCATCCATTTATATGCAACCAATATTCATCATGGCACCTGACATGAAATGTATTTTTGTTTTGTAGATACATAAACATTCATTTCCAGAAGTTCAAAGCATCTCAACATATCCACACACACGTACTTCTTTAAATTGCTTTCTATATGCCAGAACAGCCAGCATTCAATAATTTTACAATATCCTTTCAAAAAAATACGTAATGTCCCATCAAAGCTAAAAGCATACCCCCAAAAAATTGTAATTAAAGTTGAAATTTACATCTTAAACTGACTCTAAGTACATATAAAGCCCAGAAACTCTTTTGGGCAATGCTCACATGCTGACTAAATTCACAACAGCAAGGGAGACGACATGAATCTATGACTATCTCATGGATTCTAAATTAAAGCTTAGAAACATTTACAATGAATAAAATAAATCCATAGTTGAAAATCAACAGCTGCCTTGATTAATAACAAACCTAAAGATTTTATGGTTTGAGGTATCAACTTTATTGACTTGGAATTAATGTTTGAGCACACTCTCTATTTATCAAGCACATCCTAATATTTCAACATACTTTAATTTTTCCCGAAAGAAAAATATAGTTATTACTCACTATGAAATGCATGCTATTAATGCTACATTTTTTAAAAATCTGATTTCCTCTTTCCTACAATAAAGCCAAAAACTGATTTCCTTGGTAATTACCTAACACCTTTTCCACAGAACATTTCAGATCCATCTCAAATAGGTTTGCAAGGGGTAGGGAAGGTTTCACGGGATGGAACTTAAATAAATAAATAAATAAAAGCAAGAGGTTTGTTTACCATTTAAATCTCTGACTGAGTTTAAAGGGTTTTTTTACTGTTACTAGTTAAAATTATTTTCGGCAAATTAATACAGTAGAGAAAATTAACCTGAGAAGTCTACCCTGAAGCCACATTATGTCAATAAATCCTAATCTTTGGTTTCATAAAGTAGCAAAACAGAATTATGATTATCTAAGTGATTTAAGCTAACCAACAATGTTGGACAAAATGTAGATCAGTGCACGCGCATGTACCTGTCCTCATATTTCACAAGGTATAAGGTGATCAAACCAATGTTGTTCCAGTAACATCGTAAGACGCAGAACAACCGACTGATAATCTTCATAATTTCACCCTTTTATCCTTTCAAAATTGTTTCAGAAGGTAATTCCCAAAAATGCTTTATATTATAATATAAAGGTATCCTGAAAATAGAGATATGTCAGTTGTACTTTTTAAATTGTGCAAGTTAAATCACAGTTCGATAACTCCATGCTGACTTCTAGTTTAAAAGACCACACAAACATATTTTCTAAAATACCTGATTTTGACTTCAGGATAACCTGAATGGTATGTCCATCATTGGTGACTTCACAGTCTCGGCAGACCACATAATTTGGGGAAAGGCGGACATCCAGCAGTGAGGGGTCATACCTAGCCTCTCTTGAGTTTAGGTTAATAGGTGACTGGTATTCCCCATTAGCATCAGGAAACACCAGACCCCACTCAACACCTAAGAACAAAATGAAATACATTAAAAACAGGTTAAAAAACAAGTTACAGTAAAATTTAACATGTAAAAACTAAACACTTAGAATCCTTGATATTATGAAGAGAGTAATGATACCATCACTATACAGATGAAATATGGTAATTCTGCTTTTGCATGCATTACTTGAATGATCTGATATTATCAAATACCATATACAAAATCCCGGACTAACAAAATATTCTATTTGTATTTGTCAACAAGACATAATAATTTATGACTCTAGGAAATGTGGGTCATCTTTAAGTGATTAGAAAAAAAGAATACCAGAACAATTTCTTCTGCTCATTAGTTCAATTACATTCAGTACTTGGGAAATAGCTGTCACATACTTTGTGACAGTCAAAAACCCTAACTCTCATGCTAGTAAATAGACGCCCCTTATCAGAAATGCAAGTGCAGTATTTTAAAGTGTGCATACGTATATATCTATGTACATATATATTCCCATACTCTTTCCAAATTTTTTATAATTAAAATTATGTATTCTATATTGGTTTCAACATGTGCAGTAAACATCAGCACTACTGGTTGGCTCTAATAGGAGCCCTAGGTCTTTAATAAATCTAGGAAACTCTAGTTTTTCAGAGTCAACCGCTTCTCGACAAACCCAATTACTCAGTCTGAAATTTACGACGTATTTTAGAAAGACGAGCGTTACTAGCAGGATTCACGAAAAGACCAGAGGCAGAAACACTTTCTCCCCAAAGTCTTCAAGTCAAAAAAGAATTCTTAACACTAACACTGTCTTCCTCAGGTGTTAAGTAAAATGTACCGCTGCTCTTCTTGACTACTCAGAAGACATAAAAGGTACAGCCAGGGCTTGGAAGCTAGCCCGCCCTCCGGACCGCAGCAGGTGCGAACGCCAGCCCTGCGGAAGGCTCCCGGGCCACAGCTAAGGCGGCGGGAGAAGGCAGGCGGCGAGCACGCCTCCCTGGAACGCCTCAAGCCCGAAACGCGCCAGGGGAGTGGGAAAGTGGCAGAGACCCCCGTGGGAAAGAGGGGACGTGGAGGTGCTCGGAGCGCGCGGCAGCAGCAGGACTCGAGTCCCGCGCTCGGCGAGACACTGACGCCGCCGCGGGACTCCGGACACCCCGACTCGTGGCCGCTTACCTTCCTCGTAGCCCCACTCCACACCCTCCTCCTCTTCCTCCTCATCCTCTTCCTTCTCGGGGAAGGCGACCGTATCTTCGATGAAGCTCAGGTCCGCCATGGGAAGGCCGCGGGGCCCCTCGGCGCTCTCTGCGGCGGTGCCTGCGCCTTCGCGGGGCTAGGGGCTGGAGAGGGAGTGGAGCGCGCGTGGGGGAGTGTGAGCGCGCGTGAGCCGCAATGTGGGTGCGAGCGCGCCTGCGGGTGTGAACTGCAGTGTGAGTGCAAGCGGGCTTGCGTTCGGCCCGAGTGTTCCAGAGACCCGCGCTGGGAGCGCGTCCGGAGGCCCCAGCGGAGCGAGGGAGCCGCGGTGGCCTGGGGAGCGAGTGCCTGGCGAATTTTATACCCGGCCGGGGCGTGTCTGGCACGCGAGGATCCGCCCCCTTCTCTCTGTGGCCGCGGGGGCCAGGGAGCCGACAGTTAGAATGGGCCTTGGGCGACCAGTCCCTAGTCACGGAAACGTCGACGGATCCCCGTTCGCCCTTCCCCCGGGGTCGCCCCTGGCGCTTCCTCGCAGCGGCGACTCCTGCCCGGCCTCCCACACCTTCCTTCCAGAAGCCCGCAAGTCTCCCAAGGTCAGCCCTCGGGACACCTGTGTGCCTGGCCTGGCCCAGAGGCTGCTCACCTATTGAGTTTCATCCGTACTCCAGGATACCAAAAAGAAGGGGTCCTGGAGGAGAGAGATGGGCTGCCATGGGTAGGAGAAAGGAGAGGGCTGGGAGACCCCATAACACGGTAAAAAGAGGCTCTCCAGCGGAATCTTAGTATTTCCTGAGTATTTACTTTTTAAATCGTCCTTTCAGCATAGTGGAAACGAGTATGGAAATTTTTCCAAGAAAGTTCTATTAATTCCTAAAAGCGTTTAAGGAAAAAAAAAAAAAATGGTTGTAATCTAGAGAAGTAAGATATGATTTAGGGATTTCCTTTTTTTTTTTTTTTTTTTTTTTTCAGAAAAGGGTATTATTTCAAAGGCAGGGCTAGCAGAAGGCAGTAGACAGAGGGTGTTCGGTGTCAGAGTCTGGGGCGCTGCTGCAGGCTCACCTGGCTGTGTGCACAGCTCCCAGTCACCTAGTGAAATTGTGTAAATAATGAAGTGCACACATTGCATAACAAACAGGAACTCTTCTGATCCAAAGAGGTGGCATTGTTACTCTTAAACGTGCTTCCCACACTAGTGACTTCAGCCCTCTGTTCCTGCGCCTTTTGGAAGCCCTGGTCAGTAACCCCTAAGTAAGTTAACTCCACATTTTTAGAAGATATATGTGCACAATAAAATCGGGTTAGGACCTTAAGTACAATTTGTTTTTTATATGCTCTGGTCATTCATGAAGATGTCTATTTGCAGTTTGAATGGCCTGTTCCTAAATCACACCAACCTTATGAATGCATAATTCCTCAAATAAGGATGGAAATGATCTGTTTGGGAATGTTTAGGTTCTGTGCTCATATCCTTTACTGCCTGCTAAGCACCTCCACTTTTTAAAAAATCACCTCATAGCGTTTAAAAAAAAAGCTATTACAGACTGCTCCAGAAAGTACACTGAGATGGAAAGAAGTTGGGGGAACCCTCAACTCACTCAATTCTGCCACTTTCTGGAAGGTTTAACCAAATAGATGGAAAGCTACTGGCCAACATTAGCTTGGAGGATAACCCGTGGATTTTAAGCATTCATATAATTTCTCTTTTCCTTAACTGTGCAAAGGACTGAACCAGTGTGAGAAACTAAATTCATTCTTGGCTCACTGCATTCTGGGTGTTCTTTAGTGGACACTCGTTTGCATCTTTGCAAGCCTGGGTCTGGCAGAAGCAGAAACCTACCCCAAAGCCAGAGCTATTAAAAATAATAAGCTCTATCGAAAATATTAACTACTTTTCACTGCAGGTCTCCTAAAAGGAACATTTATTTTTCCTTTCTTGAAAACTTTTTTATAATCTTCTATTTAATTTTCTTTTTAAAAGTATGTTCACATGTTAATCAAATGCCACAGCTAAGGAAGACCATACAAAGGCTATGAAGGACTTGGATAATAAAAGCACTGCCACTCTGAGCTCATCAGCAATGGCCTTTCTCCTCTGTCCCCCAAATGTGCCTAAGTGTGACATTGTAGCCATTGTGTGACCACCAACTGTGTTTAAAGTTTCAGGTGAATCATAGAGATGTTTATCAAACCAGAGGATGGTACAATCACCATGGTAAAAACGGAATTTTCTGTGAATCAATAGTGTGCCATATTTACAAAACATAGGCTGAACGATTGAATTGCTAGTGTTTACTTTACAGTAAAAAGACAATTTTGCATATAAACAGCAATGTATTACTATTCAAATATGCAATTGACTACTAGACAAACATACACTGGCCTATATTTGCTCTTTCTGAATTGTTCAGGATTATTTGTAGAATGTAACTCCTGTATGCAAGCCTAGGGTTCCCTGTCCAGCCACATATGAGCCAATCCTCTGAGCATCCAAATATTCAATTAATAGCCTTAATTGCTTTGAGACTATGGGGTTCAGATTTTTGCTAATTAACAGCACCTTAAGACCTTCTCTTCTCAGGTCCCTGCACTATATTACCACCAAAGATGGAATTTCTATTTCTAGTTATTATAAGGTGTCTGTCACTAAAAAAAAATCTAGACACACAGATCAAAGACATAGGCCAATTCTTTGTTTTACAAAATAGAACAAGCAAATCTAAATCCAATACCAGAGAATCTAAAAATATTCATACTCTGTATTATGAATATAAGTCCTCCATATAGTCCTCTATGATTTTTAATAGGCTTTCAGCCTAATATTATATTTGATCCCTTAAATTAACTTTATATTGCTCACTTTTAGTGCTTGCATAACTAAGGCCAAATTATATTAGTAGAACAATTTATTAAAACTAAGACCTATATAACTAACTACCATTTGATACTAAGAGAATATAAATGGAAATATCTAAAAGGGACAAACTAATCTAGATGTCAGAGGAACCGAAGTACTAGGTCGCTTCCCAGAGTCCGGAACCTAGACAGCCCTCTCCTATCTTTCCTCACTGCTTGTCTACCGCACCAAAGCTTTCTTATTGTGTCAGTGAGTCTAGGCCCTATAGTCATAAATATGACCTCCTCTCATGTGCACCTTATGCTCTGGGATCACCTCAAGGGTACAACTAACATATGCATGTCACATGGCTCCTATACAAACTGTAATTCATAAACTTCAACAGCAATGAATTGGGTTCCTTCATGTGCCCTGTTCTGCACTAGGCACTGTGGGAGAACCAAAAATAAAAATGAAATACTTTTCTGCTCTCAAGGAACTCATAGTTCCCTGGGGGGAGGAGAGGAGTAAATAACTATAATACAAGGCAATATGCAATATTAATATGTTAAATAGAAATGCAGGTACCACTACATCTAAGGAAGATGGAATTTTCATACTAATGGGAATGATTTAGAAAAGTTTCTTGGACAAGATGGCATTTGGGGCAAACTAGAGGAAATGGGTAGAGTTTGGGTGGGCAGTATGTGAGCAAATAACATTCCAGGTGTGAATAATGATGCCAAATCATGCAAGTGCTCATTGCGGATCTATTTGCTCCCTTAAACACCATCTGTGACTGCCAAAACCAATTCGGGTACACTAAAAATATGACTTATCTAGGCTTACGTCTCAAGTAAGGCACTTTTTCCTATGGTTGTTTAATTCCTTATGTCTAGTTTTTCTTCTGTCAGAAAAGACAGCAAAATTTTCTTCATTATATATATTTTGATTTCTGAAGATTTCAAACTTTGTTGATAAAAAAATTTAATTCTTCCTTTTAAATTACCTTTTTCAACTGATTAATCTTTTATTTCACCTGCTTAAAGATACATTTACAAGCCTCCTTTTTGTTTGACCTCTTCTTGGTCTTTTATCTTCAGAAACAAATGACTAGGGCTCCATGTAGTCATTGGAGATGACATCATTGTCTCTATCATTTGCTGCCCTTTCACTGCTTGACCATGTGACTTCTTTGACCAATTAAATATGAGTACAGGTGGCATGCGCCATTTCCTAGAAGAAAGATTTCGGCGTTATCAAAAGCAGACATAGTAGCCCATCAGGTAAAGGTAAGTTCAAGGGTAATTTTTATTTGCTCAAATGCTGTGTTTGCCTTTATCTTTTTCTTCAAAGAAAAAAAAAAGTACCTCTCTGGCCTGCAAAGAAACCAGTCTAGTACCGAGTGTGCCCTTATCTTCACCTCGCAAATTTCTTAGACGCCCTAGGGCCCTGACAACTTCATGGCAGAATGAGAAAGCCCTTATCCATAGAAAATCCCTATCTTCTCTAGGAAACATGGACCGCAGCTCTCTTCCCCTCTCTCAGACCATACCAGTTATGCCTGAGGCCCTACATCAATTCAGCACCAAAATGACTTATGCTGATATAGGAATGTTTAAGATGTTATTACAATGTTATTACATTGGTGACTCCTAAGTCACCAAAAGCTCTAGGGCACCTTCTGCCAAACAAAACCCCTTATGTGTTTAAGCCACAGAGGTTAAAGTTACCTCTTCTTAGTGCTTTCATGATGCCCTGTATAGATCTCTAAACCTGAAATTAAGATTATATTTTAATATGTATTTTATGACCTTCTCCTCTAAACAATGAACTCCCAAAGAGTAAGGCACTAGACACTGCACGAGAACCAAAAAAAAAAAAAGAATAAAATACTGCTTCTGCGCTCAAGAAATTCACAGTTCTCTGTGGGAGGAGGAGTAAATAATTTTAATTATTATAACTGTAATACAAGTAAATAATTATAACTATGATACAAGTAAATAATGATAATGCAAGAAATATGTTAAATAGAAATGCAGGTACCACTACATTTAAAGAAGATGGGATTTTCATACTAATGGGAATGATTCAGAAAAGTTTCTTGGAAAAGATGGCATTTGAGGCAAACTAAAGGAAAGGGTAGAGTTTGAGTGGGTGGTATGTGAGCAAATAATACTCCAGGTGTGAACAACGATGCTGCTTTGTGTGCCCCCATGTAGCACATGGTAGGCACTTAGGAATTTGTTTCCCTGTGCCATCAACCATACAGTGACCTGATTAGCCTGGATAAATATATTAGTGCAATAAAAATTGTGGTTACTAAGGTGGAAGCTTTCAAGGCACAGTAGAGCCACAAAAAAGGGGAGTGATCAAGTTTACCTCACGGCAGATGTGTCAATAGGGGCTTCATAAAGGAAGTGACATGGAAGCTGGGCCTTGGAAGATAAGTAAGTGCTGCTTTACCCTCAGAAAGGGAAGGGGAGGAGGTAAAAAAAACACATTCCTCAAAGCATGATGTAGACTGATAAGAAAAAAGAAGGAAAAAAAGAAAGGCATTCCAATAAAAACAAAGAACAAAAGCTCACATATAGAAGCCAGTGTGGGTTCACTCTTTTGATAAAGTTAATTTTCTTTTTTCCATGGTATTAATAAAAGGGAAAACAACATATTGAAATCGTATGTCTATGTTTGTTTTAGTGTTTTTTTAAAACATGTTTCAAAACAATAATGACATGAGATAAAATACAAAGCAGATGGAATGCTTAAGTCAGTGCCTGTTGTTGGCAGAACGGCAATACTGAAAATGTATTGGACCCTTGTTGACTTTAAGAGAAAATGTGTTGGACCTTGTTGACTTTAAGAGAAGGTGCCAAGTTAGAATAGCCTCAAGGTCACATCTATACCTTAGTTCCCACAGCTCACTCTGCCCTACAGCATGCTGTTGGCTGTCAAAGATGCTGCTATGCCTGATAGGCAAGACAGCAAATCAAAGCACAGGAAAATAAAAACTTGAGTGCTGTGGTCACCTCCAAAGATGGCTGCCGTATTTCCTGCCCTCAGTAGGCATGTGCTGTTCCTCCCATTTACAGGGGTGACTATTTCCCCTTGAAGTGGAATCACAGCTGGTTTTATGACTTGTTTCATCTCCATTGGACTGTCGTAGAGTGACACTATGCCAGTTTGGGGCTGAGCCTTTAAGAGGGCTGGACAATTTCTCTTTGCTCGCAAAAATCAATCAACATGTAAGAAATCCTGAGATCACTATACTGTGAGGAAACCCAACCTAAGCCAGCCACAGGGAGTGAGAAGACATGTGGAGGAACGTGGAGGCACAGTCACGTGAGTAAAGCTCTCTCAGATCTTCCAACCCAGTTTAGCCACTAGCTGAATGCAGCTGACACTATGTGGATCAGATAAAATGTCCATCAGAGTACTGCCTGAATTTCTGGCCCACAGAATCATGAGAAATAATAAATCAGTGTTTTAAGTCACTAAGCTTTGGAGTGGCTTATTACGCAGCATAAATAAAGGAAGCAACACTTACTATGAACCAGATATTATGCCACACACTTCCCACAGATTATTCTCTTTAATTCTCATAAGAGGCTCAATAATCTCATGCTGTATTCAGATGAGAAAATGGGGTTTAGATGTGTCCACCACCACAGGTAGAGGCAGTGAGTGGTCTAAGAGGTCTGTCTCACTCCAGAATCTGGGTTCCTGGCCACCAAACCCTACTGCCTTCAGAGAGGGTGAATTCAGCCAGTGCGCTCCATCTCTGCCAGATGCTGTTGGGAATCAAACACCAACTCACGAGCACACTGCAGTCCAATTGCATCCTTCCTGGGTAAACCATGAGATATGTTGGACAAGTCTTGGCTGCTATAGTTAGAAGGGTCCAGAAAGGAGGAATAAAGGAAGCTAGGTTGGAAAACTACAAGAGAAAACTTTTTGTTTTTAACTGGCAGAGTTTCTTATTCTTTTTTTTTTTTTTTTTTTTTCTTTTTAGACAGAGTCTTGCCCTGTCACCCACGTTGGGTGTGATCTTGGCTCACTGTAACCTCTGACTCCTGGATTCAAGCGATTCTCCTGTCTCAGCCTCCCGAGTAGCTGGGATTACAGGCACCCGCCACCACACCCAGCTAATTTTTATATTTTTAGTAGAGACAGGTTTCACAATGTTGGCCAGACTGGTCTAGAACTCCTGATCTCAAGTAATCCACCCGCCTCGGCCTCCCAAAGTGCTGGGATTACAGGCATGAGCCACTGTGCCCAGCCAACTTTCTTTTTTTTGAGCAGCTTCTTATTAAAGAAAAATTGAATGGAAAGTAGAGTTCTCATACACCCCCTCACCTCACCCATTTCCCCTATTATTAACATTAGTGTGATACATTTGTTACAACTGATATAACAAATATTTATACATTATTATTAACCGAAGTCCATAGCTTACATTAAGGATCACTGTTTGTGTTGTACATCCTTTTTTTTTTTTTTTTTTTTTTTTTTGAGACAGAGTCTCACTCTGTGTCGCCAGGCTGGAGTGCAGTGGTGCAAGCTTGGCTCACTGCAACCTCTGCCTCCTGGGTTCAAGTGATTCTCCTGCCTCAACCTCCCAAGACTATAGGTGCACGCCACCACGCCTGGCTAATTTTTTTGTATTTTAGTAGAGATGGGGTTTCACCATGTTGGTCATTCCTGTAATCCCAGCACTTTGGGAGGTCAAGGCAGGTGAATCACGAGGTCAGGCGATTGAGACCATCCTGTGTTGTACATTTTATGCACAGGTACAGAAAAGAGAATCAGTGGCTGGAATCCCATGTTGGAGAGATTTGTTCCTAATCTAGCCCTCCTGTCCAGCACACCTTAGTTGATCTCTGCATGCTACAAGTCTGGCCTCTCCCTGCCAGTCCTTGCAGCCCCTGCCAGTTTTAGCCCATTCGCTAGCTTTGCTGCCTTGAGTCTCACCTGTCCACCACTTACCTTCAACCTCAGGCTTGTACCGCTCAGACCAACAACCCAGGAATTGAGTCTGTTGATAGGTTGCAGAGTCCTCTCTTATAGGGGGTTGATTTACCAATTACCTATTATATATTATGCGTGTAACATAATTTAGCTAATTAATTCACAATAATACCACAAAGGTATTTATAGATGAAATTGAAACCCAGAGAAGTGTTTTTCCCATGATCACACAGCTAACAAATGGAGGAGATAAGATTTGAACCTAGGTCTAACCAGCTCTAAAGCCAGAGATCCATAACCATTTCCCACCTGGCACCTCACAGTCAGTTTTTACTCACTATTGTGCCAAAACTCCCATTCAAAGTGTCATTAGTTATTCATCCATTCACATGTGCAACCAACTCATGGGATATGAATGGTTAAGTGCCTACTCAGCAATCTAAAAAGCTACTCCTCAAAAACAGAAAGCATTCGAGATGTTTTATGTTAAATATTTCTATTCCATAAAGAGTTTGTGTAATGAGGAGGAACCAGGGACACTAATGAAATACACAAGGCAATAAACATTTCTAATGCTAATGGAGCACAGCATGTTTACATTATGATTGGAACCCCATTGATTAGACTTCACTGAATGTAACTTTTAGCATAATTATCAATGATGAAAGAGACAGTCAAGCTTGGTGCTGAGTACATGCTGAGCACTAAACAAGACTGACTACACTGCTTTCAACTGGTCCTCAGTTATTTAAGGGGCATTAACACGACATGATAGCTTGATATTTCCCACCTTGACAGTGGAGATAACAATAGAAAAATGTGCTAAAACTACATCAGAGATTTAAGCAAGATAATTATCAGATATTAAGAATTACTTAAAGTGAACCTCTCCAAAATAAATCTAACTTCAAAAGTCTGGGAGAAACACTTATCTTATTAAGTGTATTAATGTCATTAGCATAATACAATATGTTGGAAGGCAGAGTAGCACACTGGTTTTGTCACTTAGTTTTTATCTTGATCAAGTTATTTAACCTCTCTTTGTCTTAATTTCCTCATCAATTAAATGAGGGCCATAATAGTACCAAACCAAAATAACTGTTGGGAGGATTACACGAATTAATATAGATAAAGCACTTGAACTAGAACAATCAGTTCTACTGGAATGCTTGTTTTGAAAATGCAAATTTGTTCTAATGAGATTGATATATTAGGGAACAATTTGAGCACAATGAGACTTCCATGCTTGTTGATGCCACCTTCATTTGCTGGAAACATAGTGAACTGCAGCCAGTTGAACTGGGTCATGCAGAGAATGCACAAAATGCACACATGAACACATCTCAAAAACCTACCAACTACCTCAGTTGACTGTGTGCTGTGAGCCATCCCCCATCCTCATCAGGTGCTACAACTTCCCGTCACATTTTAGCTAACCCTCCTTCTATACCTTCACAGTAACTCACAAGGTACAGCTTGTGATACTCACTTCCACAGGCAAGCATCAGTTCTTTTCCAAGTTAAAATCGATACTTATTTCAGCATTTATGCCTTTCTTAACCATCGAACATGTGTAACAAACTACTGCCATTTTATTATGTTCCTTTTTTGTTGTTGTTTTTAATGTGTAACTAGTGAGGTTTTTGACTGCTGTGCCTCTAAACCCATTTTCCCCATAAACCCTGTGATTGTTATTGCCAATTTTGCATAGTGCAGTAGTTTTTGGGAGTGTGTGTTACATTATAGCAAAACTGACTGTCTCTGGCATGTTATAAGTACTAAGATAATGTAATTATTATTTTTATAGCTATTATAAGAAATGGTTGGCGTATATTATCTGTACATTAGATAATTTCATGTTTGAGTTAATTTTTATTATCATGGGGGCGGAGCAAGATGGCCGAATAGGAACAGCTCCAGTCTCCAACTCCCAGCGCGAGCTACACAGAAGACCAGTGATTTCTGCATTTTCAACTGAGGTACTGGGGTCATCTCACTAGGGAGTGCCGGACAATCGGTGCTGGTCAGCTGCTGCAGCCTGACCAGCGAGAGCTGAAGCAGGGCGAGGCATCGCCTCACCTGGAAGCGCAAGGGGGAAGGGGATCCGTTTTCCTAGCCAGGGGAACTGAGACACACAACACCTGGAAAATCGGGTAACTCCCACCCCAATACTGCGCTGTAAGCATACAGGCACACCAGGAGAACATATCCCACACCTGGCCGGGAGGGTCCCACGCCCACGAAGCCTCCCTCACTGCTAACACAGCAGTCTGCCGCGATCTATCCGCAAGGCAGCAGCGAGGCTGGGGGAGGGGCGCCCGCCATTGCTGAGGCTTAAGTAGGTAAACAAAGCCGCTGGGAAGCTCGAACTGGGTGGAGCTCACAGCAGCTCAAGGAAGCCTGCCTGTCTCTGTAGTCTCCACCTCTGGGGACAGCGCACAGCTGAAGACCAACAGGGGAAGTAGCGGGAGCCGGTGCAGACGCGAACGACTCGGTCTGACAGCTTTGGGGAGAGCCGTGGATCTCCCAACGCGGAGGCTGAGATCTGAGAACGGACAGACTGCCTGCTCAGGTGTGTCCCTGACCCCTGAGTAGCCTAGCTGGGAGAAATCCCCCACTAGGGGCAGTCTGACACCCCACACCTCACAGGGTGGAGTACACCCCTGAGAGGAAACTTCCAAAGGAAGAATCAGACAGGTACACTCACTGTTCAGCAATATTCTATCTTTGGCAACCTCTGCTGCTGATACCCAGGCAAACAGGGTCTGGAGTGGACCTCAAGCAATCTCCAACAGACCAACAGACAGTCCTTCTGACTGTCAGAAGGAAAACTATCAAACAGGAAGGACACCTATACCAAAACCCCATCAGTACGTCACCACCATCAAAGACCAGAGACAGATAAAACCACAAAGATGGGGAAGAAGCAGGGCAGAAAAGCTGGAAATTCAAAAAATAAGAGCGCATCTCCCCCTGCAAAGGAATGCAGCCCATCGCCAGCAACGGATCAAAGCTGGTCAGAGAATGACTTGGACGAGAGGAGAGAAGAAGGCTTCAGTCCATCAAACTTCTCAGAGCTAAAGGAGGAATTACGTACCCAGCGCAAAGAAACTAAAAATCTTGAAAAAAGAGTGGAAGAATTGACAGCTAGACTAATTAATGCAGAGAAGATCATAAACGAAATGACAGAGATGAAAACCATGACACGAGAAATACGTGACAAATGCACAAGCTTCAGTAACCGACTCGATCAACTGGAAGAAAGAGTATCAGCGATTGAAGATCAAATGAATGAAATGAAGCGAGAAGAGAAACCAAAAGAAAAAAGAAGAAAAAGAAATGAGCAAAGCCTGCAAGAAGTATGGGATTACGTAAAAAGACCAAATCTACGTCTGATTGGGGTGCCTGAAAGTGAGGGGGAAAATGGAACCAAGTTGGAAAACACTCTTCAGGATATCATCCAGGAGAACTTCCCCAACCTAGTAGGGCAGGCCAACATTCAAATTCAGGAAATACAGAGAACGCCACAAAGATACTCCTCCAGAAGAGCAACTCCAAGACACATAATTGCCAGATTCACCAAAGTTGAAATGAAGGAAAAAATCTTAAGGGCAGCCAGAGAGAAAGGTCGGGTTACCCACAAAGGGAAGCCCATCAGACTAACAGCAGATCTCTCGGCAGAAACTCTACAAGCCAGAAGAGAGTGGGGGCCAATATTCAACGTTCTTAAAGAAAAGAATTTTCAACCCAGAATTTCATATCCAGCCAAACTAAGTTTCATCAGTGAAGGAGAAATAAAATCCTTTACAGATAAGCAAATGCTTAGAGATTTTGTCACCACCAGGCCTGCCTTACAAGAGACCCTGAAGGAAGCCCTAAACATGGAAAGGAACAACCGGTACCAGCCATCGCAAAAACATGCCAAAATGTAAAGACCATCGAGGCTAGGAAGAAACTGCATCAACTAACGAGCAAAATAACCAGTTAATATCATAATGGCAGGATCAAGTTCACACATAACAATATTAACCTTAAATGTTAATGGACTAAATGCTCCAATTAAAAGACACAGACTGGCAAACTGGATAAAGAGTCAAGACCCATCAGTCTGCTGTATTCAGGAGACCCATCTCACATGCAGAGACATACATAGGCTCAAAATAAAGGGATGGAGGAAGATCTACTAAGCAAATGGAGAACAAAAAAAAGCAGGGGTTGCAATCCTTGTCTCTGATAAAACAGACTTTAAACCATCAAAGATCAAAAGAGACAAAGAAGGCCATTACATAATGGTAAAGGGATCAATTCAACAGGAAGAGCTAACTCTCCTAAATATATATGCACCCAATACAGGAGCACCCAGATTCATAAAGCAAGTCCTTAGAGACTTACAAAGAGACTTAGACTGCCATACAATAATAATGGGAGACTTCAACACTCCACTGTCAACATTAGACAGATCAACGAGACAGAAAGTTAACAAGGATATCCAGGAATTGAACTCATCTCTGCACCAAGCGGACCTAATAGACATCTATAGAACTCTCCACCCCAAATCAACAGAATATACATTCTTCTCAGCACCACATTGCACTTATTCCAAAATTGACCACATAATTGGAAGTAAAGCACTCCTCAGCAAATGTACAAGAACAGAAATTATAACAAACTGTCTCTCAGACCACAGTGCAATCAAACTAGAACTCAGGACTAAGAAACTCAATCAAAACCGCTCAACTACATGGAAACTGAACAACCTGCTCCTGAATGACTACTGGGTACATAACGAAATGAAAGCGGAAATAAAGATGTTCTTTGAAACCAATGAGAACAAAGATACAACATACCAGAATCTCTGGGACACATTTAAAGCAGTGTGTAGAGGGAAATTTATAGCACTAAATGCCCACAAGAGAAAGCAGGAAAGATCTAAAATGGACACTCTAACATCACAATTAAAAGAACTAGAGAGGCAAGAGCAAACACATTCAAAAGCTAGCAGAAGGCAAGAAATAACTAAGATCAGAGCCGAACTGAAGGAGATAGAGACACAAAAAACCCTCCAAAAAATCAATGAATCCAGGAGTTGGTTTTTTGAAAAGATCAACAAAATTGGCAGACCGCTAGCAAGGCTAATAAAGAAGAAAAGAGAGAGGAATCAAATAGATGCAATAAAAAATGATAAAGGGGATATCACCACTGACCCCACAGAAATACAAACTACCATCAGAGAATACTATAAACGCCTCTACGCAAATCAACTAGAAAATCTAGAAGAAATGGATAATTTCCTGGACACTTACACTCTTCCAAGGCTAAACCAGGAAGAAGTTGAATCCCTGAATAGACCAATAGCAGGCTCTGAAATTGAGGCAACAATTAATAGCCTACCCACCAAAAAAAGTCCAGGACCAGATGGATTCACAGCTGAATTCTACCAGAGGT
Source organism: Rhinopithecus roxellana (assembly GCF_007565055.1). Lineage (NCBI taxonomy): Eukaryota > Metazoa > Chordata > Mammalia > Primates > Cercopithecidae > Rhinopithecus > Rhinopithecus roxellana. Next base: position 32,737,630 of record NC_044557.1, read on the forward strand.
ACAAGGAGGAGCTGGTACCATTCCTTCTGAAACTATTCCAATCAATAGAAAAAGAGGGAATCCTCCCTAACTCATTTTATGAGGCCAACATCATCCTGATACCAAAGCCTGGCAGAGACACAATAAAAAAAGAGAATTTTAGACCAATATCCCTGATGAACATTGATGCAAAAATTCTCAATAAAACACTGGCAAACCGGATTCAGCAGCACATCAAAAAGCTTATCCACCATGATCAAGTGGGCTTCATCCCTGGGATGCAAGGCTGGTTCAACATTCGCAAATCAATAAACGTAATCCAGCATATAAACAGAACCAAAGACAAGAACCACATGATTGTCTCAATAGATGCAGAAAAGGCTTTTGACAAAATTCAACAGCCCTTCATGCTAAAAACGCTCAATAAATTCGGTATTGATGGAACGTACCTCAAAATAATAAGAGCTATTTATGACAAACCCACAGCTAATATCATACTGAATGGGCAAAAACTGGAAAAATTCCCTTTGAAAACTGGCACAAGACAGGGATGCCCTCTCTCACCACTCCTATTCAACATAGTGTTGGAAGTTCTGGCTAGGGCAATCAGGCAAGAGAAAGAAATCAAGCGTATCCAGTTAGGAAAAGAAGAAGTCAAATTGTCCCTTTTTGCAGATGATATGATTGTATATTTAGAAAACCCCATCGTCTCAGCCCAAAATCTCCTTAAGCTGATAAGCAACTTCAGCAAAGTCTCAGGATACAAAATTAATGTGCAAAAATCACAAGCATTCTTATACACCAGTAACAGACAAGCAGAGAGCCAAATCAGGAATGAACTTCCATTCACAATTGCTTCAAAGAGAATAAAATACCTAGGAATCCAGCTTACAAGGGATGTAAAGGACCTCTTCAAGGAGAACTACAAACCACTGCTCAGTGAAATCAAAGAGGACACAAACAAATGGAAGAACATACCATGCTCATGGATAGGAAGAATCAATATCGTGAAAATGGCCCTACTGCCCAAGGTTATTTATAGATTCAATGCCATCCCCATCAAGCTACCAATGACTTTCTTCACAGAATTGGAAAAAACTGCTTTAAAGTTCATATGGAACCAAAAAAGAGCCCGCATTGCCAAGACAATCCTAAGTCAAAAGGACAAAGCTGGAGGCGTCACGCTACCTGACTTCAAACTATACTACAAGGCTACAGTAACCAAAACAGCATGGTACTGGTACCAAAACAGAGATATAGACCAATGGAACAGAACAGAGTCCTCAGAAATAATACCGCACATCTACAGCCATCTGATCTTTGACAAACCTGAGAGAAACAAGAAATGGGGAAAGGATTCCCTATTTAATAAATGGTGCTGGGAAAATTGGCTAGCCATAAGTAGAAAGCTGAAACTGGATCCTTTCCTTACCCCTTATACGAAGATTAATTCAAGATGGATTAGAGACTTAAATGTTAGACCTAATACCATAAAAACCCTAGAAGAAAATCTAGGTAGTACCATTCAGGACATAGGCATGGGCAAGGACTTCATGTCGAAAACACCAAAAGCAATGGCAGCAAAAGCAAAAATTGACAAATGGGATCTAATTAAACTAAAGAGCTTTTGCACAGCAAAAGAAACTACCATCAGAGTGAACAGGCAACCTACAGAATGGGAGAAAATTTTTGCAACCTACTCATCTGACAAAGGGCTAATATCCAGAATCTACAAAGAACTCAAACAAATATACAAGAAAAAAACAAACAACCCCATCAAAAAGTGGGCAAAGGATATGAACAGACATTTCTCAAAAGAAGATATTCATACAGCCAACAGACACATGAAAAAATGCTCATCATCACTCGCCATCAGAGAAATGCAAATCAAAACCACAATGAGATACCATCTCACACCAGTTAGAATGGCAATCATTAAGAAGTCAGGAAACAACAGGTGTTGGAGAGGATGTGGAGAAATAGGAACACTTTTACACTGTTGGTGGGATTGTAAACTAGTTCAACCATTATGGAAAACAGTATGGCAATTCCTCAAGGATCTAGAACTAGATGTACCATATGACCCAGCCATCCCACTACTGGGTATATACCCAAAGGATTATAAATTAGTCTACTACAAAGACACATGTACACGTATGTTTATTGCGGCACTATTCACAATAGCAAAGACTTGGAATCAACCCAAATGTCCATCTGTGACAGACTGGATTAAGAAAATGTGGCACATATACACCATGGAATACTATGCAGCCATAAAAAAGGATGAGTTTGCGTCCTTTGTAGGAACATGGATGCAGCTGGAAACCATCATTCTTAGCAAACTATCACAAGAAGAGAAAACCAAACACCGCATGTTCTCACTCATAGGTGGGAACTGAACAATGAGATCACTTGGACTCGGGAAGGGGAACATCACGCACTGGGGCCTATCATGGGGAGGGGGGAGGGGGGAGGAGGGAGGGATTGCATTGGGGAGTTATACATGATATAAATGATGAATTGATGGGTGCTGACGAGTTGATGGGTGCAGCACACCAACATGGCATAAGTATACATATGTAACAAACCTGCACGTTATGCACATGTACCCTAGTATAATAAAAATAAATAAATAAATAAATAAATTTAAAAAAAAAAAAAAAGAAAAAAAAGAAAAAAAAATTTTTATTATCATTAGTTTGAGTACTGTTCATATATTGTTATTGTATTCATACTCAGGAATGTCATGATGATTTATACATTTGTGAGATTGCTCAAAGTGTGTAAGACAATACAAGAATCATTTGTCACTTAAGGATTTCAAACATATTGAGTGCCCTAGTAACATATCTATATCCCTTAGAGACTGCAGATAAAAACAGGACCTGCTGGTAATCAGCAGTAGCTCCAGGTACTTGACATCAAGGTAGTCTGGTTTTAGACACCCACATGCGTTCAGGACTAGTTATCTATAAGCCTCCTTAACCCATGATCACATAAATAGGGGATGATATTTACATTTCAAGAGTGACAGAGGTAATCAGCGGGTCCATCACAGGGCTGAGGTCATAGGAAGAAGGCAAGAAGATCTTTTGAGATGTGAGCTTTCTGCACAATGAAGAACACAATGAGAATACAAACACTTAAGTTCTGGGGTTCTTCTGGGCAATCTGTCAATACTACAACTATACTGCTCTACCCAAGCTTTACTGACTTCAGCATGCTCAATCATACATCCATTCATCCAGATGATATTTATTGATTAGGTACTCTGAAAGACACTGTCCTAAAGGCTTGGGATACCATGATAAATAGAATTGGTCTTTGTGCTCCAGGAACATAGAACTTTGAAAATAGTATAGCCACACTCGAAATGCCTCAAGGTTATAACCATGAGAAACAGGCTTTAGAAATCATATATAACCATTGGAAAAGGTCTCATAGATGGGGAGCTTTTGGGTTTCAAACAGAGCCATCAACAAGGAAAGCCTAATATACAGAAGCCCTGACTGTAAATCAAAAAACAACCTGTGTGCCTTTATTCTGAGAACTGAACACGTGTTGCTTCATCCACATTCATGCACTAAGACATTAGCACTTTCATCAACTCACAACTGTCAAATATATATGAGGGTTCCTGAACATTGTAAATAATTATGCAAACGCAAATTAGTTTCACAACTAAGTTGCTGCTCAAATCACATGTCTAAAACTAAACTCATTGCCAACTCACCCCACTTGCCTTCCCTCCTTACTTTTCTTATGTTCTTTGTTGCAGCTAGGGAAGCTACCATTCATCCAGTCTGGAAAGCATGGAAACAGCCTGTACTTCTTTCTCTCACAACTCCAGTGTTTCTCTCTAATTCAACCCTGTTAATTCCATTTCAAAACATGTTGCTCAACCCCTACCTTTTCTTGTTATCCTCACAGTTACTGCCATAGTTAAAAATCTATCCACTCTCACCTGGATGAGTGCGCCCACACTCCATCCTCTGTTGCTCATCTTTGATATCAATGGTAGAGTTCACATCATGTCTCTTTCCTGCTGAAAAATCCCTGCTGACTTCCTGCTGCATGCAGCATGTAAGATCCCCTCCCCTGAGTACAGAACACAAGGACCTTAAAAAACGATAGCCAAATCTTGCCACTTAACCTTATCAAATTTGGTCTTTATAAGTAACTCAAAACTCCAACCACACAAGACTTATTAACTACAAAATATCCAAGGTTCTTTTCATGCCCACCATGCCTTTTTGCATAATGTTCCTTCTTTGATCCATTCCCTTTTCCTGGATAGGAAGGGGGATGGCAGGGGAATAAGTGCAGGAAGACTCAATATTAATGTGTCTCTTTTAGGGTAGGAGCTGATCAGAAACCCATATCATTTATCTTTGCATTCCCAAGATCTAGTAGGTTCCTGCCTGTAGTAGATACTCAGTAAAGTTATAAACTCTAATGACTTGAAGGCACCCTTTCTGTCTATGTCTACAGAGTTGCAAAATAGATCAAAGACAATCAGTGATTCACAGCCCCGAAAGAATCACAGTACCTTGGGAGGGTCCCTTGGACAATGCCCAACTTCCTATTGAAAGAACACCCAAGCATCTCTTTTGCCTACTTTAAATGTCTATCATGACTTTTACTGACAGAAGAGGTCTTGAAGATACCTTAATTTTAAAGGCAGTGCTCAGTAAAGTCATGTGATTTTCCCAAGTTTACACCCCGGTAGAAAGCCAAGACCTATGGGTGGAGGATTACCCAGGAGCCAAGGCAAGAGACTGAAGGCACAAACTGCTTCAGTATAATAAAGAAAATAGTTAGAATAAGAATAATCATAAAACAAATTAGATATAGAGATGATCATGGACATTTTCAATCATTAGTATAGACATTATTAATCATTAGCTTTTAATATTTCTCTTTGTTGCATTACTAATATAACCAAGGAATAACCAGCGGGTATAGGGTCAGGTGCTAAAGGGACATTGTGAGACGTGACCAAGAAAGCAAGAGGTGACACTTCTGTCATGCCCGCATAAGGGCTTCTTGAGGGCTCCTTGGTCAAGCGGTAATGCCAGTGCCTGGGAAGGCATCCGTTACTTAGCAGACTGTAAAAGGGAATCTCCCTTCCTTGGAGGAGTCAGATAACACTCTGTTCCACCAGCTTCTTGTGGGAGGCTGGATATTATCCAGGCCTGCCTGCAGTCATCCGAGACCTAAACCTCTCCCTGTGGTGCTGTGCTTCAGTGGTCACGCTCCTTGTCCACTTTCACGTTCCTTCCGTACTCCTGGTTCCTCTTTGAAGTTCTTAGTAGATAGTGGCAGAAGAAATAGTGAAAGTCTTAAAGTCTTTGATCTTTTTGATAAGTGCATAGAAGAAAACACTGACGTATGCTGCCTTCTCTCTCTGCTTCGGCTACCTCAAAGGGAAGGGCCTCCTGTTCTACGATCATGTGACTTCCTTGACCTTATCAATCACTTAGAAGATTCACCCTCCTTACCCTGCCCGCCTTGTCTTGTACGCAATAAATATCAGCATGCCCAGCCGTTCGGGGCCACTACCGGTCTCTGCTTCTTGATGGTAGTGGTCCCCCAGGCCCAGCTGTTTTCTCTTTACCTCTTTGTCTTGTGTCTTTATTTATTACAATCTGTCATCTCCGCACACAGGGAGAACACCCGCTAAGCCCCGTAGGGCTGGACCCTACAAAGACCAGGTTCAGGTCTCTTTTTGATGCTTAACATTTTTTCCACTCTCTGTAGAACCATTCAGTATTTCTCTAACTAGAAATTCCCAGCCTTGAATTTTGGCAAAGTTTTCTTTCCTTTTCTAATTGATGCTCTCTGGGTTTCCAAGGCTTATTCTGACAATACACTTTCTTGGATACTCTTCACTGCGACTCCATAAGAGTTCTCTTATAATTTGTGGAGCTACCCTAGATGTTTATAACATAAAGAAAAATCCAAATACTTCCAGCAATAACGATAGTAGTTTGACTATCTGTTTTTCTAACAGTCTCATGTTTTACTAACATCTACAGAGCTGTGTCTTGCCCAGAAATACAGAGTATTTTAATCTATACTAATTCTTTTTTTTTTTTTTTTTTTTTTTTTTGAGATGGAGTCTTGCTCTGTCATCCATGCTGGAGTGCAATGGTGTGATCTCAGCCGGGCGTTGTGGCTCACGCCTGTAATCCCAGCACTTTGGGAGGCCGAGGCTGGTGGATAACCTGAGGTCAGGAGCTAATCAATACCAACTCTTAAAGTCATTGCAAGTGAACGAAATTAAATAATTGTAGTGTGTGATTTCTGTCAAAAAAAAAAAAAATTTAGCTCATTTTATGACCCAGAAAAGAAACCTCTCACAATGAACCTGACTTAGGCTAAAAGCTATTGAGGGAACAGTCTAATGGCAAGTTAAATGCTATTCCAAATTTTCAACATGATCCTGCAAATTTAACACAGATTATGAAAGGGCATCTTGTGGACCTCACTCAGATTTTCTGAGATCAGTGACTGTAGTCTCTGTGAAAAATTAACACAATGGCCCCAAATCAGTGTGCTCTTAAGAAGAATTTCTTTAAATGAATTAGAAGTGATTCTAAACTGTGGGAGGTGGTGAGAGCGAAGAATCATAATTTTTAAAAGCTCTTCCAAAGGATGTCAATATATAATAGGGCTAAGAGTCACTGGGCTGGAAATCAACGAACTAGATAGAGCAAACCTCAACTAAACCATCCCACATATGTTTCCCATTTCCCCAGAGATGCCACAGAATTTTAAAGGTTATTTAAATAAATTCAATGAAAAGCCTATAAACAGTCATAGAAAAACCACACTTCACACCCAGGCATGGCAAGGGGTTAGGGCAGGTGCAGGGGTGAGCACATCAGCACCAGGTACTGCTGGGCTTATTTACTCACTTAACCCTCAGAACAACTCTGTGATGTAAATGTCATTATCTCCATTTTAGAGATTAGGAAACTGAGGCTCAGAGAGTCTATGTAACTTTCCCAACATGACAGAAACAGTAAGTGGTAAAATTAGAATATGCACAAAATGTCTAGCTTCAATGATGGGTGACTTCCATTACTACAATCACAGAATGTTGTGACTCCAGGAACATGATGAACAATCAATAAATAGCTGCCAGTTGATTGCTGACTAGCTAAAATATATTTTTAAATGAATTTGACATTCAAAATGTTTCAGGTCCCTGCTGATATACTGAGTAGAGAATGAGGATGCTAGCTCATTCGACCTCATCATTTCTATTCTTGACTATTGCAATTGCCTCCCAACCTGTCTTCCTCCCTTGAGACTCTTTTCATCCCCAGATCCCATGCTCTCAAAACTTCCATGCCCTCTACCCAGGATCTACCTCAGTTGATTGAACCAACATCTTATAATAACCAATGCCAGAAACTTGCTGGTCCCCAGATAAACTGTTTATTTTTAATTATGTGAATTAGAATGTTGTTCCCTCAGCCCAAATGCAGGACACTTTTCACTCCTCTTCCTATTCTTCCCCTCCTCAGCTTACCTTCATTCCTCATTGCCTACAAAACACTGCTCAAATTATTTCTCCTTATGAAGCCTTCCCTGATTCCCGCACTTTACAAAGCATTTGGTATTCTTGAAAAATTCACTTCATAATCATTGCTTATATGTCTTTCTCTGGCACTTGAGTATACGCTCCCCAAAGACAGCGACTACACTTTATTCATCTTTAAATCCCCAAGACCTAGTAAGAGTCAGGCCCATAGTAGGCACTCAGCAAATGCTTATTGACTAATTCACATAACTAGATCTTACTATTTAAAAAAATAACTGATAACAAATGTTTGGGAAACTCCATATGTTTGACTCTCTAAAATGAAAATTCTGGGTCTACCAAGAATCATTTAGAAAGCTTTCAGGGTCGGGCACAGTGGCTCACACCTGTGATCCCAGCACTTTGGAGGCCGCAGCAGGCGGATCCCTTGAGGTCAGGAGTTTCAGACCAGCCTGGCCAACATGGCAAAACCCTGTCTCTACTAAAAATACAAAAATTATCTTGTTGTGGTGGCGCACACCTGTAGTCTCAGTTACTTGGGAAGCTGAGGAAGGAGAATTGCTTTAACCCATGAGGTGGAGGTTGCAGTGAGTCAAGATTGCACCACTGCACTCCAGCCTGGGTGACAGAGTGAGACTCTGTCTCAAAGAAAAAAAAAAAAAGGTTTTCAGGCAAAAAAAATAACTGAAATATATTGTTTCATATGCTACACATTTTGAAGTCCAAAGTCCTATTCTTACAGACCATCTCTAAACCACAAAAGATCTGAATTCATTATTTTTTATGGAAAGCATCATCATAAATTTTTAATTTACATTTTGAAACTGTTTATATGTTATATTTTTAAACCATTAATTTTGTCCTCCTTGGGAACTGCTCCAGCTTGGATAATCTTCCCCTCTGTAAGGGAAGCCTGATGAAGACCTTGTGTTCCTGACTCACACACACATCCAAGCCCGTCTGTATTTGGGGTTGATAGAAACCTTGTGCCTTGGGGATGACTGTGAGAAAATGGCCCCTGCTGCATTCCAGAACATCTTACCAACGGGAAACTTTTGTTTCTTGGTTACACAAAAATAAAGAACTGTCTTTCTTTGCATCTATTGAAAAGAAACTTTTGTCTTGTTGGCTTCCAAGAATATCCAGGCCTGTCTCCTTTTCCAACAGACTGAAATGCAATTCCACCCCCACCCTCTTTTTTTTCTTTTCATAACTGCTTTGGTACTAACAGATGATTGTTACGGGACCAAACCAATTTGTGCAAAAAAATGTGAGTTTTCATGGCGTAAGTTGGAAAAGTAATCCCTTGTGGAGATAGCTAGATAAATCCAATGGATAAACATCAATGAAATCAGACCCTAATTAAAGTTTCCAAGGAGATATCCAGGCACATTCTAGTTGGCAAATTAGCAGTGTCTGTACATTAGATATAGATGTGTTTACCAAATCCTGGAATAATAAAATTAAGAAAGCTCCTCTTGGAGATTAAAAGATGCAATTTTAAGAAACATGAAAAGTTCTACTTTATGCAATTAATACGTTTAGAAAAATTACGTCACATGTTGACAAAGGTATAGTTTCAAGAAAGATTTAGATACATTCATGAGTTCAGTAGCCAGTGGATACACTGCAAAAGGAAAATGTAAGGATATGTATGCCTCTGAGATCTAACACATTGGGAAATTGTGTCCTATCACAAAATGTCCTTTATAGTAACACAAGAATCTGAAACACCACCTTTGATTTATTCTTACATTAATATTTATATACACTCAGTAAAATTTGTAAAAGCACCTTTGTTGAAAGCAGTGGGACTCAGAAAACAGTACCCCAAGATATGATGCTTTGGCCTGCTGAGTACATTGAACTAAAGGAGATTGAGAGGCCTCATAAGCAGCCTCCAAAGGAATGCTTCTCTCTGACCTCCTGTCCTTTTGTCTCCTGTCCTTCTTTCTCCCCCAAAAAAAGGGTCGTAGAAACCAGAATTCCTCTTCCCCAAGGGGGCACATAGAAACTAGAACCCCTATCCCCCAAAGGAAGCCATAAAACCTAGAAAGGGCACTCTCTCTGTCTTCTCCCTAGAAGATACTCATTCCAGAGAGGTCCTGCCCCATACCCAGGAGAAAGAAATGCTACATAGAGAGGCCAAGAAGACTTGGAACAGACAGGCTTTGCTGGGTTTCCCCATCAGTCTGTTCCCATTAGGTCATACCCTTTTGTCCAGTCACATTTCTACACCATTGCCCATTCTTCATCAAACCCAAGCATAAAAATAGAGTTTTCCCCAGGTCTTTGGGGCTTCATTCTGAAAGCTCACGTGTCATATAAAACTTTGATAAATTTGTTACACTTTTCTCTCATTTACCTGTCTGTCTTTTGTTACAGGAGTATGGGCAGTGACCCTCACGATGGGTGAGGAAATATATCACACCCTTTCTTCCCCTAAAAAAGAAAAATGCAAATAAACATTAGGAGCCCAATAATGAGATAATGATGTGGAGGAAACATTGCATGAAGACTGAGAAAATCAGGATCATTTGGAGTCTATCCAGAAAGTCTCAGCTTCACTGCACAAAGACCATTGTTTCACAATAATGAATAAGAAACATCAAAAGTGTATATCCATTGTAAAAAGAAGCATTTTGTTTGTCTAAACCAGGGGTTTTCTAACTGTGGTCCTTGGACGAGCAGCATAGGCATCACCTGAGAAATTGTTAGAAATGCAAATTCCTGGGCTCCATTCCAGACCCAGGGAATCAGAAGCTCTGGGGAGGCTAAAGTTTAGGACCGTGGACCTAGATCTGTGCTGTCCAGTAGGACAGTCACCAGGAGCCACATGTCTTTATGGGATATTTGAAACATGGCTAGTCCAAATTGGAACATGTTGGCAAATGTAAGAAACACACTGGATTTCAGAAACTTAGTACAGAAAAAAAGAAGGTAAACTATTCCATTAATTTTTTATATTGATTACATATTGATAAATGGTGTTATACAAAGTGTATTACTAAAATCAATTTATTCCATTTCTTTTTACTTTTTTTTATCTGGCTACAAGAAAATTTACAGTTGCATATGCCTTGCATTATATTTCTATGGGAAAACACTGCTCTATTGCAAACCTCTTAAAAGTGTAAAAATTCCCTCCACAAAATTCCTGTGAACCCAGAAAATCTGAGACAGGTCTCAGTTAATTTAGAAAGTTTATTTTGCCAAGGTTGAGGACGTGCCTGTGACACAGCCACAGGAAATCCTCACAACACCCCACCCCCTCCATCCTGACCCCTGGGGGCTTCCAGGTCACTGGTAGGTGAGAGACAAATTGGCTTTGATGGAAGTTTATTCCCTAAAGGGAATCTCAGATAAGACTTTCTAAAGCTGAACCCAGCCATGGATTTGTGCCATCAAATATCTTTGAGTTGGGTGAATTTCCTCTTCTCTTGAGGTTCCAAGATAAACCTGGGGCTTCTAGACCTGTCTGTAAATGACATTCTTTACTAACCACAGGTCAGAAACCCTGTACAGGGACTGTGTACCCAAAATATGAGGCCAGTTTTTCCAAAGGCTTTATTGGCTCCATAAGTCTGATTCCTCAAAGGAAAGTACATCATTCCAGTCAAAGCCTTGGCAAAATAACCAGTTTCTCCAGTTGTGTCCTGTTACAAAAGAAAACAGATTCTTATTGCACTTATGCAAATAACTGTATTGCCATAATTTAAGAATACTCACAAATAGTTTCCAAATACTGGAGAAATCAGGTAGAGAGCAACAAATATGCTCCAAATTTTGTTCATGGGAGTATAGTAAATTGTTAAAGCCATCAATAGCTCAAAAGAAAAGTTGTGAGACTCTGAAAAATAAGACAAAGGATAAGCAAACATTTTAAGCAAAAGTCAAAAAGATTAGTTTAGTCCATGCAGTTAATTCCTGTTCTGCTTGATATTCATGAACTTTTTAGGTCTCCACGAGTCCTGAAAATTTCATCTCTATTCTGATGTTACTGTCTCCAAAGTTATCAGAAACCTGCATTCAAGAGCACCTATTGTACAGCTGATTATAAAACCTCCTTCTAAAAAGGACCAAAACTAGACAACAATTGTCCATGGATGACAAAAAGTTTTAGGGCAACTGTAGTCAAAGACACAATTGACAAAAACATTTGTTGGCACACAATAATTTTAACATAGCAATTATGATTATTACTGATAACATACACTGAGTTATATCAGAATTATAGGAGTTTCCCATAATTTTGGAACATATACCAACAACATAGTTATACCATATGCCCAAAGAAAACACATCACCATTTCATATTTCACAATGCTTCCTGTATAATTTTTGTGCCAAATAAGAGAAATTATGGTTTGTTTTTTGTTTGTTTGTTTTTGTTTTTGTTTTTTTTTTTTTTGGACTTTAGGGAACCTAATATCTTAAAGGATTAATTAGGTCAGAAACAAAAACATAATTTATAATTTGATTTAGGAAAGTTTGTCAAATATCAAAGGTTTCAAACATTCAATATCACAAAATAAGATCACAGGTCATTGTAAAATAAGTCATTCATTTAACCAAAGGGATAACTCAAAGATTTTTTTTAAAAGGTGAAAAATTTTATTTTTTGAGAGAGGAGAGTTCATTTTCCAAACAGTATTAAAAACAGCATGAAGACAATTAAATTTGTTTTCCAAAATTTTATAAACAATCTATAAAATTTTAATTTTGACCATAAGATATAGCTTCCATAAGTCTTTTATAACATTTCTAACCTTTATTAAGGAGTTGGTGAATGCTTCAAGAAAACCTTAACACTCACAGGGGCCCATATGCTGGTCTTCCATCAGTGAGACTTTGATATTAATGATTAATTTATAGAGAAACTGAACTTACTTTATCTTTCAAAATTGGCCCTTACAATCATATGTGCCCGCCTCTTCCATGATAGTCCCTGGGACTTGAGGAGTTGAATAGTTTTAATTTCTTCTCCTGTGTCTCAGGAATGCAGTTTATTTTGTTTGCCATCTTCTATGGGGCCCGAAGATGAGGCTTTAACTGCTATTAGTGTTTAAGATTCAGCATGACTTTGTGTCCTTTTCAGATCCAGGAGTCAAAGCCCTGTAACTCAATGTCACAAGGACTTTAAAAACACATACAGGAAGATACATGGATGGAATAACCTTAAATTTTTTATCTGTTTCTATCTTCCTAAGCAAACCAAAACTTAATATGATAACTTGATCATATTAAAGTTTTGGATTTTTTTTAATATAAATCCTCTTACTGCGACTTACACCGACTGTTCATGACATGCTCAGACTTTCTGGTTTGTCCTGAACATCCCTCCTTCTTAAACAACCAGTAATTTTATTCTAGGACTAAATTTACCATACAAGATTCCTTCTCATATAAAAGTATTTATCTTTAAGCTTTCTTACCTCAACAACAACGAAAAAATACCTCTTTTATTATCTGGTTCCTTTTATCTTGTTTTATATATAACCTTTAAATAAGCTTTGAATTGGACAAAAGTTGTTCACTTTTTTTTAATAAGGGCACAGTTTTGTTTTGTTTTGCTTTAGCAAGAATGTTTTCCTACTATATATGTATTGGAAAATAACCAATGTATTAGTCCATTTTCATGCTGCTGATAAAGACATACCCAAGACTGGGCAATTTACAAAAGAAAGAGGTTCCACATGACTGGGGATGCCTCACAATTATGGTGGAAGGTGAGGAGGAGCAATTCATGTCTTACATGGATGGTAGCAGCCAAAGAGAGACAGCTTGCTTGATTAATGAATGCCAACAAAAAAGTACGCTGGCAATTCTTAAGACATTTCTAATATTACTTTTAATATAGATTTTAAAATATAAATTTTAAAGCTAGTTTATTTGTTAAAGATTTTACTTAAGTTACACAAACTTGGAAAAGTATTTGACTAGTCTTTTCCTTTTTAGTATCTGATTTAAGCACTTTTATTTTTAAGCAATTAATTAGAGCTCTTTTACATATTTTTAGTAGTGAAACATTGTGTACACAACATATAAATAGATAGGCATGCTGAAAGAATGATGGATTCATAAAAACCCTTTACTTCCATTCTTAGAATTTCAGATTACTGATAACCTGTTTTACAACCCTGGGCAGTTGTCAACTATATAGCCTTAAATTTGCATATTAAAAGAAGCAACTCAGGTGAAAGTCAAATACCAAAATTTACATTACAAGGTGCAGAGAGAAAAGTTGCCTGTGCTAGAGGGAAATTAAAATGGATCTAATTGCCAATTAAACACAAATTTATAGAAATTTTAAAGGTCTTTTAAAAATACACACACACGGCCGGGCGCGGTGGCTCAAGCCTGTAATCCCAGCACTTTGGGAGGCCGAGGCGGGCGGATCACGAGGTCAGGAGATCGAGACCATCCTGGCTAACACGGTGAAACCCCGTCTCTACTAAAAAAATACAAAAAACTAGCCGGGCGAGGTGGCGGGCGCCTGTAGTCCCAGCTACTCGGGAGGCTGAGGCAGGAGAATGGCGTAAACCCGGGAGGCGGAGTTTGCAGTGAGCTGAGATCTGGCCACTGCACTCCAGCCCAGGTGACAGAGCGAGACTCCTTCTCAAAAAAAAAAAAAAAAAAAAAAAAAAAAAAAAAAAAAAAAAAAAAAAAAAAATACACACACACACAGATCCTATAGCTTTTACTTCAGAACTTTTAGCCATAAGATAATTACAAATTACCAGCTTGCAAAAAGAACTTGTTGGATCTAAACAATGGTTTTTATCTTAATAGAAAAATAGGGCCGGGCACAGTGGCTCATGCCTGTAATCCTAGCATTTTGGGAGGCCAAGGTGGGTGGATCACGAGGTCAGGAGATTGAGACTAGCCTGGTCAACATGGTGAAAACCTGTCTCTACTAAAAATACAAAAATTAGCTGTGCACGGTGGTACGCACAAAACAAAAGGAAAAGAAAAATAAGCAGATTTAGAGCAGGCAAAAAAGAAACAAATTGAGAAAATGAGGTCTTAAAACTCTCTAGTTTGCCAGTTGTGTGAAGAGATCACCAAACAGGCTTTGTGTGAGCAATAAAACTTTTTAATCACCTGGGTGCAGGTGGGCTGAGTCCAAAAAGAGAGTCAGTGAAGGGAGATGGTGTGGGGCCATTTTGTAGGATTTGGGTGGGTAGTGGAAAATTACAGTCAAAGGGGGTTTTCTCTTGCGGGCAGGGGCAGGGGTCACAAGGTGCTCAGTTGGGGAGCCTCTGAGCCAGGAGAAGGAACATTTCACAAGGTTAATGCTCAGTTAAGGTGGGGCAGGAACAAATCACAATGGTGGAATGTTGTCAGTTAAGGCAGGAACTGGCCATTTTCACTTCTTTTGTGATTCTTCACTTGCTTCAGGCCATCTGGATGTATTCATGCAGGTCACAGGGGATAGACCGGATACTTAGGGCTCTTTAGGGCTCTTCCTTTTTTTTTTTTTTTTTTTTTTTTTAGATGGAATCTCACTCTTGTGCAGGCTGCAGTGCAGTGGCATGGTCTCAGCTCAATGCAACCTCCACCTCCAAGGTTCAAGAGATTGTCTTTCCTCACCTCCTGAGTAGCCGGGATTACAGGCATGAGCCACCATGCTCAGATAATTTTTGTATTTTTAGTAGAGATGGGGTTTTGCTATGTTGGCCAGGGTGGTCTTGAACTCCTGACCTCAGGTGATCCACCCCACCTTGGCCTCCTAAAGTGCTTGGATTACAGGGGTGAGCCACCTCACCCAGCCAAGGGCTCTTTTTTCCTTAATGTAAATGTGCACAAAGACCATATTATTTCCGTTTTACATAAACTTTGGCAAGTAGAGGTGCCATAAAACCTACGGACTGCCCAAAAGGGGGTCATTCTCCTTGTTTTCTCCTCATTCTTAGATTGTCTCCCACTTTTTTTTCTTTCTTTCTTTCTTTCTTTCTTTCTTTCTTTCTTTCTTTCTTTCTTTTTTTTAAAGGAGGAACTGAGCTATGGTCTACAGTTTTTGTGTTGTGGATCAACATGTGCTGTTTGTGGGCAGGACTCCACAGTGTGTCACCGCTGAGTAGTTTCCGCCCTTTTACATGTCTCAGTTTGTCCCTCCAGAGGTCTGTGACCTCAGAGAGGGCTCAAAATACCAGATGATTAGCCCTTACATGAGTTACCCAGATGAGCCATTTTTAAATTTATTTTTGTTGGGGATTCCCTTGCAGGGCCACTGCACATCATGGGGTGGTCAACCTCCCAGACACTCCCATGGGGCCCCCAGTTACCCAAGGGAGCCTTTCAGCTGGGAGGAGCAAAATGCCCCTTCTCTTCAGGGCTAAGAAACCTCAGTCTCTCATTAACATATGAAAACAACAGTTTAGTTCCTCATGCAAATGCACACAGACAAACTCAATTAAGATTAAAAATTTGGGAGAAAAAGCAATAGAGAAGACCCTTTCGAATGCATCTACAAACTAGAATTAGGATCCTTAAACAACAACTTCAAATGGGAACAAACAACAAAACCCCAGCAATACGATCACTGAGCATGCTAATGGTAAGGAGGAATGAATGTTATAGGAAAGGGGCCAGATCCAGACTCCAAGACAGGGTTCTTGGATCTCGTGCAAGAAAGAATTCAGGGTGAGTCCACAGAGTAAAGTAAAAGCAAGTTTATTAAGAAAATAAAGGAGTAGGCCAGGCATGGTGGCTCATGCCTACAATCCCAGCACTTTGGGAGGCCAAGGTGGGCAGATCACCTGAGGTCAGGAGTTTGAGACCAGCCTGGCCAATATGGGGAAACTCTGTCTCTACTAAAAATACAAAAATTAGCTGGGTGTGGTGGCGTGCGCCTGTAGTCTCAGCTGCTTGGGAGGCTGAGGCAGGAGACTCGCTTGAATCAGGGAGGTGGAAATTGCAGTGAGCTGAGATCACGCCACTGCACTCTAGCCTGGGCAACAGAGTGAGACTCTATCTCAAAAAAAAAAAAAAAAGAAAGAAGAAAGAAAAAAAAGAAAAGAATAAAAGAATGCCTACTCCATAAACAGAGCAGCCCTGAGGGCTGCTGGTTGCCCATTTCTATGGTTATTTCTTGATTATATGCTAAACAAAGCGTGGATTATTCATGCCTCCCCTTTTTAGACCATATAGGGTAACTTCCTTACATTGCCATGGCATTTATAAACTGTCATGGTGCTGATGTGAGTGTAGCAGTGAGGACAATCACAGGTCACTTTCGTTGCCGTCTTGATTTTGGTGGGATTTGGCAAGCTTGTTTACTGCAACTTATTTTATCAGCAAGGCCTTTATGACCTGTGTCTTGTGCTGACGTCCCGTCTCATCTTGTGACTTAGAATACCCAACCATCTGGAAATGCAGCCCAGTTGGTCTCAGCCCTCAGCCTCATTTTACCCAGCCCCTACTCAAGATGGAGTTGCTCTGGTTCAAATGCCTCTGACATTTAGACCAGTTGTTTGTTAATCTTAACTTTAGCCAAGCCAAATCCCAATTCAGTTACTTACCTAGGAATGGGTTTCAGGCTGAAGACTGCTCTCTACCATCCTAGAAGCAGGAAACAAACAAACAAACAAACAACTCATCTTCCCGGTTGGAAGTGAGCTTAAACTTCATAAAGGAGTTACCTGCCTTCCATCATGGGCCCAAGATATTTTCCTTTCACATTCCTATAAAGGATTATATAACTTCTGCCTGAACATTTTCAATGACAGAGAACCCACAAATCAAAACTTCTATTTCTTTTTCTTTTTTCTTTTTTTTTTTTTTTTTTTGAGACAGAGTCTCACTCTGTCGCCCAGGATGAAGTGTTTTAGCATGATCTAGGCTCACTGCAAGCTCCGCCTCCCAGATTCAAGTGATTCTCCTGCCTCAGCCTCCCAAATAGCTGGGATTACAGGTACATGCCACCACACCTGGCTAATTTTTTTTTTTTTTTTTTAGTAGAGACAGGGTTTCACTGTGTTGGCCAGGCTGGTCTTGAACTCTTAACCTCAAGTGATCTGTCCATCTCAGCCTCCCAAAGTGTTGGGATTACAGGCGTGAGCCACTATGCCTGGCCCAAAACTTCCATTTCTTAACAAGTTTTTCATATGTTTAGATCTGCTTTGCTGTAGCTTCTTATCCCCTCCTACCCCTACCCCCAACCCCATTTACTCTGTTTCTGACCTCCAGAACTACACAAAATAAGGACAGCCCTTTGCTTCATGACAGTTCTTTAATATTTTAGAACTTGGATCACTGTCCACAGTGCATCTCATCTTTGCCAGGCTGAAAGTATTCCTGGTCCTATCACGTGTCCACATAATATTAATACGTGATTTCAAGAGCTTCTGCTCTGCTGGTTACACTAGGATAAATATTCTTCTCTTCATAATATATCTCATGTAGGAAAAATGGTCCAAGTCTTAGAAATAGACCAAAGTGATTCCTGGTGTCCTTTCAGTGGAGGGCAGGACATTGTTAGCAGACCCTCTGGGATTCTCTAATTCCACTTTCGATTGCCTGTGATTGACTAGGCTATTTTACAACTCTGTAGGAATAGGGTTTAAGTTATAGAAAATGAATAACGATGCAAATGTTTCCTGCCCATAGCAATGCAAATGATTCCCGTACATGACAATGCAAATGAATTTTGTCCGGCAGAGAATACAAATCTCTGCAAATCAAAATCTCATTTTAAGTGGATTTTAATTAATGAGTTAAATAAAATATTTGACACATTTATTTTATTTTTGTGATTTTACCTTTTTGAAAATTATACTTTTAACCCTCAGGAAACAGGATTCCCAGAACGCAGTGAATCCTTCCTGCTTGCCTGGTGACTCTATGCATGGTAACTCAAGAGCTTTTTAATAACCTCGTTAGCACTATTGACACTCTAAGTACAGAGTGAAACAAAACACTTAATTATTTTCTTCACAGATGCTACTGTAGCCAAGTTTCTCGTATCTTATGCCTTTTATTTTGTAACATGAATGCTAGCTTTTTAAATATTTATTTCTTTTAAGTTTAATGTTGAGAATGTGAGCTCATTACTCCAGCCCAAGGAAACAATTGTCATGTCATTTATGTCTTTATCAAAGAAAAAGCCGGAATCCAAAACCACTTAGAACTCAGAGGACTTTGGTAAGCAGAACTTGCTTTCACAGTCAGGATGCGGGAGAGAGAAGGGAGTACAAGGGTTTCTCTGCAGAAGCACGATCCAGCCGAGGCTGATGCAGGTTTATGGGAAACTTACACAACTGAGGGGAAAGTGGTCCTCTCCAGGAAGAACTGTAACCACGGGAGCATCTCAAACTGGGCCTACTCTATTGATAATGGAATGTCTAAGTACCTTGTAGATATAACAGAGCCAAGACTGCAAGTCTATGGCCCAAGCATGTGCAATAGGAAAGATTTGACCTCTGACACCCAAAACCAACAATTCCTCCCCATAGAACCAGGAAGACCAGGACACAACTGGAACCTGAACATCAGAACCATTTCAAAAGTGAGGGGGCCTGATGGCCAGGAAGATCCAGGGCTAAAATCAGCCTCAGTGTACCTTACCAAAAATAGTCACTTTTGAAGCTCTCCAATCAGACCTTACCACACCAAAATCCTTTCGCTTGCCACCTTCCAAGCCCTTAAAACTTGCCCCATACTCAAATTTGGGAGACAGATTTCAGTCGTGCCTCCTGTATCCTTACTGCTCAGCCTCTCAATAAATCCTTTTTTATCTCAAAAGCTGATGCCACAGTATGGCTTCTAAGCACATCAAGCAATGAGCCCATTTGCTCAATAACAGAATAATGCAAAATTGTCCATTTTTCTTTATACAATGTTAATATACTTCACTAAAATTACTCTCCTCAAAAGAATATAAAATTAAGAATATAAAATTGCTAGAGCCTCTCCAAGGGCCTTGTAAGGTACCCTGTGAAGGTGAGGGGCCCTGAGCATAAGCTTCTTTGGCTTCCCCGTTAAGTCGGTCTGAAGGTCTGCTAAGGTGTGCCAGTGCAGAGAACATCCTCAGTACCTAGGAGTGCTGACTTCCTGCCTATCTCACAATTTTTATATCATTCATTTCTGTGACTCCCACCTCTCTACAAAAGATACATACAAGCTCCATGGACCTCCTTTTTGGGGGTGACCACTTATTATTACTATTATTATTATTATTCAGCCCTATGACTGCCTATATTATTCTTAGAGATCACTTGGGAAACTGATTATCTTGATTTTAACAGAATGAAGTTTTCAAAGCTGTTGACCTTTATAAAAATCTAGTCTCCGTGCACCTATTTTTTTGGAATCATTTAAAAATTATTCCAAGTTTACTCTGCTTTCCTTTTTAGAGGTCTCACAGATACAGACAAAGAATCTTTGCTTGGCCAAACTCTACTCAGCCTTCTGAATATTCTTCTAGGCCCATCTGTGCACTTCCATGTAAAATCCAGTTTTCGCAATACCCTTGCTAAATCAGTTTAGCCAGAATTCACCTTACCCCTGAGGTTCCCTCTTAGTAATTTTTCCATCTGCTGAACCCCACCCTGCTCCTTGGCTCTAAGGTCCCACTTGCCCACGCTGTACTTGGAGTTGAGCCCAGTCTCTCTCCTTCACTGCAATACCTCATTGCTGTGGCCCCTATACCTGTTGCAGTGGACCTGAATAAAGCCTGCCTTACTATGCTATGACATGTGTCATTGAATAATGTTTTTCTTTAACAATACCTATTTTCAGATGCCTGAATTTTTTTGGATTTTCTTTCCAGAGTGAAACAACAGATGTTGGTGTGGATGTAGAGAAAAGAGAATGCTTATACACTGTTTGGTAAAAATGTTAAATCAGTACGACCTCTATGGAAAACAGTATAGAGATTTCTCAAGGAACTAAAAGTAGAACTACCATTCTACCCAGCAACCCCACGACTGGTTATCTACCCAAAGGAAAACAAATCATTATATATAGAGACACCCACACTCATATGTTTATTGCAGTACTATTCACAGTAGCAAAGTCATGGAATCAACCTGAGTGTCCACCAATGGTTAAGTGGATAAAGATGATGTGTATGTGTACACCATGGAATACTAGACAGCCATAAAAAAGAATGAAATAATGTCCTTTACAGCAACATGAATGAACCTGGAGGCCATTATCCTAAATGAAATGACTCAGAAACGGAAAATCAAATACTGCATGTTCTCACGTATAAGAGGAAGCTAAACAATGGTATACATGGATATAAAGCTGAAAATAATAGATGCTGCAGACCCCGAAAGCAGGGAGAGCAGGAAGGGAGTGATAATAATTACCTATTGTGTGCAGTGTTCACTATTTGAGATTTGAGTGATGGGTATACTAGAAGCCCAAACCTCACCATTATGCAATACATCCATGTGACAAACCTGCACATGTACCCCCTGAATCTAAAATAATATTTCTTAAAGATACACAAAGGTATGAATCCTAAATATTATATGCATGGGTCTTCACAGAAAAAGAAAGTGAGTACTCGAAAAGCAGTGAGATTTGAAAGCTTATATACTATCTTAAAAGGGGAAGGAGAGGGAGATATAGGTCACTTGGAGAGTAAATGATATTTAGGAAAGATGAGGGGCCTTAGAAGAAGTAATGGGAGATATGATCATTTGGGACAACGTTTTTCTGGATTTAGTGTCAACTTCTAGTCTCCTCTGCTGTGAGAAGAGTCAATCTTCTCTGATTGATAAAATTTCCTGGAGAGGGGATTTATGACAATTGAGATCTTTTTGGAAGATCTGTCTTTAAGCAGATAAGGGGAGTTCAGAGAAAGCCTCTCCCTGAATTTGCTGTTTTTCAAATGCCTTCAGCTTAAAATAATCAAAGAGTGGCATATTTTTGGGTGGCACATCCTGAATTACTTCATAGTCATATTTTGGGGTGGCATATTCTGGTCTTTAACAATACAAGGAGGAAAATGCATGAGAAAAACAAAGAAATTTCTGGGCTTTGAGGAAGATTTGGAAATAATGATAAATCAAATATCTATTCATTTACTTTATAAGCATTTGTTGATCTCCTTCTTGTGCCAGACAATAAACAAATAATTGCATTGCAGGGTTAATAAGCACGAAGCTTATATGCAAAGCTCAGGGGCAGCCTAGAAGTAGGGTTGAGAGAGTAGTAGGTTAGATTATGGAGAAATTGGTCAAGTGGGCTTTGGGAATTATTCCATTAATTATTTAAAGAAGTTCTAGAATTTGTTAATTATGTTACACTTAACTTTGGAAAATATATTTGACCAATGCTTATATGGTGCTTAATTGCTGTGTGCCAGTCACTGTTCTAAGCATTCTATAATTGTTAATTCAATTAACAATCCAATGGGATAGTATTGTTATCATTCCCATTTTATAGATGAGAAAACTGAGTCTCTAAAGGTTTAGAAGGTACCATTCAGGGCCGGGTGCGGTGGCTCACACCTGTAATCCCAGAACTTTGGGAGGCCAAGGCGGGAGGATCACCTGAGGTCAGGACTTCGAGACCAGCCTGGTCAACATGGTGAAACCCCATCTCCACTAAAAATACTACAATTAGCGAGGCATGGTGGCATGTGCCTATAGTGCCAGCTACTTAGGAGACTGAAGAAGGAGAATCGCTTGAACCTGGGAAGCAGAGGTTGCAGTAGCTGAGATAGCACCACTGCACTCCATCCTGAGTGACAGAGTGAGACTCCATCTCAAAAAAAGAAGATGAATAAGAGGAGGAGGAGGAAGAAGAGGAAGAAGGAGAAGGAAAAGAAGAGAAGGAAGGAAGGAGAGAGAGAAAGAAAGAAAAGAAAGAGAGAGAGAGAGAAAGGAAAGACGAAAGAAAGAGAGAGAGAGAGAGAGAAAGAGAGAGAGAGAGAGAGAAAGAGAAAGGAAGGCAGGCAGGCAGGCAGGCGCGCGCGGTGGCTCAGGCTTGTAATCCCAGCACTTTGGGAGGCCGAGTCTGGCGGATCACGAGGTCAGGAAATTGAGACCATCCTGGCTAACACGGTGAAACCCCGTCTCTACTAAAAAAAAAATGCAAAAAATTAGCCGGGCGTGGTGGTGGGCGCCTGCAGTCCCAGCTACTTGGGAGGCAGAGGCAGGAGAATGGCGTGAACCCAGGAGGCAGAGCTTGCAATGAGCCAAGATGGCGCCACTGCACTCCAGCCTGGGCGACACTGCAAGGCTTTGTCTCAAAAAAAAAGAGCTTATTTTAACCTAACATATTTCTAGGGAACTGCTTCTAGAACTTTAATATGCATGCAAATCCCTGAGGATCTTGTTAAAAAGCAGATTTGGTTTCAATAGTCTGGCTTGGGGTCTGATGTCCTGCATTTCTAACAAGCTCCCAAGTGACACCTGGAACACCAGTGTTCCAGGAACCATACTTTGAGTTTCAAGGGTCTAGGATCTACTGTAGTTTTATTTTTCTTTTTTAATAAAACATGCTCATTCATAGATTTTTCTCTCCACGTCTACTCCTGTGCTTCTGGGAAAATTATGCAAAAACTTCACATTCTCATCACCACCATGAGTACTTGTGACTCTAATCAATACCCTCTAGCATCAGCATTTATCTGTATTAAGAATGTGAACAGAGCAAGGGAGCGGAGTGAGGAAGATTGGTTGAGGTTAGGGAAAGCAGGAAGTCAAGAGAGAGGGGACAGAATCAGGAAAGCAGAAGAAAGAAAGAATTCTAGCAGCAGAAATGCTCAACTCTTTTGGGACAGCTGTGAGGCATGTGTGTATGTGTGTGTGTACAACTGCTTCTGAGTTGTTATTCCAAAACAGATTGTTCACTTCCATAAACAAAGTATTGTATACATACCTGTTTCTTAGTCCACTGAAAATGCTATTAATAACATCTATGAGGCCCTTGTGACTATCTCTGCATCATCACTGGGTATGTATTCATTTCTTCTATGTGGAATACTGAAACTTAAATTGCGTTCTCCTTTGACTAAGAGAACTGACTTTTCCACAATGTCTGTTATTTTACAAACTGCAGTTGTTTGAAAGTTTGATAAATGATTCTATAGTATCCTCATCTTGCCCATTAAATAGGCAGCCTCTCTGTTTCCTGGAGTAACACAAAACTTATCTCCATTCTTTGCCTACAAATAACCTTCAAAGCCTTTGCAGAGAGGAAGGAGTCTTATTTCTTTTGAAGAATTTGAGTCATGGATCACTCTCTCTAAGAAGCCAGTATAGGCTGGTGGGTTATTTCACAATTCATGGCAAATTCCATAAATTTAAATCAAAGAAGATAGTCTCAGTTCAGAAAAGCATTTTGATCTAAAAAATTGCTGCTTTATATTTGCTTCATATGATATTGTGATAATACCATAGTAGCTAAGGCTCACAGGTGCTCACTTGGAGCCAGCCCTTGCTCTAAGCACTTTACACATATTAACTTCCTTGTGCCCAACCATCATCAGGACTGTTGCCCACATATTCCCAATTGTTTGGCATTCTAAAACAGCTCACCATTTCTAGTAATTCCAAATAGGGACACAGGTTCTTTGGTTCACAATTACAGTCATTATTATCCAATTTTTTATGTGTAAATGGAGGCACAGAGAAGTGAAGCAAATTGCCCAAGATCACACAGCTGGTAAATTTGAGAGCCAGAACCTGAAACTGGAAAGTTGGGATCCAGAGCCAAGCTCTTAAGCACCATGCTTTGTTGTTTCTCAAGAGTAAACTATGTCATGAAACTGGAAAAGAGTCCTTATCAAAAAGAGAAATGGTGGATCTCATTAATATGTAAGCTGTGCTTTGAAACCAACAAAGGTAAAATGTTTAATGAGTCAGCCAAGAGTTTTCCTAGTCAGCTGCAGGAAAATGCAGCCATTGATTTTGCAGACACAGTAAGAGCAAAAGTACCATCTGCCTGGCCTCAGCCTCTGCCCGGAAGGAAGGGAACTAGGAGGAAGACCAGAGTCAAGTGGAAAACTAGAGGAAGTGCCCCATCTCTGAGAAGGCTCGGCCGGGCGCAGTGGCTCACGCCTGTAATCCCAGCACTTTGGGAGGCCAAGGCGGGCAGACCACGAGGTCAGGAGTTCAAGAACAGCCTGGCCAACATAGTGAAACCCCGTCTCTACTAAAAATACAAAAAATTAGCCAGACATGGTGGCAGGCACCTGTAATCCTAGCTACTCAGGAGGCTGAGGCAGGAGAATTGCTTGAACCCGGGAGGCAGAGGTTACAGCCAGCCGAGATTGCGCCACTGCATACCAGCCGGGGTGACAGTGCAAGACTCTGTCTCAAAAAAATAAAAAAAAACAGCCTCATAGGGAATGGAGTGGCTGTATTTGAGGAGTCAGAGTGGTCTCTATAAGACAGACAATAAGAGATGGGGATTTGAAACTATAAGACTTGGATATTTTAGACAGTGAAGGAGGCAAGGTCTGCCCTGGGTAATTTGCCAGGATGAAGCCTTCCCTGCACGTAAATCCTCTGCCTCACTGTGGCCATTTCCCTCATAAACTCTTTTGAATTCCTCCCATGCTAGTAAACTGCAGGCATTCAGGTAATATTATTCAGAGACAGCTGGTTAAAGGATTTTGCTTTAGTCACATTTAGTCAGTGGGAGGTAGAGAGACCAAGCCATGAACTCAAAAGGGGATAAAAATAGTGCTCGTCTTAGCCATCTCTTGCTGTGTAATAAATGACTTCACGATATGGGGACTTAAACACATTCATTGTCTCACAGTTTCTGTGGGTCAAGAGTTTGGGTGCAGCTTGGATGTGCATCCCTGGCTCAGGGTCTCTCACCAAGGCTGTAGACAAAGTGTGGGCTTGGGCAAGGATTGATCTGCTTCCAAGTTGTTCACATGCAACTGTCAGCAACCTCGGTCCTCGGTGACTTTTGCCCGGAGTCCTCAGTTCCTTTCCACATGGGTCTCTCCACAGCACCAGTATCCCTTAGAGAGAAAGTGGCAGGTGATGAGCACCAAGACAAATACTGAATCTTTTTAGGCCTTAATCTTGGAAGAGTCATGCCATCACCTCTCCCCATTCTATTGGCTAGAAGCGACTCATAGAAGCTAGCCTACACTCAAGGGGCAAGGAGAGCACAAGGGTGTGGTTACCCTTGGGGCACCTTAGAGGCAAAGGAAAACAGAAGCAGTGGCAGAGATTTGATGAAGGAAAAGTCTCATCCAACAGTAAGATTATAATTTTTGATACAAAATCCCTTCTCTACATATCTAAGCCACAAGAAGTCTGTCAATTAAAGTATACAAGTATACCATAAAATGCAGGGGCATTTTTTTCCTATGGACACCATTTGTTGTCCAATATCTGCAAATGCTGGGCAATTTTCCTCCCTGGATGCACCACATGACAGTCAATATGCCAGGACAGGTGTCCTACTGTTAGGTATGCTACTGGCATTTGGGGCATTTGTGTATACAGGGTGACCATTTATCATCCATATTGGACAGTTTTAGAGTGAAGGGACACTCTAAAACTACCAGGATCACAGGCAAACCAAACTGTGTAGTCACCCTCCTTTAGGCCAAGCCAGTCTTCAAGGAGTCCCTTCTTCCTGCCCTCCTTCTTTTTGTCTTCTTCAGCCTCCATCTCACTCTGGTTGTTTTTCTTCCCTCATTTACTCCACTTTCTACTCTCTGTACTGACCATTGTCAGATGAATAGATTGCAAAAATTTTCTCTCACTCTGTAGGTTGTCTGTTCACTCTGATGATAGTTCCTTTTGCTGTGCAGAAGTGCTTTAGTTTAATTAGACCCCATTTGTCAATTTTTACTTTTGTTGCAATTGCTTTTGGCGTTTTCATCATGAAATCTTTGTCTGTGCCTATGTCCTGAATGGTATTGCCTAGATTCTCCTTTAGGGTTTTTATAGTTTTTGGGTTTTACATTTAAGTCTTTAATCTATCTTAAGTTAATTTTTGCATAAGGTGTAAGGAAGGGGTCCAGTTTCAATTTTCTGCATATAGCTAGCCAGCTCTCCCAGCACCATTTATTAAATAGAGAATCCTTTCCTCATTGCTTGTTTTTGTCAGGTTTGTCAAAGATCAGATAATTGTAGGTGTGTGGTCTTATTTCTGAGTTTTCTATTCGGTTCCATTGGTCTGTGTGTCTGTCTTTGTACCAGTACCATGCGGTTTTGGTTACTGTAGCCTTGTAGTATAGTTTGAAGTCAGGTAGCATGATGCCTCCAGCTTTGTTCTTTTTGCGTAGTATATTCTTGTCTATTTGGGCTCTTTTTTGGTTTCAGGTGAATTTCAAGTTTTTTTATAATATTGTGAAGAATATCAATGGTAGTTTAATGGGAATAGCATTGAATCTAAAATTACTTTGGGTAGTATGGCCATTTTCACGATATTGATTCTTCCTAAACATGAGCATGGAATGGAAAACAAAATGTTAAAAATATGTTTTAATCTAGCCGGGCGAGATGGCAGGCGCCTGTAGTCCCAGCTACTCAGGAGGCTGAGGCAGGAGAATGGCGTAAACCCGGGAGGCAGAGCTTGCAGTGAGCCGAGATCGCGCCACTGCACTTCAGCCTGGGCAACAGAGCGAGACTCCGTCTCAAAAAAAAAAAAAAAAATATGTTTTAATTACCACAAATAGACATTAGCCAGATTGTTGTTAGACAGGTGAAATTAAGGAAACTACTTTCACAAACTGAGTTATTCATTAAAATAATGCTGCTGCTTCCTCATTAAAATAATTTGGTTTCCCAGTTAGTTATTCTCTTGTCTTTCTTAGTAAATATCTGTTAACTCATTCTAAGAAAGCATGTATATGAACAGAAGAATATTTTCTTAAAACCAAAAAATAAATTTCTTACAATCTTAATAGCAATCATTTCTGGATCCTACACAGAGAAGCAACCCATATGGAAAATAACAGTTAAAGTTTTTTAATGATCTAGAGAAACCATATGTCTTTTTAACTGTTTAGTCATTCAGGAAAGATGAGCACAAAAGTGTATTTTCTCTTTTTTCTCAACCCATCTAAATTGAATTGGCAACAAATATGAAATGCATTTTTCAGAGCTATTACAGAGTGCATGTACAGTATTATCAAATACAGTCTAGGCTGCTATTAGTTTTGCAGCAAAGAAATGTTTCTATCATACAGTCCTTATCAAGAAAATTAAATAAAAGGATTGATAACTGGCGGCTAATATTCTCTCATGAGCCAGCTTTTAAATAGGTCACATTGTTCTTCACTTCATTGGAAACTGAAAATAGCTGCTGTATCAGCAATGTTTGTGAAAAATAGCACATTATCTGGAACTGTCTGGGGAGGGGGAGAGTGTATTTCTTTATGAATTAAACATCTAGTAGAACCATAAAGTTTTAAAATCTGACAGGGGCCTTATAGTTCATATATTTAAGCCCTTCATTTTCAATCTGAGGAAGCAGACATCCAGAAATATTAAGGGACCAAGTAAAACAACTACTTAGTATCAGAATTATGAGTTCAGTAGTTAAAATCTCTATTTCAACTTAAGTACATTTCCTACATTTTTTTCTGAATAAAGACAGTGGGGTAAAAAAGCATTTAGCTTTAAATTTTTTCTGTAATAAGTATCCTTTATAAGTTTTCAGATTTTATCCCTTGATGAGTCTTAACTGTAATGAAAGTCAATGAATCAAAAACAGAGAAAAATAAGACAGATAAACAATTTTTATCAGATGAACAACTTTTCTCCCTACTGTCTTTTAAGAGACAGAGAAAGGAATCAGGGAAGGATTCTCTCTACCTGCTCGAAAGGGGACAATATTAGCCTCACTGTTACTGCTTTCCCAGAAACGACAGTCAAGCACACCCAGCCAAAAGCCAGGCTGCAAGAGAGACTTTTGAACAAGATCAGATTTTTCTTTAGTGCCAAATTGTCTTTGACCTCTCGGCCACTCATCATTTACTAAATATGTTACAGGTTGTATTTTGTGTATTTAGGGCTTGAAGAGGGTTGAAAGTGAAAGTTTTGCATCCAGAACACATTAAATCAAGCTCCAATTTAGAACAACCTTTTTCCTGTCTCCTGCTTGCTGCTAAGGGCCATTTTGAAAAACAAGAAAATGAACAGCTGGAAGGCTAAGCAATTAGTATTTTTTTTTCTTTGTACTTGATCTCCTACATCTCAGCTGAAGGACATACAGGGAGACTCTGCGCTCTGCTAAATTAGTAGCTAGTGAAAGTCCCTTGATAAATTAAAAAGAAATGAATTAATATCAGTGCTTTGCAAGGTGAGGCCTGAAGCACCTCTCTGGCAGAGATAGCTTAGGATGACCCAGTTATGATGATAATGAAGGGGTGGATAGGATGATAGTCCCAACAGAATTTAAAAGAATAGAAGACTGTGTAGAAATGGTAACCCACTTATAAACAACAGGTAACATTTATTGAGCACTAACTGTCTAGCAGACAATGTGCTAAGCTATCTTCAAACATTATCTCATTGCTCATAGCAACCCTAAGAGATAGGTTCGATTAAATAGTAGCTAAGTAGTAGCAGCAGGGATTTGCATCCACTGCAGTCTCACTCCAGAGCTCACACTTTTCACTGCTATGCTACTGTTTTGATAAGAAAGACATTTATCAGGGCGATTGCAGTGGCGCATATCTGTAATCCCAGCAGTTTGGGAGGCAGAAGCCCGTGGATCACTTGAGGTCAGTAGTTCAAGCCCAGCCTGGTCAACGTGGCACAACCCTGTCTCTACCAAAAATACAAAAAAAAATTAGCCAGGCATGGTGATGCGCGCCTGTAGTCCCAGTTACTTGTGAGGTTGAGGCACAAGAATTACTTGAGCCAGGGAGATAGATGCCACAGTGAGCTGAGTTCGCACCACTGTACTCCAGCCTGGGTGACGGAGTGAGACTTCATCTTAAAAAAAAAGAAAAAGAAAAAGACACTTATCAGGTTATGACGTGTTCAAGGGTTTGTAATTATGAACAAAATCATTTAAAGACCAGAGTCAAAGAGCTACAATGACTCCAAAGGTGTGAAGGAGAAGGCTCACAAAAATGGACTAAGACAGAGAGAGATGAAAGTAGAAAAGCCTATGCAAGGCTGGAGGGATGATTTTGTCGAATGGTTTACGAGAGGAGAAAGCAACAGCAATACTCGGCATTTCATTATCATCAGAGACAGGAGAGAGTAAATGTTTCTTTTCCCTAATGGCCCTAATTTCAGGAAAGTAAGTAGAACGAAGTAAATTCACACGGCCGACTCTCACTGCATGTCAACTTCATTGTTCTGGTATTAGAAAATGTAAGATCAGATTAAGAAGGTCTTAATCAGGTCTTAAGAAAAGGAAGGCTGTGGGACTTTCCTTCCAGAATTCAAACTATGTGTTTGGGCATGGAAAATCCCCACTCTGGATTTCTGTCTTCTCACTAGAGTGAAGATGCCTGGCCTTTTGGTTTCTAAGAAGGTTCTGAAGATATGATGATGTAGCTGGGAAAACGGTGAACAAACATTAGGAACAAACCACTGCCTGAAGTTAAAATGAACCAAATTTTAACCTCAAAAAAAAAAAAAGTCATCTATTTTATTTACATGAAAAGGACTATTTCAGAGAAAAGTAACAGCCTTTTCCCTCAGTTTGTGTTATTGGTGTTGTTTAATTTTTGGTTTGCACATCCGAGGAGTTCTAAGATTTCATTTCATTTTGTGTAAACAGTTTCCAAACTTGGGTAACAGGGTTTCACTGTGGTGGAAAAGGTGGAACTCCCTACACACATACCATTCATTTGAAGTATTCCCAAGTTCCACTTTCCTCTGCAGAGCAGCTATTTAATTTGTGCAGCGGTGTTTACACTAAAACATTTTGTCAACACTCGTACCAAATACTGAGAGTTTTATTACAAATTACAAAATTAGAAGGCCACAGGTATAGACTTTACACATTTCCAACTTATTTAGTTCAGCATATGATAGTTTTCAGTTTGCTCCAGTTCTTTATTTTTATAGGTTTAGAAATAGAAATATACGTTGGATTACAAGGTGCTTTCCAGTGATCCTTTGTTAAGGGAAAAGTTACAACATTGGAAATAGATCCTGTGTTCATTTGTGTACCTTTCTTTAATCATGCATTGTGGCTTTTGCTGACCTAAGAGAGGCCACATGCCTACAAAAGTTCCATCTCTACTACATAACAGTCAGGTAGTCTTCCAGGGCATTCCTTAGGTCATTAATCACATTGCCTGAACTGAACTGAAGTTATAGAATAATATTGGACAACAATATTATTATTTCATTTCTAAAACCACTTAGCAGATTGGAAATAGTTATTAATAATTATGGTTCGACCCAAATGAAATATAATTACTAATTTAAACATATGAACTGTAGTGGGATAAAGCCACAACAAATATGGATTAAATGCTTTCCATGGGTCAGGAGCTTTACAGATGATCTGGACTCTGGATACAGTGGCTCTTGAGATACTCCTAGAACAACCACCCCTTCCGGAGTTCACAGTGCAAAGAGGGAAATGGCCATTAAGCCCCCAGTGGCAGAGATCTGTGTTAAATGGGTCATCCAGGGACCCAATAAGGGAGACACAGAAAAACAAGTACTGCATGATCTCACTTATGTGTGGAATCTAAAAAAATGAGTTCACAGAAGCAGAGAGCAGAAGGGTGGTTACCAGGGGCTGGAGGGAGGGAAAATAGGGAGATGTTAGCCAAGGGACACAAAATTTCAGTTACAAAATGAATAAATTCTGCCGATCTAATGTACAGCATGGTGACTACAGTTAATAATTATGTTTTGTATACTTGAAATTTGCTACAAGAGTAGATCTGAAATGTTCTCACCACACACACACACAGGTAACTATATGTGGTGATGGCTATGTTCATTAGCTTGATTGTGGTAATCATTTCATAATGTATACATATATCAAAACATCACATTATACATCTTACATATATGCAATTTTTATTGTGAAAAAAATAATTTAAAAAATGAAGTTTGTGAGGAAGAGGAAAAAAGTGTTGTAATGCAAGAAGCACAGGCATGCACAGGCTGTGTGTATAGTGAGGGGGAAGAAGACTCTTAACAGAGAGCTGGAAGAAAGGGAAGGGGGTCCCTGCCTTCACTTGTGATCTGGAGAAGGATTCATGTGTATCACATAGATGTTAGTAACACAACTGAAAGTGGCTAAGTTCTATGTGCTTTGATCACAGTTGTGAGAATCAAAGAAAGTTTCTTCTAGGAAGTGATAATTTGAACTAGACCTTAAGAATGGACAGGATTTCCAATAGAGCACAGACTCAGATGCAGTAAGAAACAAGGAGTGCTTCGGGCACAGCAGGTAGCACTGTTAGAGAGCAGAGCACCTGCGGAGCGATGTGGCTGCCAGGGTAGGTGTGCTTGATTTTCAGTAGGTATCAGTATTAAAGCAAAGGTACAAGTTCCTCATATGACTTAGCTATTTTAACCCATTAATTATTAATTAACCCATTACAAATGTACATTCTTATGTTTTCTCAGTTACGGTATTGGTCTTTCATATGGCTTCTGTATAAGATCACTTTATTTTTTTTCTCTCAAACATACTGGTCTTTTTGAAAAATGTACCTCCTGTAAGACTTCAACACATTTATATGAGATACTGTGAATCGATAAAGGTCATGTTAATGTTTTCCTATAATGTTGAATACATTTTTATTTAAAAGCTGGGGGAAGTGGAGTTTTAAAAAAAGCTCACTTCTCGCCATTGGCACTTTATGTGAGCCCATTACACTTTGCTTTCTTGTAAGAGATTTCTGTAATGCTTTTTGAGTGCTATTAAAACTGACCTCTTCGATAAATGTCAACTTGCTGTCTAAAGGCAACCAAAGGAATTTTAAGTCAAATTATGTTTCTACTAAAGCTGAGTTTGGTCAGCTTGACGAGTGGAAAGTTTTCTTTTAGAATTCTAAGTATTGTGATAATATTGCAAACTGAATACTCTCTCAGATTTCTCAAGAAGCTGTTCTAAGAGTGAATCTGTGGCCTCATGTTGTAAATCAGGGAGTAAGTCCCCCTTGTGGGGTGTTTAAGGATCTCTCCAACTCTGGAGATCTCTCCAGTCTCCGACTTGGGAAATTACACTCAGAAAACGTGAAATAAAAAGATTTGTTCTACTCATAGGTCATAGAGAGGGACACAGGCCACACCACGCCATGCAGGGGGCCATGTGGAAGAAGTACTAAGCTAGCGCTCCACGAAGCAGGTGGGGGGGCACAAGAGAGTCAGCCCCCATGAGCGAATGCCTTTACTGGGGGTCCTGGTGCAGTACACAAGCAAGAGGCATGAGGGAGTGTTATTAGTGCTTTTTTTTTTTTTTTTTTTTTTTTTTTTTTTGAGACGGAGTCTTGCTCTGTTGCCCGGGGTGGAGTGCAGTGGCCGGATCTCAGCTCACTGCAAGCTCCGCCTCCCGGGTTTACGCCATTCTCCTGCCTCAGCCTCCGGAGTAGCTGGGACTACAGGCGCCCGGCACCTCGCCCAGCTAATTTTTTGTATTTTTAGTAGAGACGGGGTTTCACCGTGTTAGCCAGGATGGTCTCGATCTCCTGACCTCGTGATCCGCCCCTCTCAGCCTCCCAAAGTGCTGGGATTACAGGCTTGAGCCACCGCGCCCGGCTTATTAGTGCTTTTAAATGTCAGTAAGTCACAGTCAGAGGAGAACAAGAAGAGGAACTTGTAGCTGAACCAACCTTATCACACTAGTGCACCTGGGCCCTGGGCAGCGTGCTCATGGCCTGTGTGATACTGAGGCATCAGGAAAATATGAAGTTTTTAAAATTTACAATACAGGCCTCTTTGGTATAGACTGAAGCCAGCAGCAGGGCAGGGGTGGGGAAGAAGTGGACCAGGACAGGGAGATGCACCCTGGAGAAGATGGGAGCTCTCACAGTGTTCTCTGAAGCTGGCATTTTAGATGGTGGCAGTTAAATGGGCTTGGTGAGTGGGTGTCCAGGTTGTGGGGCCCCATGCATGGCCTCCATGGCCACTGTATTCATGGGCTCATGGAGTCAGCTCTAGAGGTGGTGAAGGGTAGGGGCAGGCTGATGTCAATAGGCCAGGTCATTCTGTTTCCTCAGTCGTTCAGTGCCTCTTCCGTGGACACTCTTGTGAGTGTTAACATGGCATAAAAATCTTCACTTTCAGGCCCACTCCTTCTATCCATCCACATGCATCTATGATCTTCCAGTACTTCCCATGACTGTCATTATTTTCTAACTGTGGGCTGTATCTTTCTTCATTATAAAGTGGGTGACCAAGGGTGCTGCCAGAACCTCTGTCCATTAAGAGATTTCCTCTGGCCACACTCTGCAAGCCACCTTTGAATGAGGCTGCAGCCCTCATGCACTTTCCACCTGTACCCACAGAGTAAGCCTACCTGCTATAAAGCAAATGTGGGTTTTTCCTTCCTCCTGTAGGATCCTCTACGTAGCTGGCATCATACGCAAAAGGAGGGCTGTGCTGCAGGTGCCTTGGAGTCTGGGTAGACTGACTGTTGGCTTGTGTCCACTAGTGCTGCTCTTATTCAATCCTGGATGTACTCCTCTAAACCAAATTAAAGATAAAAACACATGAAATAGGCTAGGCATGGTGGAGCACACCTGCCTATAGTCCACACTACTCATAAGGCTGAGGTGGGAGGATTGCTTGGGTCCAAGAGTGTGAGACGGCAGTGTGCACAATCATGCCCGTGAATAACCTCTGCACTCCAACCTGGGCAACATAGCGAGACTCCATCTCTAAAACACACACGTGCACACACACACACACACATGCACACACATACACAAAATTCTCCCAAGTTCTTATTAGACCCAAATGTTTGCTACTCATTACCAAAGAGATAAGATTTTCCTTTTAATAAAAAGAAAAACGGCTGAGCATGGTGGCTCATGCCTGTAATCCAAGCACTTTGGGAGGCTGAGGCGGGTGAATCACTTGAGGTCAGGAGTTCAAGACCAGCCTGGTCAACATGGTGAAACCCTGTCTCTGCTAAAAAAAAAAAAAAAAAAAAAAAAAAAAATTAGCTGGGCATGCTGGCAGGTGCCTGTGATCCCAGCTACTCGGGAGGCTGAGGCAGGAGAATCACTTGATCACTTGAACCCTGGAGGCAGAGGTTGCAGTGAGCCGGGATTGTGTCACTGCATTCCAGCCTGGGCAACAGAACCAAACTCCAAAAAAGAAAAAAGAAAGAAAGAAAGAAAGAAAGACACATAAAATAAAAGATACATCCAATGAAATTAGCCTAGAAAAGCTCCTGTTTATTGCATATAATCTCTTTTCTTTTTCTTTTTTTTTTTTTTTTTTTTTTTTGAGATGGAGTCTTGCTCTGTTGCCCAGGTTGGAGCACAATGGCGCGATCTCAGCTCACTGCAACTTCCACCTCCCAGGTTCAAGCAATTCTCCTGCCTCAGCCTCCCGAGTAGCTGGGATAATAGGCACCTGCCACCATGCCCAGCTAATTTTTGTCCTTTTAGTAGAGATGGGATTTTGCCATGCTAGCCAGGCTGGTCTCAAACTCCTGACCTCATAATCTGTCCACCTCAGCCTCTCAAAGTGCTGGGATTACAGGTGTGAACCACCACGCCCAGCCTATTGCATGCAATCTCTTTCATTTTTCCTTGCCTCTTACGAGTAGACATTTGTACCTATAAAGAAATCTGAATTCTAACAGAACAGTAAGTGCTGGAGTGTACATGGAGGAACTGATACATTAATCTTGTTGATCACTTCTAAAATCCTATGTGCTTGACTACTGACTAAGAATTGTAGCCAATTAAATTTAAGCACACATATTTGTCCCTAGTTCAAAAAGAAAACAATGAGCTATGGAAACATTTCCAGTATAATCAAGCATAAATTTGCTGAAATGAACCATGTAGAATTTTTTTAACAATGCAAAAACAGAGTCGGTGATTTTAATAGCAATCAAATATTTACAGCTTCTAAATTCTGCTCCTGTAATTGTAGAAGAGTGGATGAAGTATACAGAACTATAAATGAAAAAGGAATGAATCTTCCATCAACCATCTGGCTGTTCACATTGACAATCTGATTAATTGACAATACCTTTGCCCAAACAAAAACAATGGTATTGTAGAGAGACATATTCTTCTAGTCTTCATTCTGACGTTTCCCACATGCCTCTTACCACCAAAGTAAATACACATCTCTACAAGCATATATATATACATATCACAATGGCACAGAAACATACACTGGAAATAAATTACGTTTCTGCTAAGGGTGTCCTCTTTCTTGTGCTCCTTCTTCTAAATATTCCCAGAAGAGGTAACATACACTATTATCATCTCACTGAAAATTTGTTTATCTTATCTTCTGTGACCCAGGTTGTGAGAGAGGAAGTGGGAACAGAAAGTGTTCAAGAAGAGGAAGTAGTGGCCTCAAAGACAAACAGCCTACTGCTTTTTCCATCCATGACAACAAGATTTAAATTGCTCACTAATGCATAAGTGAATGCTTTAGCATAATAAAATAGTGATATGCTTTAGCATAATCACAATCCCCAAAGTGAATTTTATTTGTTGCCACTACCAGCTACTCAGAAGGCAAGAAAGCATCCAATTCTTGTCTTTGTGACAAATTTGGGTATGCATAAACTATTTATGCATAAACTATTTATGAATTTTATTTGTTGCCACTACCAGCTACTCAGAAGACAAGAAAGCACCCAATTCTTGTCTTTGTGACAAATTTGGGTATGCATAAACTAAGAATGTGTACAATAAAAGTTTCCTTGATGAAAAGGGAGAATGTTATCACTATCTGCTATCAGATTTTTTCAGGCCCCAAAAAAGAAATTTTGATGTGACGTATAAACCATATGTAATGCTTTCCTGGATCTAATGCAATTCACATGCACACCATAGAAGAGGCAGTTGAGTGGGCCTGGCTGCTAGATGTAAGCAACACATATCCCCTCCTATGAATTTATTCTTAATTTCTCTCTAAGCAGGAAGACTGATATGGTGGTGGTTGTTTTTCTTTAGGCATAATGATTAAAAGTTAATCAATGGTATCAGTTATTGATGACACAATGGTCATCTTTCCAAGAGATGAAAATAGATAGATGAAAACAGACATCTGCAGCTCCAGATACAGACTAGCTGTACTAAATGATTCTATTTCATCACTAAGGAGGATTTGTCCAATGGGGCTGTACCCTGTGGCAACCATTTCTGCAAGAGTCACTTTTTAATAAGTGCTCCAAGCTCCAGATTGAGTATTGTTTGGGAATTTGGCCAGTTAATGGAGAGGTGGCAGATTCTGATTTTAAAATAAGGTGTTCAAAAGTCACTATCCCATTACAGCAGGCATGCCAGGCAAGTTTAAGTATACACCTCATGTCAGGATGATCTGGAACTTGCTGTGGGAAGAAATGGGCCCCTTAAGGCAGCTGCCCACTGAGCTCTCCCACCCAAATCTGGTTTTAATTTCCCCTTATATTTCTGCCATCAACATTTAAAAATTTTAAGAGTTGGTGATTTCACTTCTAAAACACTGTCCTTGAAGTATATTACTTTGGGCCTCACACTGCCTGACCACCATACCACTAGTGTTTGCTGACATACAGGAAATTCAGTTCAAGAGTAAAAGATTTTTGGATGCTAACCAATATTTATACTGCAACTGGGTATAAGTTTTTCAGAGGCCTCAAGAGTATGCATATTGTTGACCTAACAATTTGATTTTCAATAATTTTTCCAAAGAAAATAACAGAGAAAATTTATTCAAGGATTTTGCTATAAAAATTCTTATGATAAAGTTGTATAATGTCAAAAAAAAGCAAGCAATGTAAATATGCACCTATATGAAATTCCTAAATAATTTATGATTAGCCCATACAGTAGAATATTTTGCTGTCACTTAAATAGTATTAGCTAAATCTTTAAAAATGGAAAAATA
Source organism: Rhinopithecus roxellana (assembly GCF_007565055.1). Taxonomy (NCBI): domain Eukaryota; kingdom Metazoa; phylum Chordata; class Mammalia; order Primates; family Cercopithecidae; genus Rhinopithecus; species Rhinopithecus roxellana. The sequence goes on from NC_044557.1 coordinate 32,775,097, forward strand.
TTTATAGTCTAATATTAAGTTTAAAAAGAGCTTAGAATGCAACATTATGTTACTATATAAATTAAAGGGGAGAAAAGACTGAAAGGACACACCCAAATGCTAAGAAGGATTATACATGAGTGATGGAACTGACAAATACCTTTTATAATCTCCTTGTTTTTCTGTATTTCTCAGAAATAGTCTATAATGAATATGAATTAATTTTGTATTTAGAAAAAAGTAATTTCTAAAACATGAAGTAAATTAGGGAGTGCAGATGTTAGTTGCTGGAAGCTCAGAGCTCCAGGAAAGCAAAGGCTTGCAAATTAAGGAGTCTGTGCCAGACTTAGTAAACTGTTAGGTGGAAATGTGTGCTGTTGCTAAAACGTTTGTGCTTTTAACAAAATGTAATTGTTCAACTACTTTAAGTGATCGCAAACAGACATGTTTTTTTCCAAGAAGTTGTGGATGATGAGTATTTAATGATGCTGATGAGTTGAAGTGAAGAGCACTGATGTCATAGAAGCAGGGAGTAGAATGGTGGTTACCAGAGGATGCAGAGGGAAGCGGGTAATGGTGAGAGATTGGTCAAGGGATGCAAAGCTCCAGTTAGATAGAAAGAGTGAGTTCTGGTAGTCTATTGCACAGCATCATGACTAGAGTTTGCAGTAATGTATTGTACGTCCTCATCACAAATAAATTTATCACTGTTTAGGGTGATCAGTATGCTAATTACCCTGATTTGATCATTACACAATTTACATATATATTGAAACATCGCATTGTAATACATAAATATATACAACGATCATGTGTGATGTGGTTTGGTTGTGTCCCCAACCAAATCTCATCTTGAATTGTAGTTCCCATAATCCCTACATGTCATGGGAGGGACCTGTGGAGATAATTGAATCATGAGGAGGGTTTCCCTTTTCATCTGTTCTGGTGACAGTGAGTTAGTTCTCATGAGATCTGATGGTTTTATAAGAGGCTTTCGCCATCTCTTGCTCTGCACTTCTCCTTGCTGCTGCCATCTGAAGAAGGATGTGTTTGCTTCCCCTTCCAGGATGATTGTAAGCTTTCTGAGGCCTCCCCAGCCCTGTGGAACTATGAGTAAATTAAACTTCTTTCCTTTATAAATTACCTAATCTTGGGTATGTCTTTATTAGCAGTGTGAGAATAGACTAATATAGTAAATTAGTCCGGGGGTTGTACCCAGCAAAGCCACAGGGGCGGAGCTGCCTCAGGCCATGGGAGCCTACTTTTTGCATCAGCACACCCTAGATATGAGACATAGAGTCAAAGGAGATCATTTCGGAACTTTAAGGTTTAATAACTGCCCTATTGGATTTCGGACTTGCATGGAGCCTGTAGCCCCATTGTTTTGGCCAATTTCTCTTATTTAGAATGGGTGTATTTACCCAATACCTATACCCCCATTGTATCTAGAAACTGACTAACTTGCTTTTGATAGTACAGTCTCATAGGTAGAAGGAATTTGCCTTGTGTTAGATGAGACTTTGGACATGGACTTTTGGGTTAGTGCTGGAATGAGTTGACTTTGGGGGACTGTTGGAAGGGCATGATTGTATTTTGAACTGTGAGGGTATGAGATTTGGGAGGGGCCAGGGGGAGAATTGTATTGTTTGGCTGTGTCCCCACCCAAATCTCATCTTGAATTGTAGTTCCCATAATCCCCACATGTCGCAGGAGGGACCCAGTGGAGATAATTGAGTGATGGGGGTGGTTTCCTCCATCCTGTTCTCATGGTAGTGAGTTAGTTCTCATGAGATCTGATGGTTTTATAAGAGGCCTTCCCCCACCTATCACGCTGCACTTCTCCTTGCTGCCACCATGTGAAGAAAGACATGTTTGATTCCCCTTCCAGCATCATTGTAAGTTTCCTGAGGCCTTTTCAGCCCTGTGGAACTGTGAGTCAATTAAACCCCTTTCCTTTATAATTTATCCAGTCTATGGTATGTCTTCATTAGCAGCGTGAGAATGGACTAATATAATGTACCAATCATAAATCTTAAAAATGTTGGCCAAAGATAAAATGTAGGCAATAACACTAGGTTCGAAGGTGCTGTGTTCAGAATTACTGGGGATAAGAACAAAGGTTGACAATTCCTTTGACCCCATATGAGGACTGACTTTTCCTCTGCCCACACCACCATACTGCCCATACTTCCGGCTGCTCTAGGCACACATGGCCTGTCGACCAGGATGAGTAGACAACACACAGCTGAGAAGTCCCAATGCCCAAGACTAGGCTGTTTTGTCAAGCCATCTCCAATTCCTATGCACCAGTGATGGTGGCCAGGAAATGAGAACGTTCAAACTCAAAGTGGAAGAAACGTTCCTCACAATTTGAATGGCTGAAATGAAAATATCAACAACAGGAGAGCACAGCAAGGAACAAAGGGACAATTGTAAGCAGTGGAGGATTGAGGTCCTTAAGCTGAACTGAAATGGGGTCCACTTAGATTCAGAAAGCCTTCAGACATGTGAGCCAGGTCTCAGCTTCCTCATCTATGAAGTGGAGATGATGGTTGATTCTCCTTATTCATGGTAGTTACACTCTAAAGTGACTGCAAACACTGAATTTGTGAATAGTGAGCCAGTGCTTTTATGGGAAATATGGGGTTAGATCCCTGCCAGCCCCTGGTCACATTTCCATCAACTGATCAATACATAATCTTTTTTGTAATGTGTGTTTCTGTTTAAACACAGCATATTGAATCCCTAACAGAGACATTTAACCCTTACTCAGAAGTAAATAGTGCTATTTCCTCAATAAAATATTGCTGATTAGCTAACATTGAACAGCTGCCAGCACTACAACTCCTGCCTGAAGGAAGTTTATCTAACACATGCATTTTCTCCATAAGGTACCTCACAGCCTCTTGTGTTTAGGAACACCAGACGGCACTTCAGCACTAGCTTTGGGGGCCATCTCAAACAGAAAAATCACCAGTATTGACACTGGAGTTAAAAATCCATTTTTGCAAATATGTAAATTTGCAAATACAGAAGTGATGAATAGTGAAGATTGACGGTAATAACAATACAAGCTGTGGAGATTAATGAAATAATGCATGTCAAACATTTAACAGCATATGGAACATATGTACCAAATATGTGTTGAACAAATAACTGTTTTTGCCAAATATTTGAAGCCACTATTAAGGTGTTAAGTATATAACTATGAATATTACCATATACTGTAAAAAGGTACTCTAGAAAGAAGACTACAAAAACAGTCTAATGTTAAAATTACCTGATAAACAGGTACAGTTTTTTTGCCACAAATTTTTAAAAATCACTTTAAAAAAAAAAACACTCAAAATGAAGCTACGTACATGTTTTTCATACCAAGTTAGTTGAGTTAAAATTAAGACCCTTGAGAAATCTGGAAGTAGGTAGGAATGAGGAGCAAATTAATTGTTTTGCAATAAAACCTGCTCTCCAATCCTCCAATCCCTAACAGAGACAATTAACCCTTACTCAGAAGTAAATAGTGCCACTTCCTCAATAAAATATTAACAGGATTCAGTAAAGGATGTTTCAGTGTATTTTTTTCTTTTACTTTAACAACCACCTTGTTTGGCATTTATTTTTACTTTGTTGTAATAGTAAACACAGGGGATCCCCTTTATTTAGCATAAGATTTCCTTGCCAGAAAGTAAATATTTGATGATTATATAAGAAGTTATAAAAACAATTTCCTGGGAGATTTCTCCACAAAGATATTTACCTGCTTGAGCCAATGGATTGAGATGATTTGGAAACCAAACTTCCTTTCCAATGTGGCTAGGCAGGCATTTCCTTCTAACTCATCCTTCATAACTCACTACAACATTTGAAACCTCTTGTCTTCAGGATTTTGTGTTCAAAACTTCACTGAACTTTTTTTTGTTTGTTTAACTTATCTAAAATATTAGTAATACTCCATCTATAGTATCTATAACATTTATTTTCATTGTCTCAACTGCCAAACCCACTCTTCCTGCATTCCTGGTTTCTGTGATGGATCACCATTCTTGCAGTTGCCCAGGCTTGTACCTTTGGGTTCACCTTTTACTTCTTCCTCTTTATTGCCACATGCCAAACTCATTCAACTTCTTTATCCTGAGGCTACATTACAGCGCCCATCCCCATCTCTCCATTCCCATTGCCCTTGTCCTAGTTGAAGTTCTCAATTCTTATTGCCAGAGCCAAGACAATAACTTTGTAATCACCCTTCCATCTTCTCCCCCACACCAGCATACCCATGGTTACCAAATTCATTTTTATAAGGAATTATTTTATTATCACCATGGGATGACACAGCAAGAAGGCCCTCCCCAGATGCTAGCCTCTCAAACTTCGACTTCCCAAGCTCCAGAACTGTGAGCCAATAAATTTATGTTTATTAGAAATTCCTAGTCTCAGATACTCTGTTACAGCAACCCAAAATAGACTAAGACAACCCCTCAAACATGGGGCTCCCTATCTAAATCCTTTCCACACCTTGTTCTTTTCTGTGGAACTGTGGAACATATTGTCCACCAGGCAACAGTTGGAGTTTCAGTTCTTCAGCATGCACAGGGCCACCTTGCCTTGAAGCACTTCAGATCTCCATATGGTAGTCATATAATGGTTCTCTCTTGGAATGAAGATGATTTTTTTTTTTTGCCACATTGTGTATTTACTCATGAACTCTTTCATCAGAAATGCTGCAGTTTTGTAACTGCCGTTTTTAGAGTCAAAACATAATCTTCCATTTTATCTAAAATATTCCCCTTCTATGGGTAAAAGAAATGTCTTTTAAAAAGTAAGGGGTATTGTTCTCCAGTCCCGATATAGAAAATGATATCCTAAAGAAAAAAATGCTGAAAGGTGGTTACTAAGAAAAGGGCCTCAGTTTTTCTTTCCCAGAACACGCTTGAGGTATATTTGACATCTGTCCAACTCAAATTTCATTCCTTTTGAATGTCTCAGTTCCCATATTCCTTTCACAAGGTAGACAAAAATCTCCATTTACCCTGTTGAAAAACTCTCATACTAAAATCCTACATCACGACAAAGCAAGGTTATGAGCATGGCTCACAGCATGCACTGTGACTTCTGAAGCAAACGTGACTATGGGGGCCTGGATTAGGAAAGATGTCAGGGAGGAGGTGGCATTTGAGTTAGGCCTGAAACAAGCATTAGCAGTGGAGTACCCAGAGTCACAGTGAAGGAAAATGTAAGCAGGAGGGATGTCCAGGAGAGGAACAAAGTCAAGATTTCTGGATGCAACGACAGAGAGCTGCAAGATGTTGTTTTGGCCTGGCCCATGCGTCATGAAAGAAAATTGTGAGACATTTGCTATAACGGAGGATTGTAGACTGGCCCGTGAGGACTCTCACTGCCAAGCAAAGGAGAGGCAGTACTTTATTCTGTAGGCAATGGGGAGCCAATGAAGGACAAAATAGCCAGCATAAAAAATAACCTAACAGATCTGACAGAGCTGAATAACACAATGCAAGAATTTCACAATGCAATCACAAGTATTAACAGCAGAAAAAATCAAGCTGAGGAAAGAATCTCAGAACTTCAACACTGGCTCTCTGAAATAAGACAGTCAGAAAAACATAAAGAAAAAATAATTTAAAAAGAATGAACAAAACCTCGAAGAAGTATGGGATTATGTAAAGAGGACAAATTTCAGAATCACTGGTATCCCTGAAAGGAAGGGGGAGGAAGCAAACAACTTGGAAAACATATTTCAGAATATTGTCCATGAAAACTTACCCAACCTTGATAGAGAGGCCAACAGTCAAATTCAGGAAATGCAGAGAACTCTTGGAAGATTCTACACAAGAAGATCAGCCCCAAACACATAATTGTCAGATTTTCCAAGGTCGAAATGAAAGAGTGTTAAAGGCAGCTAAAGAGAAAGGGCAGGTCACCTACAAAGGGAACCCCATGAAGCTAACAGTGAACCTCTCAGCTGAAACTCTATGAGTCAGAAGAGATTGGGGGCATATATTCAACATTCTTAAAAAAAAATCTTCAGTCAAGAATTTCATATCCAATCAAACTAAGCTTCCTAAGCAAAAGAGAAATAAGATCCTTTTCAGATAAACAAACGTCAAGGGAGTTCGTTACCACCAGACCTGCCTTACAAGCTATCTTGAAAGGAGCATTAAATATAAAAAGGAAAGACCACTACCAGTTAATACAAAAACACACTTCAACACACGAACCAGCCTCACTATAAAGGAACCACACAAACGAGCCAACATAAACAGCTAACAGCACACTGACAGGATCAAATCCACATATATCAATACTAATCTTGAAAGTAAATGAGCTAAATGCCCCACTTAAAAGGCACAGAGTGGCAACCTGGGTAAAAAAGCAAAATCCAATGGTACACTGTCTTCAGGAGATCCTTCTCACACATAATGACACCCATAGACTCAAAATAAGGGGACGGAGGAAAATCTACAGAACAAACAAACAAAAAAAACAGATAAAAGCAGGGTTGCAATCCTAATTTCAGACAAAACAGAGTTGATTTTCTGAAAAAGTTAATAAGCTAGATAGACCACTAGCTAAACTAATAAAAAAGAAAAGACAGAAGATCTAAAAAAACACAATTAGAAATAATGAAGAAAATGCTACCACTGATCTCACAGAAATTAAAAAAAAAAAATCAGAAACCACTATGAACACTTCTATGCACACAAACTAGAAAATCTAGAAGAGATGGATACCTGGACACATACACTCTCCCAAGACTGAACCAGGAAGAAACTGATTCCCTGAACAGACCAATAATGAGCTCTGAAACTGAATCAGTAATAGATGATAGTCTCACAACCAATAAAATCTCAGGACTTGATGGAATCACAGCCAAATCCAATCAGATGTATAAAGAAAAGGTGGTACCATTCCTGCTGAAACTACTCCAAAAAATTGAAAAGGAGAGACTTCTCCCCAGCTAATTCTATGAAGCCAACATCATCCTGATACCAAAACCTGGCAGAGAACAACAACAACAAAAAAAACTTCAGGCCAATGTCTTTGGTGAACACTGATGCAAAATCCTCAACAAAATACTTGCAAACTGAATCAGCGGCACATCAAAAAGCCAATCCACCACAATCAAGTAGGCTTCATCACCAGGATTCAAGATTGGTTCAACACAGGCAAATCAGTAAATGTGATTCATCACATAAACAGAAATAAAGACAAAAACTACATGATTATCTTAATAGAAGCAGAAAATGCTTTTGATAAAATTCAACACCGCTTCATGTTAAAAAATCTGAATAAACTAAGTATTGAAGGAACATATCTCTAAATATTAAGAGCCATCTATGACAAACCTACAGCCAACATTATATTGAATGGGCAAAAGCTGGAAACATTCACCTTAAAAACTGGCACAAGTTTATGAGGCTGAGGCGGGCAGATCACCTGAGGTCAGGAGTTCAAGACCAGCCTGGCCAACATGGCGAAATCCTGTCTCTACTAAAAATACAAAAATTAGCTGGGTGTGGTGGCACATGCCTGTAATCCCAGCTACTCAGGAGGCTGAGGCAAGAGAATCACGTGAATCCTGGAGGCGGAGGTTGCAGCAAGCCAAGATCATGCCATTGCACTCCAGTCTGGGCAACAAGAGTGAAATTCTGTCTGAGAAACAAAAAACAAACAACAAAACTGGCACAAAAAAGGATACCCTTTTTCACCACTCCTATTCAACAGAGTATTGAAAGTCCTAGCCAGAGCAATCAGGCAAGAGAAAGAAATAAAGGGCATCCATATAGGAAGAGTGGAAGTCAAACTATCTCTATTTGCAGAGATGATTCTATATCTAGAAAAGTCCACAGTCTTGGCCCAAAAGCTCCCTTAGCTGATAAACTGTAGCAAAGTTTCAGGATACAAAATCAATGTACAAAAATCACTATCATTCCTATACACCAAAAACAGCCAAGCTGAGCGCCAAATCAAAAAGGCAATTCTGTTCACAATTGCCATAAAAAGAATAAAATACCTAGGAATACAACTAACCTGGGACAAACTACCTAGGAATAAAATACCTAGGAATTCAACTAACTGCTGAAAGAAATCAGAGAAGACACAAACAAATGGGAAAAGCACCCCATGCCCATGGATAGGAAGAATCAATATTAACATGACCACACTGCTCAAAACAATTTACAGATTCAAGGCTATTCCTATCAAACTACCAATGACATTATTTACAGAACTAGAAAACACTATTTTAAAATGTATATAAAACCAAAAAAGAGGCTGAACAACTAAAGTAATATTATACAAAAACAACAAAGCTGGAAACATCATGTTACCTGACTTCAAACTATACAATGGGGCTACAGGAACAAAACAGCATGGCACAGATACAAAAATAGGCAGATAGACCAATGGAGCAGAATAGAAAGACCATAAATAAGGCTGCACACCTACAACCATCTGATCTTTTCCAAAGCTGACAAAAACAAGCAATGGGGAAAAGACTCCCTATTCAATAAATGGTGCTGGGATAACAGGCTAGCAATATGGGGAAGATTGAAGCTGGACCCCCTACTTACACCATATGCAAAAATCAACTCAAGATGGCTTAAAGACTTAAATGTAAAACCCAAAACTATAAAAACCCTGGGAAGAACCTAGGCAGTAACATCCTGGACATAGGAACAGGCAAAGACTTCATCACAAAGACACCAAAAGAAATTGCAACAAAAGCAAAAATTGACAAGTGGAATTGAATTAAACTTAAGAGCTTCTGTATAGCAAAGCAAACTATCAACACAGTAAACAGGCAAGCTACAGAATGGAAAAAATATTTGCAAACTATGCATCTGACAAAGGCCTAATATCAAGCATCTATGAAGTATGTAAATAGATTTACAAGAGAAAAACAAACAACCCCATTAAAAAGTGGCCAAAGCACATGAATAGACACTTTAAAAAAAAAAAAAAAAAAAAAGACATACATGTGACCAACAAGCGTATGAAAAAAGCTCAATATCACCAATCATTAGAGAAATGCAAATCAAAACCACAATGAGATACCATCTTACACCAGTCAGAATGGCTATCATGAAAAAGTCAAAAAATAACAGATACTGGCAAGGTTGCAGAGAAAAGGGAACACTTATACACTGGTTGGTGGGAGTGTAAATTAGTTCAACCATTGTGGAAAGCAGCATGGCAATTCCTCAAAGAGCTAAAAGCAGAGCTACCATTCAACCCAGCAATCTCATTACTAGGCCTACACCCAGAGGAATATAAATATAAATCATTCTACCATAAAGACCTATGCACACGAATGTTCATTGCAGCACTGCTCACAATAGCAAAGACATGGAATTAACCTAAATGCCCATTAATGACATATTAGATAAAGAAAATGTGGTATATATACACCATGGAATACTACACAACCATAAAAAAGAACGAGATCATGTCTTTTGTGGCACCGTGAATGGAGCTGGAGGGTATTATCCTAAACAAACTAATGCAAGAACGGAAAACCAATACTGCATGTTTTCACTTATAAATGGAAGCTAAATGACGAGAACTTATGAACACAAAGGAAGGAGACAATAGACACTGGAGCCTCCTTGAGGGTGTAGGATGGGAGGAGGGAGAGAAGCAGAAAAGATAGCTATTGGATCCTGGGCTTAATACATGGGTGATGAAATAATCTATATAACAAACCTGCAGGACACGACTTTACCTATGTATCAAACCTTCACATTTACCCCTGAACCTAAAATAAAAATTTTAAAAATTTTTTTAAAAACTTAAAGCCAAAGTCTTCTTTTTTTTTTTTTTTTTTTTTTTTTTTTTTTTTTTTTTTTTTGGAGTCTGAGTTTCGTTCTTGTTGCCCAAGCTGGTGTGCAATGGCACAATCTCAGCTCACCACAACCTCTGCCTCCCAGGTTCAGGCGATTCTCCTCCTCAGCATCCCGAGTAGCTGGGTAGCTGGGATTACAGGCATGCACCAACACGCCCAGCTAAATTTTTTTTCTTTTTATTTTTTTTGAAACAGAGTCTCGCTCTGTCACCCAGGCTGGAGTGCAGTAGCCTGATCTCTGCTCACTGCAAGCTCCGCCTTCCGGTTTCACGCCATTCTCCTGCCTCAGCTTTGCGAGTAGCTGGGACTACAGGCACCCGCCACCACCTCCAGCTAATTTTTTGTATTTTTAGTAGAGATGAGGTTTCACCGCGTTAGCCAGAATGGTCTCGAACTCCTGACCTCAGGTCCTCCAACAGCCTTGGCCTACCAAAGTGCTAGGATTACAGACGTGAGCCACCACGCCAAGCCAATAAAGCCAAATTCTGAAGTAAAAAATATAAAGAAAAGTAAAACTAAAAAATAACCAAAAGATTTCTCAACAAATCAAAAGTTCATAGAATGGTAGCAAAATTATTTTAACATTTTTCAGGAGGAAAATAGAGAATCAAAGAGAAAAATTAACTTTCTCTAATGTCACACAGGTTATATATATCAGATAATATGCAAATTTTTATTTTCTCAACAGCAATATGAGATAAACATTAATATCCTCATTTCAGAGGTTCCAGAAAACTCGGATAAACTTTTCCAGGTCGCTATTAAGTATGGAAATTTGAATTCAAATCTGTGATTATCTGACGTGAATATTTGAATGATTAACTGTGTGCTATCGTGTCTCCCAAATATTATTGACCAAATGGGTGTTGGAATTAGGAAAAAGATAGTTTTAATACAAATCAGGGTTTTGTATATGTAAAATAGGACACATTTAGGGGACATTTCTCTTCTCTACTACCAGTTGCTCAAGGTAGCCCTATGTGTGTGAGGAGGAAACATGCAGCACACGGAGGTCCACCAAAGGCCACACCTTACAAGATGGCTCTGAGATTAGATGAATCAGGGAAGAAACTCATTGCTCAACAGATTTCAGCATTATTTCCTCAAGCTAAGATCCAGAGTTTAAAGTGGTAAACTTATTAAAACAAGCAGGCAGAAACTTCAGGCCTCAAGTCATTATAACCTCTCACTCTCCACCTGAAGCTGGAAGTAAAGGGGTGTAGCTGTTGCTGCTGTTGTTGTTTGATATTATTATTGGTGGTGACTTTAAGTGAAGCAATGTATAGCACAATCAATTTTCCCAGAAGCTAACTGATATAAACAAGAGTTAGGCTGAGTGGAGTGGCTCATACCTATAATCCCAACACTTTGGGAGGCTGAGATGGGAAGATCACCTGAGTCCAAGAGTTCGAGACCAGCCTGGGCCACATGGTGAGACCCCCATCTCTACAAAAATTTTAAAAAAGAAAATTAGCCAAACATGATGGGGTGTGCCTTTATTCTCAGGTACCACTTGGGAGCCTGAGGCAGGCGGATCCCTTGAGCCCAGGAAGTCGAACATGCAGTGAGCTATAATCACACCACTGCACTCCAGCCTGGGCAACAGAGTAAGACCCTGTCTCAAAACAAAAAAGCAAAGTTTATGTGGCAAATTCATGGTCACAAACATCACCAGACTTCTAAATAAAGACCCAAAACACCTCTAATATTAACCATGGGAGCTATGCATACATTTAAGAATCATTAATAAAAACAGAAGGATAATTTTTCCAATTTCTGGTGAATCCATAAGTGACGGCAGTCATGGTGGTGATGAGTTAAATCAAGAAATAAATGTTTGCAAAGCGAAAATTGTCAGGCGCATCTCCTCCCACCAGGCAGTTCAAAACCAAACCATCACGAACGTGGCAACTCCCAGAGAGCTTTCTTCTTGCATCATTTATTGTCGTACATTTGTATTGATTATTGTAGACTTTATGCATTTTTATTTGACAGTAATTCATATTAATTAATTCATTCATTCTCCAAACTGGTTATTCCAGTTCAAGGCTGCAGGTGGCCAGAACTTATCCCAGTGGATCTTAGGCAAAGTGGGAGCCCATCTGGACGGGACACCATCCCATTACAGGGCGCACACACACACACACACACACACACACACTGGGACCATGTGGTCATGCCAGTTCACCTAACTTGCACCTCTTTGGGATGTGGGAGGAAACCAAAGGAACTGGAGAAAACCCATGCAGAAAGGGGAGAAAGAACATGCAAACTCCACACAGCCAGCAGTCCTGGCCAGGAGTCCGTTTTTTGTTTTTTGGGTTATTTTCTCATCAACACTGTACTGAAACCACTTCGAAAGAAACAATGTTATTTGGAAATCTGCTATGTGTGTTAAGTGCTTATTATACACAAAATGTAAAGCATTATGTTCTTCACTAATTTTTATTTTAGAAACATAGCTCCCATTCCAAATGAAGTTGTAGTACAATTCTCTGAAGATGAAAATGCATGCACTTAAGAAATATGTACCAAAAGAAGCAGACTTTGCTGTCAGCCCCGAATATCTGAATTCCAGCAATGAACAATTTGGATGTGAATTCAAAGGAAGTTTATAATGTTGAGAGAAAATAGCACTGCAGTAACCTGGGAAGCCCTAAAAGGCTGCTTCTGAGAATTTCTTTCCTTTTTGGCATAAAATTAAATGAATTGATTAAATTCTATGACTTAGGACATTTTTTTTAAATCCTGATGAATAGCACTTCCCTTCTCCTTCTAAACTAAATTGACTGCATTTTTGTGCATGCAACTAGAATTTTTTTTAAAAAATTATAATTGTATGTAGTAAAACAAAGACTTTAGGCAGATCTTCGTTTTACATACTCAACTGCTGATGTTTTATATCGATTAATTCTCAGTCACTGCTCTGAATTAGTCATTACATCCAAATTCACTATATTGCAAATTCTCTGAGATATGAGAGAGAAATATTAAACCTTCTCCCTGATTCGAAGTCCTCTTTGAAAAGTAATATTAAGAACAGCAGGCTGGGCGCGGTGGCTCAAGCCTGTAATCCCAGCACTTTGGGAGGCTGAGGCAGGCGGATCACAAGGTCAGGAGATCGAGACCATCCTGGCTAACACGGTGAAACCCCGTCTCTACTAAAAAGTACAAAAAACTAGCCGGGCGAGGTGGCGGCGCCTGTAGTCCCAGCTACTCGGGAGGCTGAGGCAGGAGAATGGCGTGAACCCGGGAGGCGGAGCTTGCAGTGAGCTGAGATCCGGCCACTGCACTCCAGCTTGGGCGACAGAGCGAGACTCCGTCTAAAAAAAAAAAAAAAAAAAAAAAAAAAAAATGAAATATGATCATTTTTGTTACATACAAAATATGATGTACCTCCTAAAAATAAAAGTATAGCTAACTTGACTCTTGAGTTAACTTAAAAATGTTACAACCTGTTCCAATTCTCCATTACCCAATCTCAAAGGTGAATTAATATACCTTTAATACTAAGGACTAAAAAGAAAAAATAGAGCTACTTATTTGAGTGTCTGGACAAACAGACAAGGCAGAAATCTCTCCTCTCTTCCTGAGTTGGTGACTGGGGGTAGGGCAACTACTCAACTTGTTGTTTTG